>NC_138205.1:9817304-10129804 GCF_964194415.1 Vipera berus | reverse complement strand
ACTACTCATATATTTCTTACGTACCTACAGGTACTGATCAAGTACATCATGAGAAGGAACACTTTGAAAAGTGATCTCATTTGAAAGAAAGAAGACCTGATATATGATAGCAGCAATGATTAAGTCTCCAGACTGATAATACTTGTGAACAATTGAAAGAGGACCTCTGAGGTTGCAGCTGTGAATAGGAAAATTCCACATTGTCTTAGGAAACAAGAATAAAACCAGTATTCTAAACAGAAACAACTCAATATAAAATACAGTCATTATAAATGTCAAAGTGTTGCTCCAATTTTACAATTCAGTGGCTGGACTGTGTCATAATCCACCACCCTCTTAGGAACTTTATCTAAAATGAATTATCACAAATTAATTGTGCATCTTTATTATTCTCCCTACTAGTAATTCTGTATTTCTGAGCTGATATTAATACAATGCATTTTTTTAACCTGTACTCATAGTTTTTTCATGTTTACTGGGATTCCCTTGAGACACAATGATAACAATATTTAGTTTGGCAATTACTTAGAACATAATAACTTGCAATAGTACTTTCTTTGAAAAAGTCAAAAGGAAATATGTGATTTTATATTTGCAGGACTGTTGTAATATTTTGAACTTTTAAAACTTAATCATGAAGCAGAAAAAGGGGGTAGCATCATATACACTAAAGAAAAAAACTTTTGAGACATTTTTTTAAAGATGCTACCATGTTGGGCAGATACATATCTATAACCAGATTCCAAACTTTCTTGATTTAAAACATAGTTTATTTATTTATTTATTTATTAAATTTTTATACCGCCCTTCTCCCGAAGGACTCAGGGCGGTGTACAGGGCAATAAATATCAGAATATAAATACAAAAGTTAAAAGAAGTTAAAAGAATTAAATAATCATGCCCAATATAATACAATGATTAAAACTATGTTAAAATTAGATCCAACCCTTAACCCATCAAACCAGGCCAGATTGTTCAAATAAATAAGTTTTTAAATCACGCCGGAAGGAGCGAAGGTCAGGGGCCATCCGGAGCTCAGCCGGCAAGCAGTTCCATAGGTCTGGCGCGCCCACAGAGAACGCCCTCCCCCTGGGGGCCACCAATCGACATTCTCTGATCGGAGGCACCCTGAGGAGGCCCACTCTGTGGGAGCACACTGGACGGAGGGAGGTTGATGCCGGCAGCAGGTGCTGCCATAGGTAATCCGGACCCATGCCATGTAGGGCTTTATAGGTCATTACCAGCACCTTGAATCTCACCCAGAGGGTGAGTTTAAGAAGAACAGGAATTTTGCAGTCATTTTATCACTTCTTTGCTTAATGCAGTTTCTGCTCTGAAGAATGGCCAAATAATATGAGTGTTGAGATCATAAATGGTTTGAAAGTGGGAAATAGTGGTGAAGTCATTGTATGACTCAATGTGTTAAGATGTGCATACCACAAAAATAGCTTTCTCACCATGGTAAAGAAGATCTATCTTCTTGAGCATGCTACATGTAGTTACCAGAAAGACAGGGCATGTAGTATGTCTTTCTTGTAGGGTCTGATGGGACATAGAATAGAATAGAATAGAATAGAATAGAATAGGATAGGATAGGATAGGATAGGATAGGATAGGATAGGATAGGATAGGATAGGATAGGATAGGATAGGATAGGATAGGACAGGACAGGACAGGACAGGACAGGACAGGACAGGACAGGACAGGACAGAACAGAATAGAATAGAATAGAATAGTCAGCATCCTTACCAACCACTGGATTGGTAAGCAAGTGGTAGACGACAAGGTGGCTGGCAAAACAGGAATGGTCTGACCAGCATTCATTCATGGCAAACAAAGTTAGTGCTGGGAGTGATTTTCTCCCAGTGCCTTACATATAATCCTTTTCCCCCAGCTTCACCCCCACATCCAGCTAGCTAGCATCTGATTCTCAGCTTGAAAAGCAGCAATGCAAGCCCCAGGCTCTCCTCCCCTCTCAGTTCTTGCTGCCAGCTGTCATTTCTGCGCTGATCAGCTGTTTGTCAGAGGCGTAGCTGCTCAGCTGATTGGCGGCTTCGTGGAGCAGGTAGGATGATCCCCAGCGTCTCCCCGGTTGTCATCCTTTCCACTTGGCCATTCAGCAACTTAGGAGCATCCCCAGCTACTTCCCGGGCAACATCCCAGCTGTTGGCCTCCATCGGTGTTTCCTGCACTGAAGACTGACTGGGGCTGAGCCGGGGAATCCCTCAGCTGTTCGGCAACATTGCTGGCCTCCTCCTGTGTATTGATGTCCCCCTCTCCCCTCCCTTTATTGCCGAGCCCATGGGGCTTGACAGGCAGCCCCCTCTATCAGGGCTCCACCTGGAAGGCAAGGAGAAACATGTGATCAATCACACACTGTGGCAGACATTCAGCTGACCCCCCCCCTCCTGGCTTACTGGGATACTGCCGGTAGAACCTCCTCAACAATCGGGGAGCTTGGATGTCCACTTCCCCCACCCAGGACACCTCCATAACAGGGTATCCCTTCATCATACCAGGTACTGTAGCCAACCCCGTCGGACTCAGGAGTCCAGGATCTCCTGAATCTCATAATAGTTGCCTGTGACAGGGCTCAGTACCCTTTTCATGGACCTAAAGGAGGTCCCCTCCACTGGTTTCAGTAGGCTACAATGGAAGACTGGGTGTACCTTCCCCAGGAGCTGGGGTAGCTGTAGTCATATGGCTACTGGATTGATAATCTGCGTGATCCAGAACAGGCCAAGATATTTTGGTCTTAGCTTTTTGCAGGACACCTGCAGGCGTAAGTACTTAGTTGACAAGTATACCATGTCCCCCACCCGAAAAGGCTTTTGGGGCTCTCTTTTCTTGTCTGCCTATGCCTTTGAAGCCTCCTCTGCTCTTACTAAGGCTTTTTTCATGTTTCCTCAACCCCCCCATGTGAGCTATCTAATCATGAGGTTGACAGGGGGAGGGGCCCCCTGAGAACACTTGGGGATTGGGACAAAATCTAGGCCATGTACCACCAAGAGGGGGCTGAAACTGATGCTGCTGTGCACCACATTGTTATATGCTACTTCTGTGAACAGTAGTAGTTCAACCCACTCTGTCTGTTGGTAAGAGACATAGCACCACAGATATCGCTCCACCATTGCATTGGCCCATTCTGCCACCCCGTTGGTACTGGGATGATAAGCTGAGCTGAGTCCTTGGGATGACCCGATGGAATGGACGAACTCACGCCAGAAGTGGGCCATGAACTGCATCCCCGAGATGATCTGTTGGGGCACCCCGTGCAGGCAGTACTCCTTCATGATGAATAGTTTGGCCAGCTTATGAGCAGACAGCAACCCCTTGCATGGAATAAAATGGGCCTGCTTGGAAAAGAGGTTGATTATTGTCCAGATCACTGTATATCCACGGCTCTCTGGCAGCTCCACGATGAAGTCCATCACTATATCCTCCCATGGCCGGGTTGGGTCTGCCACTTTTTGCAGCAGCCCTGATGGTTTTCTGGTAGGGGACTTTGTGGTGGCACACACAGGACAGCCCTGCATGTAGGCCTCTATATCTGCCTTCATCCGTGGCAACCAGATCGTCTTGGGTTGCTTTATGCAGCTCCTGCACCAGGCCAATCGCCGGTTTGCATGGAACCACCTGCGCTGCCACTTGCCTGAAGGGAGGCATAATGGCTTGTATTACCTTCTCCCACTTGCTGTTATATTGGGGCATTTGTGATAGCACATCTGCCAAAAAGTTCTTACCCCCTAGCACATATTTCAACTAAAAATGAAAGCATTGAAATTACTGTGCCCATCGTACATGTTTTGGGGACAGGTGCTGTGGTGTCTGCAAAGCCTCAAGATTCTTATGGTCCATCCAAACCTTGAACAGCTCTTTTGCTCCCTCCAGGAATGTCACCAAGTTAACAATACCCACCACACTGCAAATGACTCCTTCACCCATATTACCCATGCTCATTCTGGGTCTGTCAGCTTATGGGAGGTGTAACCACAGGGCTGTAATGTCCCTTGCCCATTCCTCTGGTGCAAAACGTCCCCCACAGTGATGTTGCTGGCATCAGCTTGTACGACAAATGGCAGGCCAGGGTTAGGATGTAGTAAAATCGGCTACCTTGGGAAAACGGCCTTCGTGTCCTCAAAAGCCTTCTGACAGGCCAAAGTCCATGCTAGTGGTTGCCTGGACCATGGCTTGACCACTGTCTGTTGTGTGCAGAGCAGGTCCATTAGGGGTAGGGCCACCATAGCAAATGAAGGGATGAACTGCTGGTAGAAATTGGCAAATCCCAGTAAATTCTGCAACTGATGGCAGGTTTGTTGTGCCTGCCACTCCAGCACAGCCTTGATCTTAGCAGGGTCCATCTCCACCCCTTCCCCCAATATCCAGTACCCTAAATAGTCCAACCAGGTTTTGTGGAACTCGCACTTAGATAGTTTCACATATAGATGTTCTCTTGATAATTTCTCTGGTACCTGCCTTACCAGTCGGATGTGTTCCATCATGTTGTAAGTATAGATCAATATATCACCAAATACATGAGCACCCCATGGTAGAGGTGTTCATGCAACACCTCATTGATGAGCTGCATGAACACTGCAGGGTTCCCTGCAAACCAAATAGCATCACCGAGAACTGGTAACTTCTGAGTGGGCAGTTGAATGCCGTCTTCCACTCATCCCCCTGTTTGATTCAGACCTTGTAATACACTTCCCGGAGGTCAGGTTTAGTGAATACCTTACCCGTTGCCAGATGGGCCAAAATATCTGTCATTAGGGTAGGGGGTACATATTCTCAATGAAGTTGAATAAATGTCAGAAAGTATTGCGGACCCAGTTGACAAAAGTAAGCTCAGGATTGTATTGGTTAGATATATATGGAAGAGGTCTTCATTGGATAGACAATAGTTAAAATGATGATGATGATACACCTACACATATAAATACACATACACACATATACACATATATGTACACACACACACACACACACACACACACACACACACACTTAAGATGTTTTTATATGTAGTCCAGCAGGAGAGGCATGTCACTGGTCCCATTGCATAGGGGATTTCGTCACAGGAACCTAAGACCTGGGTTGGGGTTTCCAGAAATTCGTTAAAAAGTGGTTTTGACAATAGGCCTGGTAATCATATGGTAGTGTGAGGCCTACTAGATAGTTATATCATAGTTAAGCGGAATGCACTCTCTTGTATCCTTTTTCGCCATTTTCTCTCTTTTTTAACCTTTTTAGCTGTTAAATTTGGTTGCAATTTTTTTAAAATATATATATATTTATGGACTTCTCCTTTTATGTACAGCTGTCCAAAATAATTACATGAGGTGGGGAGGGATACAAAAATTTGATAAATGATGGCTCACCAAAGCAAACAAGCTGACAAAGTAGGGCAGTTTTCATCATGAATAAGATAATTTATATCAGGGTAGCTGAGAAGCAATTTGCCAATACCATCTTTTTCCAACATCTCTCCCCAGCCCCACAACAAAAAAGGTAGAACACCAAAGTACAAAAAAATGGTAACAGTGATTGATTCTTCTTCATACAAAGCTTCAGGCATGAAAAATAGTTTATGTCTTTTTTAGTTGCTTTTTCTTATTAAGATCTGGTTTCAATATAATGATATAGCATTTTGGAGAAAAGATGCAACCCAGTAATCCAGCAGCTGAAGCCAAAATGGAGAAGATCTCCACAGCCACCATGTATTTCCCCTTGGTGCTCAGATAAGTTGGAACAAATGATACCCAGACACTGCAAAAGACCAACATGCTGAAAGTGATGAATTTGGCTTCATTGAAGGTGTCAGGTAAATTCCTAGCTAGGAAGGCCACCGTGAAACTGACAGCAGTCAGGAACCCCATGAAGCCAAGGACAATATAAAACATTGTGGTTGAACCTTCATTACATTGCAGGACAATTTCTTTAGCCATAGAGTGTGTGTCTGAATCTGGATATGGGGGAAAAATTACCAGCCACCCTATACAAATGGTTAATTGTACCAGGGAGCAAGGTAGGACAATGGAAAGACCCATTCTTTTCCCCATCCATTTCCTCATTTTGGAGCCTGGCTTAGTAGCCATGAAAGCGAGAATAACAATGGTTGTTTTCCCCAATATACAAGAGAGAGCCACAGAAAAAATTATGCCAAAAGCAGTTTGTTGCATGAGACATTTAACTTGGTTAGGTTTTCCGATGAAGAGAAAAGTGCAAAGGAAGGAGAGGAGAAGAGCAATGAGAAGAGTATAAGTGAGGTTCTGGTTGTTGGCTTTGACAATGGGAGTGTCCTGATGTTTAATGAAGATCCCCAGTACTAAAACTGAGATGAAAGACAAGGAGACTGCTATGGCTACCAAAAAAATCCCCAAAGGTTCTTGATAAGTTAAGTAAGTCATGTTTTTTTGAAGACAACAATCCTGAATTTTGTTTGGATATTGATCTTCTGGACATGGGAAACAATAATCTAAGTCTGGGGGAAAAAAGAAACAAAAAAGCATTCATGAAAACACTGCAGTCTTTTTCACATCATTTATTTATTACACACTAGATCCAGTAAGATTCTGGGACTTATATAGAGGTTTTGTTTGTTTTTTTCTTAAAATAATTCATAATAGAATTTACAATGTGCTGCAATGGAAACAGCCAACACGCAGATAAGCATGGATTTAAAAAGACAAATAATCAGGCAGAAAAATATGCTAATCAAGGAACCACCAAGGAGAAAATCATATACCCACTAAAAGTGGCAGGGAAACCACTGTATATGGACAGGGAGAAATTAATTCTGAGTTTCTAATAGATACTGCTATCAATTCAGTAGTGAAACATCTGCAAACAAAACAATCAGGCTAAGATTTCAGCAAGGACTCCACAGATGAAACCTGAGATACCTCTTCTATTTTTTTACAGCACTTCAAATTCACCACACCTTGATGTTTCAGCATTCTCTAGCTTTTTTTTTAAATTCCATTTATATCCTGCCCTTCACCGAAGACTCAGGGTGGCTTACAAGCTTAGCAGTAGCCTTCATTCTATGTATATGCCTGCTTATTAGGGCTTTCACACACACACCCCAAGTGGCATTATTACAAAGTCAGCTTAATTGCCCCCAACAATCTGGGTCCTCATTTTACCTACCTCGGAAGGATGGAAGGCTGAGTCAACCTTGAGCCTGGTGGGATGCGAACCTGCACTAATTGCAGGCAGCTGGTGTTACTTAAGGAGGCATTAGCCCACTGCTCCACCAAGGCTCTTTTGAAACATCCCATTTCAATTGCTAAAATCTCCTCTACCTGAAAGCCATCTGGAAACAGCAACTGGCCCACAAAGTAGTGGCACTTGCAGGTCTGATTGCCAATGTTTCATGGCACACCTGAGCTACACTACTGCTGCATGAAGTGTACTGACTCCTAGTTGCTTTCCAAGTGCAATTCAACTTTCTGGTTCTCCCCTTTAAAGGCCTTCATGTTACTGAGACAAGTTATGGGTGGATTATCTGCCATCAGAGAAGTGGGCACCCCCAGATTGCCTCTGTTAAATGCTATTATCTAATGAGTTTGGAGGAACACTTTCTGTGTAGGTGCCCCAGTTTTTTGCACCACTCTCTCATTTGAGTTTTGAGGAATCCCTGCACTTTTACTCTTGCAGTAAGCTAGGGAGATGGCTTCTCCCCAAAGTGTTGATCTAGGATGAAAGTTGAGTCAAGAGGCTGATTTGTCTGGCACTCGTGGCAAGGATGGTTTTGTTTTTATGAATTTCTTATGGTTTGTTTCAAGCCATCTAGGCAGCCATATGTACTGTATTGCATAAGAAAATCAATGGCAAAATTTGTACGATTGGTTAGAGATAAGGAGGATCACTGAGATGACTATTGTTTGATTAGTTGATAATGTAAGGCAGGGGTCTTCAAACTCGGCCCTTTTATGACTCATGGACTTCAACTCCCAGAATTCCTCAGCCAGTGTGCCTGGCTGAGGAATTCTGGGAGTTGAAATCCATGAGTCATAAAAGGGCCGAGTTTGAAGACCCTTGATGTAAGGACTTCTTATTAGCACCTGTACCAGGACACAACTGAAAGATATGTAAATATAACGTTGACGACTGAAAGACAGTTTACCAAAAAATTTACAGATGTTATGTGTACAGTTTGTTATACTTTGTCCTGTTATAGAATGTATTTTAAGTTTCTGTTTTTTTTTCTTTCTGTAACATAAGGACCCAGATTGTTGGGGGCAATAAGCTGACATTGTAAAAATGCTGCTGGGGGGGGGGTGAAAGCCCTAATAAGCAGACATATACATAGAATGAAGGCTATTGCTAAGCACATTGATTTGTGCTTCTTAGATTGTAAGCCACCCTGAGTCTTTGGAGAAGGGCGGGATATAAATGGGATTTTTTTTAAAAAAAGGTAATATTAATAGTAGTGCTGTAGCCAGGGAACTTGAATTATGTTCACTTTTGTTTTTAAATGTACATTTAATAAAATTTTCTATTAAAAAAAAGAAAATCAATGAATGAATATATCTGCATGGACTAGGAAATAAAAAATAAAAATAAACCTAGAGAAAGACATCACTGTTGCATTAAAGGCAAATGCTATTATCACCATTTCAGATAGTCTACCAATAAACTTTGGTATCCTGAAAATATTTAGAATATATTCAAGGAACCTGAAGAAGGGACAATTCAAATCTAGGAAATCCATTGATCCAGCTTGTTAGAATGCACTAATTAGTTATCATCAAATATCTTGTTGAACTATGAAAATTCAGTTCAATTACTTCATTGCTGAATCATACAATAATAATGTGAAGCTGAAGGTTTTCAGTACTATAATATTAAAAATTTAGATCCCATTTATTTTTATAAAGTCACTGATATATTCAATACATTCCTTTGCTTACCCATTTCGTCAGCTATCTTCTCTTCTGGACACCGTTGACAGTCATAGCAACAAGATAACTTCCCTTCCACTTTTATCTTGCTATGGCCAAGAGGACACTTCTCATTGCAGATGGAAAGAGGCAATGTCTGTTCATTAATAAAATGATATGTCTTTCAACTCAAGAATTTATATTTCAGGATTGTTCTTTTCATCAGTTAAACATACCCAAAATCTTCATAGCTAATTCAAAACTTTTCTTTCTTTTTTTAACCTTCAGTTGCACATTCTTTCACAGCTATTGCACTAATAAACTGATCATTCCCAAGAATAGTATTCTGAACATATCTTCTGAGGAAATCAGAATCAAAAGCTGGTGTGGGAGAGTTTTCAAATTTGAACCTCTTGGAAAACACGTTCATTGAGGTCCAGTTTTAAACTCAGGGTCCTACGTTTACTATATCCCTTTCAAAACTTGGTTCACTGTTTCATTGATGCTATGGACCATCTTTTATTGAAACTGTTGTGAATGTTTCATAGAATAAAAATGTGATTTTCAAAATTGAGCTATAGACAATTTTGCAGAATAATGTAGTTTTGAGAAGCCTTCTTGATTTATTTGTCTGAAAATTGGAGCAATTTGAAACAAATGGAACTTGATCTTCTATTTAAGGATTTGCCAATAATCCTAACCATTTGCTCACACTAATTTCCAAAAGATATTTACTTTGAGATATACCAACTAAAGTTTAAAATGGTTCTCTTTATTCTATAAATTAAACTATTGGGGAGGTAATTCTCTGAAATTATTAGACTGAACTGATCTATCATATTTCTAAATCAGCTTTAGATTTTTTTTACAAACATAGAAAGAGGTAAAAAAATGTTTATTGTGTCATATTCCTTCACTCATAGATGTTTATGTTACACTTTTAGAAAAAGAAGGCCTTCCTTCATCACTTTAATGAATCTTAAAGACACTGTGTAATTATGTTTTGAATGGATGGAGATAAAATCTCCAGCATAAATTCTTCATTTTTGAATCATAGGTTTCAATACAATGAATTTTGATATTGTCAAGATGAAACTTTGTTAGTTATGTGCCTCTGAATTTCAACTTGCCTGTAGATTAAGGGGAGGAGGTGTTACTTTCAAATGGGTATATAGAGAAATGAAACTTATTTGATTCAGCTGAAGACTGTGAGAGTTTGAAGCTTTGTCAAGGAGACCAGAACAGGTATGGATTTGAAGCAGATGGTTCCCATAACAAAGTGAACTTGGGGAGCCAAACTTGGGGGTTTGGCTGAGAAAATTATTGTTTAAGTCTATGAATTGGTATTAGAACCTCAGAGTTAGTTTTGCTTTGATATAACCAAACAATGTATTCAATAAACAATAAGATTTTCAGAAACAAAATGAACCTGGAGTTTTATTTGGATTCTCAAGTTGGATGTTGATAGATATATATGCAATATATTTAAAATATATTTCAAAAACAGAGTTTCTTTAGGCTATTTCTTTCAATTGAGGGTGATAAAAATTTAACCCAAGTATTATTGCTGCATTTAAATCATTCATTGATGTGGGGCAGTGACTAAATGATTTTTCCCAAAGAGGAAAATGTAACACACCTGGTTAAATATGAGAGGCCAAACAGCATTGTTGGCAGAAATGGTGAGAAACGTATCTAGGGGAACCATTGGGTCAATCTTTCCAATCTGGACTCTCTGAAAGGACTTGTTTGGGAATGTGACCCAATTTAGAATATCGAATCCAGTTACTAATTCTCCATTGGGGCCAAATGAAATCTCTTCCCCAGCATTGTTATTAAAGGAGATCTGCTGCAAAAAATGATGGAGCTAAAAGAAGAAAAAGGAAATCAACAAGAAAGAAACAAACCAGAAAGTTAACAAGATTCCATAAAGGGTATGTTTCTTCATTTCAATTTGGTCTATGCTAAGTGAAAGGAAAGCTGTTAAATCTATACTTTTTAGAACTGGAATAAAATTATGTTTTCTATCATGTGCATTATCTATCCCTTTTCTAACTAAGATATAATTGAATATTTTTAAAATGAGATTTCCAACAAATAATTGAGAAAGTTAGAAACCCAACAGATAAATTTGGTCTGATCAAATTCAGTACATTTTACATGACCTGATGACATTCCTGAATGTCATATTGGCTAACATTACCTGCCAAGGTGATTGAAAGAAGAGATTCCATCTGTTTTCATCAATTCTACTATTTTTGAAGTTGGAGGCACACATGGCTGTGAAAGCATGTGCCACAGCATACACTGCATTATAGATGCTGTAGCTGTGTCCAGTCATACTCATGTGAAACACAGATTGAGAAAGAGACTCCAGCTTCTCTTCTCCAGTGCAGATCCTATCAGCATTCACATCTTTAATATCACTGGGGAATGAGCATTCAAATGCATCTTTCCAGAAATCCCTAATAAAGCCATCTTCATTTTCTATGTTTGGGCTTTGCTTCTGCATAAACGGTTGGAAACCTATCAGTTCCTTTGAGTGAATTGCAAAGGAAAGTGCACCATGGAGAAAACCAAGCGGTAACTTTCTTTGCATAAGAATGGAGGTGAACTCCACCTGGGCTGTCATAATCCAAACTTTGGCTTTTCTCTCTTTTGGAATATCATCAGAATCTAAACCATAGATAATAACTCTCAAAGTCACCACACTTGTAATTTCAGCATTTAAGATCACTGCAATGGCTGTACTCCCCATGATGACTTTGTATAATTTATCTGCCTTCTCCACCATCTCAACAGCTTCATTACCATACATTACTTGGGGAATATTTTCTATAAAGTCAAAGCATATTCCTCTCTCTGAAAACATAGAAAGCCTGTTTTGAATGAACCTCTCTTTATCTTCTTCATACAGAGAAATCAAGCCAACCCAGGTCCATCTAAAATGCAGCAGTAAGTGCAGTATTCCTTTAAACTGGTGCATTTCATCTGGGAACATCCATTTGATAAAAAGTCCTGCTATTTCCTTATTCATCAGTGGAGCAGATCCATATGTGATCTAAATAGAAGAAAACAACACAGGCAAAAAGAATTATGCAATATGTATGTTCCTTGGCATCCTTGCTTAATTTTTTAGGACAGTCCTCAAGCCTTAGTGTATGACAATCTTCTGGTTTCAGTAGAAAGCGCATAAGAGTCTTACTTATATACTTCAACAAGTTGGCATCAGGAAGTTTCATACTATATTAAAGAACAAGAGTGGGTCTGATTTCCATTATAGATCATGAGCTGCATGACTTATTCTTTATTCTTGCCTGATGCGTTGGTATATTTCTAGGAAAAAATAAACTACCGTAAGGCTCAATATCTGAAAATGATAAATAACTACCGGACCTTCCAATCTTGCTCCATTTCTGTTCTCACCTGAGGAAATTTGTAGTTGCACAGAGTGATTGCCATATTGAGACAGGTTTTAGTACGGGGTCCTCCAATGACAGCTATAATATTGGTCTGGTCATTACATTTGTAGTTGGGGGTAAATTTATCTTTTGTAGATAGAAATTCCATTGCTAAATGATAAGTTGTAATTTCCTCAAGATAGTCAGTAGCAATGTGGAAACCAAGGGTAACATTGGGTAAGATTGAGGAGTGTTCATTGATCTCCTTTACAGCAAATGCCAGAGCCAAAGTGTGTTGGTAATTATGAGTGAGGAACCTTCAGTGAGAGTTATAAACTATGTCAGTATATTTCTAGCTCAGAATCAGACAGTTCCTATGTTTAATTATTAAGCATATTCTTATGCACACAAAATGTAATGCTTATTATTTGCTCATGACACCTGGAATGTGGTCTTTAACAAACAACAACCCTATATTTTATGGTTGGGAAAGAACTGATATGGGGGAAGAATAAACGAACATTCAGTTTTGATTACATTTGTAGCCTGATTTATTCTCTCTTTAAGATTTGTCTTCTATAAAATTGTCAAATTCATGGTGAGATATCTTTTCTAGGATTAATTGGGATACTTACAATAACATTCCAATTCAAAGTGAATGGTAAGGGAGAGGATTCATATGTTTTTATTCTAATGGACACACGTAACATTCTAGAATTAACTTGTCATTTGGGATTTGTATTCTGTAAAAAAGACCATCCTGTTCCATTGTTCCAACACTTTTCATTCTTTGGTTGGATGCAAGGGGGAAAAAAAATTAGAGAGTACTAGTATACATGTAGTCTATTTTCCATGACATCCTCACAGCCTAAAGTAGTCATGTTCTTTCCCCTCAAGAAGCAGAGGAATGTGAATATTCCTGAGAAAAAAATTACCCATATCATATTGTGATTAAAGGCAATAATACTTGCTTCATTTGAAACTGCAGTATTAGGAGAGATAAAGTTTCTCTGAAGTATAGAATTTCAGCATGGATAAGGGCAAATACAATTAGCAATATGGTAACCATTTTATATTTGAGGAAAGATTGACAAAGAGGGAGAAGGAGGATGAGAGAGAGAGAGAAAGATGGAAAGGAAGGAAGGAAGGAAGGAAGGAAGGAAGGAAGGAAGGAAGGAAGGAAGGAAGGAAAGGAAGGAAAGGAAAGGAAAGGAAAGAAAGAAAGAAATCATTTAAGTGGTGCTGGGGATGAATCTGAGAATGTGGGTGAGAATACTTACAGGTACTGATCAAGCACATCATGAGAAGGAACACTTTGAAAAGTGATTTCATTTGAAAGAAAGAACACTTGATAAATAATTGCAGCAATGATTAAGTCCCCAGACTGATAATACTTGTGAACAATTGGAAGAGGACTTCTGAGTTTGCAGACAGGAAAAATGCACATTGTCTCAGAAAAAAGGAATAAAACCAGTGTTCTGAATAGAAGTAACTCAGTATATAATATACTCATTGTACAAATCAAAGTTTAACTTCAATGTTACCATTCCACTGATGAGCCTCTAATGAATGTTATATAAAATGAAGTATCACAGATTTAATGTGCGTCTTTCTTGTGTTCCTTACTTTTAATTCTGTATTTCTGAGCTGATATTAATGTAATTCATTTTTTTAACCTGGGTTCATAGTTTTCTCATGTTTATTAGAATTCCCTTGATACATGGAGAAAAGAACAATACATTACTTCTTAATTTGATAATTATCTGGGAGATAATAGCTTATTTGCAGTTCTACCTTCTTCCATCTTTGTAAACTGCCAAAAGGAAATATGATTTTATCTTACAGTAAAATAGCTCTATTGGTGCAAACTTTTAAAACTTAGACAAGAAGCAGAAAATTGGGAAAGAAAATTTGGGGACATTCTCTTCTAAAGATGGTATCATGTTGGGCAGATACATATATTTAATCAGGTCTCAAATTTTGTCCATTTACATGTACTTTGAAAAGAAGGTAAATTTATTTACTGGTCATTTTGTCAATCTTTTGCTCAATACAGGATCTGCTATAAAGAGTGGGGATGTAACAAGATTATTCAGTTCAAGGATGGTTTGAAAGAAGGGGATAATGCTGAACTGAGTCAATGAATTAAGATGTAATTTTTTATTTATCAAATTTAGATGGCTGCCTGTCTCACAAGAGATAACTCTGGGTGGAGTATCATAAAACTGTAAAAACAATAAACAGAACAGATAACAGAACAGAAATAACAGAATAATAGAGTTGAAAGGAACCATGGAAGTCATTCATTTCATTCATTTATTTGATTTCTATACCACCCTTCTCCCTAGGGACTCAGGGCGGTTCACAGGGCATATATAAATAGCTATACAAAAATTAAAAGTGAATTAAACCATGCCCAATTAAAATACTACAATAATAAAATAATAAAAACCAATTAAAAACCCATATTCCCCATCAGGCCAGACCAGCTAACTCAAACAAGTGGGTCTTCAACCCGCGACGGAAGGATCGGAGGTCCGATGCCATCCGGAGCTCAACCGGCAGTTGGTTCCATAATGCCGGAGCACCCACAGAGAAGGCCCTCCCCCTGGGGGCCACCAGTCGACATTCCCTGACCGGAGGCACCCTGAGGAGGCCCTCTCTGTGGGCACGCACAGGGCGGAGGGGAGTTGACGCCGGCAACAGGTGGTCCTCGAGGTATCCCGGACCCATGCCATGTAAGGCCTTAAAGATCATAACCAAGACCTTGAACCTCACCCGGAGTCTTCTAGTCCAACCCCCTAGTCAGACAGAACAGCTTTTTCAGCCTTCTCTTGCAGCTCCTAGTTTGCAGAGAGAGAGAGAGAGAGAGAGAGAGAGAGACAGACAGAGAGAGAGAGAGAGACAGAGACAGAGACAGAGACAGAGACAGAGAGAGACAGAGAGACAGAGAGACAGAGAGACAGAGAGAGAGATAATCAGCTTCCTCCAGGAAGACAAAAAAGTCTGGGTAGTGGACGTGGCAGTGCCTGGAGATAGCAAAAGAGAAGAGAAAGAACTGGAGAAGATAATAACATGAAAAGACCTACAAATAGAAATAGAACAACTGTGGCAAAGGCAAGCAAGGGTAGTACCAATAGTAATAGGCACCATGTAAAGTTTTGTCTTACCATGCCTCCATTCTGTTCTTCATTTGGTCTTTCTTGTAGATCAGTTTAGTTTGTTCAGTAGGCAGTAAAACTTCCTGATATAGTAACTTCAGTGCATCTTTCATAATTATCCTTCAGATATTTTTCAAAAGCCATTTTTACTTCTGCAAACATCTGTTGTACTTGTAACTTTCCATGCCCATCTATTTGCCTTCATCACTGTGTGGATGAAGGGCATTATGCATTGTCATTATTTTTCTGGTCTTCCTATCCATTGCTTTTACTTATGATTGAATCCAGTCCACTATTCCAATGACTGGAATTGTCCAGGTGTTGATTGTCCTAAAGCTGCTTTTTTCAAGAGGATATTGGACTTCCTTTGTTTTTCTTTGAAGATGTTTTACTTCTCATCCAAGAAGCTTCTTCACTTCTTCAAGGAAAAACAAAGAAACTCCAGTTGTCTCTTGAAAAAAGCTCCTTTGAGACAATTATCTTCTTTATTACCATAGCTATTCTCATTTATTCTTATTGGGGCTCAAAATAATAATCTAATAAGTCAAATAAAAGATGCAGGGAAGCTCTCTAGGTTCGTAAGTGAGCTTGGAAAAGATAATTACAGCAATCATTTGTAAATCATTTTTCTGTGCCTCTACATCTCTATCTATCTACACATCCTGAAAATTACAAAGGAGTGGTTATGAAAGAGAAATAATTCTGTACATTAAAATGAGAGGTTGCAGTCATATGGGTTCTTTGTATGTTTATTTTCCTAGTATTGTCTAACTTCCTCGTTTGTTTCATTTTCAAGGGAGCCTTTATGTAGAACACATACTACATTATCTTTCATAGCTTTGTAGAGTGAGTGTAGGTTTTAAACATATATACATATACATATACATATACATATACATATACACATACATATACATATACATATATGTGTGCATGTGTGTGTGCATGTGTGTGTGTGTGTGTGTGTGTGTGTGTGTGTGTGTCCCTATATATCAAGGTACTACCTTTTATATACATTGATGTGCTGATATGAGGAAATAGCACAGAACCCCAAACTTTACACACACACACACACTCACACAAACACACACAAATGCCTTTATATTCTGAAAGTAACCAATTTGTCTTTATTGAAGCAGTTTGGTTTAAACATCACTTTCATTTCTTTATTAGTTGCTCCTTCTTATTCAAATCCGGTCTCAGAATAATGATGTAGCATTTTGGGGAAAAGATGCAGCCCAGTAATCCAGCTGCAGAAGCCAAAATAGAGAAGATCTCCACAACAACCACATATTTCCCCTTTGTACTCAAATAAGTGGGAACAAATGACACCCAAACACTGCAAAAGACTAACATGCTGTAGGTGATGAATTTGGCTTCATTGAAGCTGTTAGGTAAATTCCTACCTAAGAAGGCCACTGTGAAGCTGATAGCACTCAAGAACCCCAAAAAGCCAAGGACAGTATAAAACATTGTGGTTGAAGCTTCATTACATTCCAGGACAATTTCTTCAGCCATAGAATGCATGTCTGAATTTGGAAATGGGGGAGAAATTGCCAACCACACTACACAAATTGTGAACTGAGCAATGAAGACAGATAGGACAATTGTGCTGGCTATCCTTCTCCCCACCTATTTCCTCATTTTGGAACCTGGCTTGGTGGCCATGAAAGCAAGAACTACTATGGTTGTTTTACCCAAAATGCAAGAAACGGCTATAGAGAACATGATGCTGAAAGCAGTTTGCCTCATGAGACATTTCACTTGGCTAGGTTGCCCAATGAAGAGTAAAGTGCAAAGGAAGGAGAGCAGGAGAGCAATGAGAACTGTGTAGCTGAGATTCTGGTTGTTGGCTTTGACAATAGGAGTGCCCTGGTGTAGTATGCAGATTCCTAGCACTATAGTTGCGATGACAGAAGAAGATTGCAATAATTACCAAAGAAGTACCCAAAGGCTCTCGGAAAGTCAAATAAGTTGTAGTTTTTTTGAAGGCAATTATCTTGACCCTTGTTTGGATATTGATCCTCCTGACATGGGAAACAATCATCTATGTCTGGAAGAAATCCCAATTAAAACTGTTTCACAGAACCACTTTTGTTTTAAAAAAACTTTAAAAGGTGTATTATCTGCCATGATGTCATAGACAGAGTGCAATATATATATATGCATCTCTATATATCTGATTATGCAAAAATGAAAAAAAGCCCTATTGGGCAAAAGTAACCAAGTGTTTCATTCAAAGGATCAGAAAAAAGTATCAGCTTCATTTCTTTATCAGTTGCTCCTTCTTATTCAAATCAGGCCTCAGAATAATGATATAACACTTGGGGGAAAAGATACAGCCCAGTAATCCAGCTGCTGAAGCCAAAATAGAGAAGATCTCTACAGCAACCACATATTTCCCCTTTGTACTCAAATATGTGGGAACAAATGACACCCAGACGCTACAAAAGACCAACATGCTGAAGGTGATAAATTTGGCTTCGTTGAAGCTATCAGGTAAATTCCTGGCTAGGAAGGCGACCGTGAAAGTGACAGCAGTCAACAGCCCCATAAAGCCCAGGACAGTATAAAACATTGTGGTTGAACCTTCATTACATTCCAGGACAATTTCTTCAGCTATGGAATGCATGTCTGAATCTGGAAATGGGGGAGAAACTCCCAGCCACAGTACACAAATGCTGAACTGAGCGATGAAAACAGAGAGGACAACAGTGTTGGCCATCCTTCTCCCCACCCATTTCCTCATTTTGGAGCCTGGCTTGGTGGCCATGAAAGCAAGAACTACTATGGTTGTTTTACCCAAAATACAAGAAAGGGCTACAGAGAAAGTGATGCCAAAAGCAGTCTGTCTCATGAGACATTTCACTTTATCAGGTTGCCCAATGAAGAGCAAAGTACAAAGGAAGGAAAGCAGAAGAGCAATGAGAAGTGTGTAGGTGAGGTTCCTGTTGTTGGCTTTGACAATGGGAGTGTCCTGGTGTTTTATGAAGATTCCTAGCACCACAGCTGAGATGATAGAAAAGGAGATTGCAATCATTACCAAAGAAATCCCCAAAGGCTCTTGGAAAGTCAAATAAGTTACAGTTTTTTGAAGGCAATTATCTTGACCCTTGTTTGGATATTGATCCTCTTGACATGGGAAACAATCATCTAAGTCTGGGGGAAGAAACAAAACTATTACACAAAACTACTTTACTTTTAATCATGAAGAATTAATAACATACACGATTTATTTAGATCCTATGACTTCACATTATTTTTTCTCAAAATGATTGACAATGAAATGCATTAAATATTGTTCAGTTTCAATATCCCTTAAGTTATACAACTACACCAAAATCTGTATGTGATACTTTTACTCTTCAGGTAGAATAGGAAGTAAAAAGGGTTGAAATAGTAGGAACAAATGCTGCATGGGTTGAATTTGATGGAACATTACCTTTCAGTCAAAAAGCATATACTAAAAAGCCTTCTGGATTGGTTAATAACAAGCATTGGTTATCTGCCAAAATGTTTATACTTCTACAAGCAATAAGGAGAATAATCCAAATCTGAAAAACCTATTGACGAGGATGAAGGTAAAGATTTAAGGGTATAGGAATGCGAGTAAAGGTTTGTTCTCCAAGCATGTGGGATTGGTTTCCAACATTTCATTACCTGGCTAGATAATATCTTCAGTGGAGTTTAGGGAATGTCAGCTGAAGATGTTACTCCACTGAAGTTGTTCCTCGCGTGGTACACAAAATATTCAGAAACCAACCCACAGGCTTGGAGAACAAACTTTTACCCTTGTTCTACACCCTAGCTATAGATATTTACCACTATTGCAAATCTTAAGGAACATTATGCCTTTTAAATTAAACTGATGGATTATACCATTAAATATTTCCAAAAATTGCTTTTTTAAAAGGCAAATGAACTTTGTTTTTCCTTGAAGACATTTTATTTCTCATTCAGAAGCTTGTTCAATTCTGACTGAAGCCAGACCTACAGTCAGAGTTGAAGAAGCTTCTTGGATGAGAAGCAAAATGTTTTCATGGAAAAACAAAGAAAGTCCAGCTGCCATTTGAAAAATGCCCTTGGTACAAAAAGCACCTTTGGATGACTCAGAATCTGTATAAATATTAAATATCTCACTGAACTATAAACAACCAGTTCACATTTTTCATTGCTCATCTATAGACTCTATCAGATAGCTCAAAATTTTTCATTACCATAAAACTGATTAAAAATTTAAAACCATTTATATTTATTAAATCATTGATATATTTAGTAGATTCCTTTGCTTACCCATTTGGTCAGCTATCTTCCCTTCTGGACACTGCCTACAGTCATAGCAGCAGGATAATTTCCCTTCCACTTTGATCTTGCTGTAGCCAAAGGGACATTTCTCATTACAGATGGAAAGAGGCAATGTCTGTTCATAAATAAAATGAGATTGCTTTCATATGAAAAATTTATGTGTTGGGAGTGTCCATTTCATCAATTAATTATGCTGAAACTCTTCACAGACTTATCAATCCTTAGTGTCCCATTTCACCATTTTTTCTTGTTTTAAATTCATCAAAAGATTCTTTAATTCATTTCTTCCTCAATCCTCAGCATCTACAGTACTATGGAATAAGTGTGAATGTCAACTGCCAAAGTTAACCAGCGATCATGTTGAAGTTCACACTTCATAAACTTCCTGAGTTTGAGAAATACTGCTTAACTCTTCCTCCCCCTCCCCCACCTTTCTTCCATTGAATCATACAGAATTCTGAGAGACTTCCTGGAGAAGTTCTTGCAGTTTTCTTGAAAAGCTTTTGAGATGTGATTTACTGTGTCCTCATTTCTAGAGTGAGAATTTCTAGAGTTTTTTTACTTGAGGGAGGGAGGACTAGAAAATTATCTTCTCTTTAATAATTTATAAAGAATATGATCATTACCACACTCAACTGTTCCCACAAGATATTTATTAACTTAATGTAAAGCCTAATCCTAAACCTGTGAATTTACTAAACTGAACTGGGTGTGGTGTAATGTATAAATGAGGTTCCCTCTTAGAAATTAGAAGTCTCATCACAAAGCAGTGTTCTGTATCATACTGCATCCTTCTTTATTGGTGTATGTTATGATATAGATATATACAGTATATGTGTGTCTCTGTGTGTGTGTGTATGTGTGTTTGTGATTTTTATGCTCAGTATGCAATCACTTGGATTAACTAATCAGCTGGTTAGGCAAATAAATATTATCTCCAGCAGAAGACTTTGTTTTAACAAAGAGTTTCTGTTCCTCATTTCATCTCTTTCAGGGGACTTGACTAGATTGGAATAGAATAGAATAGAATAGAATAGAATAGAATAGAATAGAATAGAATAGAATAGAATAGAATAGAATAGAATAGAATAGAATAGAATAGAATAGAATAGAATAGAATAGAATAGAATAGAATAGAATAGAATAGAATAGAATAGAATAGAATAGAGCTGGAAAGGACCTTGGCGGTCTTCTAGTCCAGCCCTCTGTTCAAGCAAGAGGACCTATACCACCTCAGACAGGTGATTGTCCAGTCTCTTTTTAAAAAAATTCCAGCGATGGAGCACCCACAATTTCTGGGGTAACCTGTTCCACTGATTGATTGTCCTGATTGTTAGGAAGTTTCTCCTTAATACCAGGTTACTTCTCTATTTCGTCAGCTTCAAATCATTGTTTCTCATCCTTCCCTCTGGTGCTCTGGTGAACAAACTGACTCCCTCTTCTTTGTGGCAGCCCCACAAATATAAATTTAAATCCAATGATATGAAATTAAAAAAAAAAGCCTGGCTATGCCATTTTTAAAATATTTTTACTGTTTGGGAATAAATTGTTTCTTTCCATTAAGCTACACACTTTCCTAAGCTGTCATCATTCTACTTAAGTGAGTAAAGAAATACTAATTACTTGAAATGTCTTATTCCATTTTCCAGTATTTGATTCAGCAAGGGCTCAGAAGTAGAGTTATCACTTTACAAATCCATACAGTGGGAGACATTTTTTAAAAAATATTTTCGTTAGGGACCAAATATACAAGTAATCAACTGATATGTTTATTTTCAGGCTTCTCCAACAAAGGATGTTTTATACAATATATTCCATGTAAAAGTAATTCACTTAAGGATCTATTGTTTTTGATCTGTAGTATTCATATTATTTTATATCTACATTCTATTTTATCATATCCCAATTTATCATACTTTTTTATCTTAGCTTATCTCGTTTCCTTCCACTGAAATTAATTAATAAAGGTTACTACTACAATGACTATTTTGGGATAATTTTGGGCTGGACCCAAATAAATGTTAAATGTTGTAGGCATTTATTTACACTATAATAGTTTATGTTCATATCATTTACAAAAAATATTGAGGCTGCTAAATAAGTGTTGATGAGGTGGTAGTGTTTGTTAAATTATTTCTGTGAAAAATGAGATGCACCTGGTTAAATACAAGAGGCCAAACAGCATCCTTGGCAGAAATGGTGAGGAGCTTATCTGGGGGAGCCATGGGGTCGATCCTTCCGATTTGGGCCCTTAGAAAGGAGTTGTTTGGAAATGTGACCCAGTTGAAAATATCAAATCCAGTTTCTAATTCCCCATTGAGACCAAAATAAATCAGTTCTCCAGCACTGTTGTTAAAAGAAACTTGTTGCAAAAAATGGTGGAGCTGAATGAAAGATCAAAGAAATATAAACATTAACTGGTTTCCTTGAATTATATGTAGGAATCTCAGTTCCCTCCATATGGTTGATGGTCAATGGAATGCTATTTTTTCACCAATCTACACTGTTTATAATTGAAAAAGAAATGCTTTCTCTATCACATAGATTTTCCACTCTATTGAATATTTTCATCTCTAAATTTTTAATATAAAAATTCCAACACAACGCTGAAAAAGAAAGAAAAATGACACCATTAATTTGCTTTGATCAACCGAATATTTTATGGATTATGAATTAATTGGTAGAATAATATATATATATTACAATGGTAACCCCTGTGTTTATAACATATAATATTTGGCAAAGGTAAAAGTTTTTCATTTCTGTCTTCTTGCATATGACAATACCAATAACATTCAAAAGTATCTGTAAAGGAAAGAAGGATGGAGGGAGGTAGTTAAGAAGTATGAAAACCAACAAACAAATAAATAAATACTTTAATATTTAACTGCCAAAATAAAAGAAGAAAAAACATTGTTTTATATGATCTGAAGATTTTCCTGAATTTGCATCAGTTGACACTACCTTCCATGGTGATTGAAGGAAATACTTGTGCCTCCTCTTATCAATTTTTTGATCTGCTTTGAGATTTGAGGTAAGCAAGGCCCTCAGAGCATGTGCCACGGCATAGACTGCATTATAGATGCTGTAACTAAGTCCACCCATGGTGGTCTCAAAGACAGAATTAGGAAGATTCTCCAAATTCTCTTCTCCAGTACAGATCCTTTCAGCATTCCCTTCACTTACATCGCTGGAGAATGAGCATTCAAATGCATCTTTCCAGAAATCCCTAATAAAGCCATCTTCTTTCTCAAAGTTTGGGTTTCGCTTCTTCATAAATTGTTGGAATACAGTCAACTCCTTTGAGTGAAGTGCAAAGTCAATTGCACCATGGAGAAAATTAATAGGCAAATGTCTTTGTATCGCAATAGAGGTGAATTCCATCTGAGCTGTCATGATCCAAATTTTGGCTTTTCTCTCCTTTGGAATATCATCAGAATCTAAAACAGAGAGCATCATTCCCAAAGCCACTATGCTTGCAATTTCACCATTAAAGATCACTGCAATGACTGTACTCCACATAATCACTTTATATATTTTATCTGTCTTATCCATCATTTCAGCAGCTTCACTACCATACATCATTTGGGGTAGACATTCTATAAAGTCAAAGCATATTCCTCTCTCTGAAAACATGGAAAGACTATTTTGAACAAATCTCTCCCTGTCTTCCTCATACAGAGAAATCAATCCAACCCAGGTCCATTCAAAATGCAATAGTAAGTGTAGTATTCCTTTAAGCTGGTGAATTTCATCAGGGAACATCCACTTGACAAAAATACCTGCTTGGTCATTATTCATCAAAGGAGCTGATCCATACGTAATCTAATTGAGGAAACATGGGAGAACAGAGGAAAAAAGGAAGAAAACTTTTTTAAAAATAAAGGAAGAATTATTTTCTTTTCTTTTTTTACTTAATACAATTCTTGGGTTTGAGTGGGATACTGAAAGAGGCTTTGTAAAAAATACAGTTAGGGTTAAGGACATCTATAAGTTTAATACTGTTCATGAAGCAAAAAGGGGACTATCCTTTGGTGATATTCTTGTCATTATATGACAAATATTTGTTGCCTCTGGAATCTTTCTCACAAGAGTTATCATGTGGGCCCAACATCTGAAAATCATAACTAGGTCATGGACTTTTCCTCTTGCTCCATCTTTTTTCTCACCTGAGGAAATTTGTAATTGCATAAAGTGGTTGCCATGTTGACGCAGGTCTTAGTACGGGGTCCTCCAATGATGGCTACCGTGTTGGTCTGGTCATTACATTTGTAGTTGGGGATAAAATTATCTTTTGTAGATAAAAATTCCATTGCTAAATGATAAGTTGTATATTCCTCAAGATAATTGGTAGCAATGTGGAAACCGAGGCTAATATTGGGTAAAATTCCAAAATGTTCATTGATCTCCTTTACAGCAAATGCCAGAGCCAAAGTATGTTGATAATTATGAGTGAGGAACCTTCAGTGAGAGTTACAAACAACATCAAATATTTCTGCTTCATATTCAGACAGTTGATATTTTTAATGTTCTAGATCTAGTGCTTATTGTTTATTCTGGATGTTTGGAGCCTTGTCCTTAATGAACAATAGCACTACATTGTCAAATTCATAGTAAGCTATTTCTTCCAGGATCACTTTAGATATTACAGTAACTAAAAACTGGGGTTTTTAGTGTACAGGGTGAATTTAATGCTTTTTAACTGGTTTTAACTTTTGTATGTTTTGATTTTTAATTCCCTGTAAACCGCCCTGAGTCCTCAGGGAAAGGGCGGTATACAAATGCAACTAAATAAATAAACATTTAATTTCAGTTCTATCTGTATTTTGTCTATAATATTCTAAGATTGAGAAGAAAGTTCCATTTTAAAAGGTTGAAAAAAAAATCTCAAATGCACTTGTGGATTTCCGGCTTCATTACTGAGTAAGATGAAACAGGGAAAAAAAAATCAGGATTAACCTGAGGGGATCTACAACCTCTACATTTTTACTTTCAGTGGAGGACTTTGGTGAAGGAAGGAAGTTTCCTGAAGAAAAAGTAATTCATATAATTTATGAGTCAAATCGATTTGTCTCAATTTGAACTTCTGTGTTAAGACAGGAGGTATTTCTGTGAGTTTTGTAATTAAAAATGGCTATATATGGACATTGGATTACTGATTAACTAGCAACTGATATGGTTCAGCAGAAAAAATATTGCAAGTGGTAACACAGGAAAGAGAAGTAGGAGTAGCAGCAGAAGGAGATACTTACAGATACTGATCAAGTACTTTATGAGAGGGAAGTCTTTGAAATGTGATTTCATTGGAAAGAAAGAAGATCTGATAAATAATTGCAGCAATGATTAAGTCTCCAGGCTGATAATACTTGTGAGCAATTGGAAGCGGACTGCTGAGTTTGCAGTTGGAACCAAGAGAAATTAATATTATGTTAGGGGGAAAAAATAAAATCAGAGTTCTGTATATAAACAACTCACTATAATATATGGCCATAGTAGATATCAAACAGTAGCTCCTATTTTATTATTCAAATGAGGAGTTGGGGTGGCCACCCCTTAATGTTACCTTAAGTTTAGACCATGAACATTATCTGAAATTAAGCCAAGAAAATATCAGTTCAAACACAAATCCTTCTTTTTCTCCTTACATGCAGTTCTGTATTTCTGAGCAGACGTTAAGACAATGCAATGTCTAATTCTTGGCCCCTAGTTTTGTCAGTGTGCTGGAATGCCCTTGTGACATGGAGAAGAAGGGACAATTCTATACTTAATTAGAAATGAATACTATTACTTGCAATGTAATATCAGAGAGAAACCTGTTTATTATGTCTCAGTAGACACTACTGCACTGTTATGAACTTTTGGAACTAAGATATTATGTAGAATTTGGGAGAGTGAAAAGTCATATGTACAGAAGAAGGAAAAACATACAATTAGAGAAAAGAATAATGTACATAATGTACTCCAAAGCACCTGAAAGCAGGACAAGAAGCAATGGATGGAAACTAGTCATGTTTTTTCAGTGTGCTGGAATGCCCTTGTGACATGGAGAAGAAGGGACAATTCTATACTTAATTAGAAATGAATACTATTACTTGCAATGTAATATCAGAGAGAAACATGTTTATTATGTCTCAGTAGACACTACTGCACTGTTATGAACTTTTGGAACTAAGATATTATGTAGAATTTGGGAGAGTGAAAAGTCATATGTACAGAAGAAGGAAAAACATACAATTAGAGAAAAGAATAATGTACATAATGTACTCCAAAGCACCTGAAAGCAGGACAAGAAGCAATGGATGGAAACTAATCAAGGAGAGAAGCAACCTAGAACTAAGGCGAAACTTCCTGACAGTTAGAACAATTAACCAGTGGAACAACCTGCCTCTAGAAGTGGTAAATGCTCCAACACTGGAAGTTTTTAAGAAGAGACTGGAGACCATTTGCCTGAAATGGTATAGGGTTTCCTGCCTGAGCAGGGGGTTGGACTAGATGACCTCCAAGGTCCCTTCCAACGTACTTATTATTGTTATTGTTATTTATTGAGCTCATTTTGCTTACCCTTTGCTTAATATAAGATATATCATGATAATATTACCAATATTTGATCTGTCATGATACTTTTTTTTACCCATTACTTGCCCCATCTTCTCCCCATATAGCATGTTCCAAATTATGCAAATGTGAGCAGTTTAATAGGTATCTTTTTGGTGGAAGGTAACAGTGTTCCCTGTGCAACAACATACTTTATCTCAAACATTGATATATCGGGGAGTGGATATTCATGTGCATTTTCCTCTATATGTTGAAAAAAAAGTGGTTGTGAAGAATATTTGAAGGGTTGGTTGTTTTTGTTTTTTGGCAAGAGTCTAGTGAAGCTTATGGGCTACAGCACACAAAGTCAAAGATTTTGAGAAGAGTGCACCTTATAATATTAAAAATCCATTTTCAGTCAGAATTCTATCCTGGATTAGCTTTTTTCATTTAATCACAAAATTTTGAATTTACATTGTTCACAGTAGTGGCGTCTGCCTGCAAAAGATGCTCCCAGACTGGAGTGAAACGCAGAACAGACTGCTTTATATTTGGTAGACCAGGTGCTCCTCCCAACACATATATGTCATCGTAGACCAGGTGCTCCTCCCAACACATATATGTCATCGCTGTCCTCTACTGACTGGAGTGAGGGGGAGCCTGTGGCCTAAAGGTTAATACAGCTGCCTAACTGGCAAGCTGCCCAGGTTCGAATCCCAGAGGGGTAAGACTAGCTGATGAGAGCTAAAGAGCTTGAAATAGCTATACTAGTCTCACTTTAACTCTTTGTTAGTCACAAAATTTTGAATATATTTATTTTATTTTATTTTATTTATTTATTTAATTGAATTTCTATACCGCCCTTCTCCCGAAGGACTCAGGGCGGTGAACAGGGCATATAAATAGAAGTACAAAAGTTAAAAAGGATTAAATTATTGCCCAAATTAAAACAATCAAAATATACAAAAAAACATTAAAACCCTAACATTCCCCCATCAGGCCAGGCCAGCTTGTTCGAATAAATGGGTCTTTAACCCGCGCCGGAAGGAGCGAAGATCCGGTGCCATCCGGAGCTCAACCGGCAGTTGATTCCATAAGGCCGGGGCGCCCACAGAGAAGGCCCTCCCCCTGGGGGCCACCAGCCGGCATTCTCTGACCGGAGGCACCCTGAGGAGGCCCTCTCTGTGGGAACGCACAGGGCGGAGGGGAGTCAACGCCGGCAGCAGGTGGTCCCCGAGGTATTCTGGACCCATGCCATGTAAGGACTTAAAAACCATCACCAAGACCTTGAACCTCACCCGGAAGACAACTGGTAACCAATGCAGCTCGCGGAGGAAAGGTGTAACATGGGAGTACCGGGAAACTCCCAAGACAACTCTCGCGGCCACATTCTGTACCAGTTGGAGCCTCCAAGTGGTCTTCAAGGGAAGCCCCATGTAAAGAGCATTGCAATAGTCAAGACGAGAGGTCACGAGCGCATGAGTGACCGTACACAAGGCATCCCGGTCCAGATAGGGCTGCAACTGACGCACCAGGCGAACCTGAGCGAAAGCCCCCCTAGTCACGGCTACTATGTGGTCTTCTAGGGTAAGCCGTGAATCTAGGAGGACTCCCAAGTTGCGAGCCCTATCCAGGATGCAGAATAGATTGACAGCTGCAATCTGGAAGGATGATACCATACATCAATGGGGTATCGGAGGCGACGGGATGAATATTGGCACCACACCAAGGAGCCACTACCTGAAGAAGAAAAGTCATTGGTGGTTTACAGAGTAAGATGCAAGGACTGCCAGTGTAATTATATTGGAGAGATGGCCAAATGGCTCAAGACTAGAGTCCATGAGCATAAGTTGGCTGTCAAAAGGCATGAGCAATGCTCACAGATATTTTATTTTATTTTATTTTAATTTTAATTCCATTTATATCCCGCCCTTCTCCGAAGACTCAGGGTGGCTTACAAGCTTAGCAGTAGCCTTCATTCTATGTATATGCCTGCTTATTAGGGCTTTCACACACATCCCAAGCGGCATTATTACAAAGTCAGCTTAATTGCCCCCAACAATTTGGGTCCTCATTTTACCTACCTCGGAAGGATAGAAGGCTGAGTCAACCTTGAGCCTGGTGGGATGTGAACCTGCACTAATTGCAGGCAGCTGGTGTTACTTAAGGAGGCATTAGCCCACTGCTCCACCACGGCTCTTGGCAACACATAGTCAACAATAACCACTCTTTTGACTTTATGAGGGCGGAGGCCATCCCCTAGCACATGTCTAAAGGAGGCTGCTTGCTTAAGGAAGCCTGGTGGTCAGATACACATTCAATTAATTGCCATATAGAGGTGCTACCAGCTTATCAAGCATTAAGAGTGCATGAACAACAACAAAAAAATACTGCCCACACTCAGAAAGAAAGGAGTCGAAAAAGATAAAAGCCGTATGACTCATGCGATGGAGAAAAATGTCGTACACAGTGTTCTACCAAGGTTGGAGGATGGGAGCAAGTGAGGAGCGATCCAGTGGCAACTCCCGATGATCGTATGTGGACGGGACAAGAAGATAGAGGGTGGCATCCCAGGCACACAGAAATGGACGGAGGACGTCTGGCAAGGATGAGATTGACTGGGATGGTTGGTGAGGAGCAGGAGGAGCATTTGGCTGCAACAAATGCACCGAGGCACCCAACCTGAAGACCAGAGGAGAACCGGGAGACCTAGAAGGGTAGAACAATGTGTACACCACCAGGGGAAGGGCGATGGATGGATGAGGGCAGCACGACTCATGAGATAGAGAAGAGGTCAGACACACAGCAGCCAACCGAGGTCGGGAGATGGGAAAAATTGGAGAGTGATCCAACAGCAACTCCAGACGATCGGATGCAGACAAGGTGAAGACAGAGAGTGCTGTGTCTCGCATGCACAGTAATGCATGGATAATGGCCAGTGAAGATGGGATTGACTGGGATAGGCAGTGGTGGGCAGGAGTGGCATGCAGATGCAGTGAATGCACTGAAGTGGCCAGTCCATGGATCAGAGGAAGATCAGCAGATTTGCAATGGTGGAATAGCATGCATATTATTAGACCAGGGCACATGGCTATTTGCAAGAGCTATGGGGGGGATCAGAGGAAAGTCCAACAATAGCCTCAAATAGCCAAGTGCAAGCAAGGCAGGTGGAGAAGATAGAGAAGGGAGAAGGAGCCCCAGATCAGCATGTATAGCAGCGGATGGAGCACAGGAAAAGAAAAGAAGATTGACTGAGATGGGCAAAATAAAAGAGGCAGGAAAGGGAGCAATGAGATGGGAAAGGATGGTAAGACCACAGTGTGAACAAGGGGTGTGAGCAGTCAGAGCAGTTATGGTTCACTAGAGCAGTCAATAGATAGTTGCTTTTATCAATGGTTGTTTTTATTGTTTTATTGTTTGGTTTCTAGGCATTCTGCCAATTTCTGAGTCCTTATTGTTAGTGTTCTAGTCTCTGATTCTCCACTAGATGTCAGCAGTTATTTCTGTTTTCAAAGGGTTTTTTTTCCAATCAAAAAGTTATTTTTGTTATATATATTTTTTATAATTCCATCAAAAATTCTTTAGGATATAATCTTGACAGTTTTTTAGTTCCTAGATTGGACCAGACTGTAGTATTTTAAATGAAATTTTAGTATATCTCTTTCCTCCTTCAATATTAATTCACCACTTCCATCTGTAAGGGAATGGGGATATAGTCCCCTCCTTCACTTTTGGAGGTTTTATTGCTTTGGGGATCTTTTCAAGGATTAAATTAGTAAATAGAAGAAAGAAGATCAGTATTCTCCCCAATTCCAAGAACGCTGTTCACTGATGTTCAGGTTCTTGCTCTGGGACTTTGGTTGCAAGTAGCTTGGGATAGACACTTTTTTATTATCCTTGATTTCTGTTGCAAGTTTTCATTTATTCTGAGCCTTTGTTTTCCTGCCTTAATTTTTGCATGTTCTGGCTGTCTATTGGTAATCAGCCTTAGTTATATGTCCCTTTTTTCCATTTTTTGCACTTGTCCTTTTTGTCTTTCAGTTTCACAGAGAGAGCTTTGTGAAGCCATGCTGGTTTGTTCTTGAATTTCTTGTCTTTCTTTTTCAGTGATATTAAAAGGTAAAGGTTCCCCTGCACACGCGTGCTAGTCATGTCCGACTCTAGGGGCCGGTGCTCATCTCCGTTTCAAAGCCGAAGAGCCAGCGCTTGTCCGAGGACATCTCAGTGATATTGGATTGTGCTTTTTTGAACATATTTTACAGTTTTCCATGCTTCTTGCATTGTTTTCCTTTTTAGGATTTTCATCCATGGAATCTTGCCAAGATTCTCTCTGTGTTTATTAAAATCAGCTCTCTTGAAGTTTAAGACATTTGTTGTATAATTTTCTATTGTGTTAGCATTATATTGAATTCCGTTATGATATAATCACTTTCCCCCAAGATTCTGGCAACTTCAATTCCCTCTATCATTTGGTGTTGTTTCTTTGCTAGATCTCTGCTTGTTTTCTTTGAGGGGAGGTTGTGGGTCTGTCAATTTCTAGGGGGACAAATCAGTTGCTCAGTTTTAATGTGGCTGCTTCTGGTTGGGTTAGATTGGGCAGTAGGGGTTTGTTAGATGTATGCTGCTGCTTCCTTTGTTGTGTTTCCTTCTATGTGTGACATACCTCCATTTGTCTTCCTCCAAGATTTATCAATAGAGTCAAATCGTCTGGGAGCTATTTGTCCATTGTTTGGTTCTGTTTGGTTGTAGCTTTCTTGTGTAGGTTGCAGTTTGGTGAGAGTTGCTTCTAGATCCCTTACTTATTCCACTAGTAGTTCACATAGTTTACATTTAATACATGTATAATTTGGGTGTTCTTTGGGCATAAGCACATACATGGAACATGTATTGCATACCACAATAGTGTCCATCGCCTGTTCCATTAATGTGTTGTTTGAAAATCCCTCTTTTATGGTTTCTGGATGTGCTTTGCTGTTAGCCCTGGTTCTACTTTCTCTGTTCTAGATAATTATGCCTATTTTTTTCTATGTTATGTACTGGAAATCAAAATAGCACTGGTTTCTTTTTCTAAAAGTCTGCTGTGTGGTTGCCATTCACAGTCCCCAGCCTACTGGTCTGCTGCATTTCACAGTCCCTGGTCTAGCGGTCTGCTGCCATTCGCAGTCCCCAATCTGCTGGTCTACTGCTCTCCTCAGGCCCTGGTCTACTGCCATCTGAAGCACCTGGTCTACTGCTTTCCACAGGCCTTGGTCTACTGTCATCTGCAGCATCCAGTCTACTGCCGTCCGCAGGCCCTGGTTTGTTGCCATCTGCAGTCCCCATATCTGAAGGCCCTCGTCTGTTGTCGTTCACAACACCTGGTCTTCTGTGCTGCAGTGTTCCACTACCACACCAATAGCTCCACAGTCACACGACTCCTGTTTAGTGATCCATCGTGCTGGTGTTCTGCTTCCTTCAGCAAACAGGGCTGCCTGGATGGTTCACAGGAAGGTCTCCTCTTCTCTCCCTGGCTGGCTCTCCTTCCTGCTCCACTGATGTTTCAAAGAAAAGATGCAGAAAAACTCTCTAGATTCTGAAATAACCTTGGAAAAGATTGTCACAGCTGCTGCTTAGTAGACCTATCTGCAGTCTCCGGGCCTGTTGTGAACTTGGCTGTGCAAGTAGCAGAAATGAGAGTTTCATCTGCATATGTGTGGAATGCAAGTCATGAAAACAAAACCAGACTCTGGTCAATGGAACATATTTTCCCCCAAAAATCAGCCTGTAGATCCAGAATGTTGGGACTGCTATTTTAGATGCAACTATCTATGTCCTGCTAATTATAAATGAATGCTTATGGATGAAAGAAAAACATCCTGTATTTTCTCTTTTGGTTTTTATGATGCAGCATACGGGGGCAGGAAGATTGGGCTCCATCTTTTGTATTTTGATTTCACCCTGCTGGGGATCCTGGACAGGGTCGAAAGTCGCCCCATAGAGGCGACAAGCAAGAAGGGGACCCTCATTGATTGCAGGAGGGTGATGGCCATTCTGTTTCATCTGAGGAAGTCCTCCAAACCATCAGGGGAAAGACTGGCTACATTTGTAATTAATTAATTTAAATAATTAAAAAAAATACTAGAACGCACAGAGATGGATAGAGTGACTATGAGACTGAAAGAAAAAGAAGAAACAGATTATTGGACCCTGGAGGCACCCAACCCAGGCGCCATCCCACCACGGTCTGACCCAAGCCTGGACTGAACAGCGGTTGGTGGACACCCCCCAAAATCCGACCAAAACTGCAATCCCTCCCCCGTCCCTAACCTTTTAAAATGTTAAGATAAAAAACAAACCAGGAGCCTCTTATTAGATTTATACCAGAGGCTCCTATCCCTGCCCAACCAATACACAATACACAATAACAGAGGGTCGAACTCTTCCCAGATAACATCACCAAGACAGCTCATGCCATCTCCATCAGACTCTGCCCAGTCGGAGTCCAGACCGGCCCGAATCTGAGTGATTTTGTCCGACAGATGTTGACTAAACTCCTCAGCACGACCCTGCAAGGGCTCCTCCCTCACCTCCTGATTAAGGAGGGAGCAGGTCACCCTAAACAGGGTGGCCGGGCGATTATCTGCAGACGCGATGAGGGCAGCAAAGTAATTAGACTTTGCCGCCCTCATCGCAGCGAGATAAGACCTTGTAGAGGACCTTAGTCACAATCGGTCGGATTCAGACCGGCTGGATCTCCAACAGCTCTCTAGGCTCCGTCTCCAACGCTTCATCTCCCGGAGCTCAATGGAAAACCATGGAGCCCACTGGGATCTGTGGCGGGTCAGGGACCGCATGGGTATAACGTGGTCAAGTGCCTCCATGGCTGCCCTTTCCCAGGCTTCCACCAAGGCATCGGCCGGGCTGTGAGCGAAGGCGGCAGGCGGGGACCCAAGCGCCACCTGAAACCGCTCAGGGTCCATTAGGCGCCTGGGGCAGAACCATCTTGTCGGTTCTGTGGCCCAGTGACGGGGGGTGGCGAAACGGAAGGCCAGCCACAGGAGATGATGATCGGTCCATGACAGGGGCATAATAATTGGAGAACCCCCACCCAGATCATCTAACCACTGTCCAAATATAAAAACAAAATTGAGCGTGTGACCCCCCATGAGTCAGGCCCTGAATTACTTGCATCAGGTCTATGGCCGTCATCGAAGCCATGAACTCCCGAGCCAACTCTGATGATCCCCCCAGGGATGGTAGATTAAAGTTCCCCAAAATCTTAAGTTTGGGGAACTCAATCACCAAACCCGAGAGGATATCAAGAAGTTCAGGCAGGGCTGCTGCTACGCGACTAGGTGAAAGGTACACCAGCAGCAAGCCCAACTGAGCCCTAGGGCCACATCTCAGGAGGAGTGACTCACACCTGGATATCTGGACAAAGGTGGCCTTCTGTGGACATAAGGTCTCCCTCACAAACACCGCCACACCCCCGCCCCTACCCTGAGCCCGAGGCCGGTGGAGCACCTGGAAAACTGGAGGGCAAAGTTCAGTCAGAGGGACACCACCCTCTGGGCCCAACCAGGTCTCCGTAATGCAAGCCAGGTCTGCATGCTCCTCCTCAACCAAGTCTCAGATGAGAGGAGCCTTATTAACTACGGACCTGGCATTGAAATACACAAGCCTAAGCTCAGGTGGCTGCTCACCCTCGTTCCCGGAACCACGGGTCAAAACCAAAGAGTCGGAGCACATCACAGCTTGGAGACAGCAGGGACGCACTCCCAGATGTCAATACAGCCCTCTGTACAATCGCCTGCTGCCATTCCCAAACGTCGTGGGGATAGAAAATCCCACACCCCACTCCGGGACCCCGGAGGCGCCCAACCCAGACCCCATCCCACTGCGGTCTGACCCGAGCCTGGACTGAACAGCGGTTGGTGGACACCCCCCAAAATCCGACCAAAACTGCAATCCCTCCCCCCTCCCTAACCTTTTAAAATGTTTAGATAAAAAACAAACCAGGAGCCTCTTATTAGATTTATACCGGAGGCTCCTATCTCTGCCCAACCAATACACAATACACAATAACAGAGGAAAAAATACTTGATGATTCAAATGCATTGACTTAGAAAGTTGTTGGCATAGGAAGAAAGCTAGAATAAGACTGAAGAAAATAGAGGTTTTGATCCATTGGATGGGATATTACATTATGAACTAGATGTTTGAATATGGTGGAGAATAGATAATTGCTAGAAATAGAAGTTCTATCATAACTAGAAAGATAAGATTTGTAATTAGAATATTAGATTTTGATTTGAGAAGGGAAACAGGAAAATGCTAAGAAGTTTGAATAAGGAAAGCTTTTGGTTAACCAGATATAATTTTCATTGAAACTATAAACAATAGAGACATTTTGAACACTGATGGGAAATTGTTATTTTTTAAAAAAGGAAGCGAAAACAGGATACTAATTGAACATGGATATTAAGTGCAAAAGCAATTAAGATATGATTTGGTTATAAATTTATATAAAACTGACATTGATATTATGGGAAACATATAACAAAGATGTTGATATTTAATTGTATATTTATTATAATAATTGTATTTGCCTAGTGTGGGAAAACAGGTACTATCAGAAGAAGAGAGGAAATATTTGATGGTGTAATATTGGATCTAGATTGAAAAAAGTTAATATATGCCACTGAATTACTAATGGACGCAGATAACATGCTGTCTGTTAAGTATCTGATTGTAAAATGAGAAAATTAATAAAATATTTATATGAAAAACAACACTTCCTGTATTTTGAACAAGAGATTATAATCCTGTGGATTCTCTTTGTATTTAATTTCCAGGTACTCTCTAACTTCCTAGGCTCTCCTCCTTTCATATCAGCTTCATGCAGAGCAAGACAAATATTTATTTCTTAATTTTCATATTTCTTAACTATTCATCTCCTTCAGAGAGTAACTCATAGTGGTTTACAATATAATCAATAAACTAAAATTAAAATCTGAATAATTTAAGATGAAAATTTTAAAAAATGCTTCATTGTCTGTCATGGTGTCATAGGCTGAGTGCAATATATATCTGCATCTCTATATATCAGGTTACTGCTCCAAACTGCAAAAATAACTTTAAAAAAAAGCCCTATTGGGTGAAAGTAACCAAGTTGCTTCATTGAAGAGATCTGGTATAATTATCAGCTTCATTTCTTTATTAGTTGCTCCTTCTTATTCCAGTCAAGTCTCAGAATAATAAGAGTTGTCGTGAGGGCCCAACAACTGAAAATAATAACTAGCTCATTGACTTTCCCTCTGGCTCCATACTGTATTTCTTCTCACCTGGGGAAATTTGAAGTTGCACAAAGTAGTTCCCATGTTGACACAGGTCTTAGTACGGGTCCTCCCATGACGTCTATTGTGTTGGTCTGGTCATTACATTTGTAGCTGGGGATATATCAGCTCCAACACAAATCCTTCTTTTTCTCCCTACCTGCAATTCTGTATTTCTGAGCAGAGGTTAATATAATGCAATGACTTAATCCAAGGTCCTAGTTTTGTCAGTGTCTGCTGAAATGCCCTTGGGACATGGAGACGAAGGGACAATGTCTATACATTAAGTAATGAGTTACTTGCAAGGGAACTTTGAAAAATATCAGAGTGAAACATGTGGATTATTTCTCACTAGACACAAATGCTGTGTTATGAACCTTTGGAACTAAGATATTAAGTAAAAAATGGTAGAATGAAAGCTCATATGTACAGAAGAAGAAAAAACATACAATTAGAGAAAAAGAATAATGGATATACATTTATTGAACTCATTTTGCTTACCTTTTGCTTAATCTAAGATCTATCATGAATAATTTAAGACTAAAAACTTTAAAAGGTGTATTATCTGCCATGATGTCATAGACAGAGTGCAATATATATATATGCATCTCTATATATCTGATTATGCAAAAATGAAAAAAGCCCTATTGGGCAAAAGTAACCAAGTGTTTCATTCAAGGGATAAAAAAAAATTATCAGCTTCATTTCTTTATCAGTTGCTCCTTCTTATTTAAATCAGGCCTCAGAATAATGATATAGCACTTGGGGGAAAAGATACAGCCCAGTAATCCAGCTGCTGAAGCCAAAATAGAGAAGATCTCTACAGCAACCACATATTTCCCCTTTGTACTCAAATATGTGGGAACAAATGACACCCAGACGCTACAAAAGACCAACATGCTGAAGGTGATAAATTTGGCTTCGTTGAAGCTATCAGGTAAATTCCTGGCTAGGAAGGCAACCGTGAAAGTGACAGCAGTCAACAGCCCCATAAAGCCCAGGACAGTATAAAACATTGTGGTTGAACCTTCATTACATTCCAGGACAATTTCTTCAGCTATGGAATGCATGTCTGAATCTGGAAATGGGGGAGAAACTCCCAGCCACAGTACACAAATGCTGAACTGAGCCATGAAAACAGAGAGGACAACAGTGTTGGCCATCCTTCTCCCCACCCATTTCCTCATGTTGGAGCCTGGCTTGGTGGCCATGAAAGCAAGAACTACGATGGTTGTTTTACCCAAAATACAAGAAAGGGCTACAGAGAAAGTGATGCCAAAAGCAGTCTGTCTCATGAGACATTTCACTTTATCAGGTTGCCCAATGAAGAGCAAAGTACAAAGGAAGGAAAGCAGAAGAGCAATGAGAAGTGTGTAGGTAAGGTTCCTGTTGTTGGCTTTGACAATGGGAGTGTCCTGGTGTTTTATGAAGATTCCTAGCACCACAGCTGAGATGATAGAAAAGGAGATTGCAATCATTACCAAAGAAATCCCCAAAGGCTCTTGGAAAGTCAAATAAGTCACAGTTTTTTGAAGGCAATTATCTTGACCCTTGTTTGGATATTGATCCTCTTGACATGGGAAGCAATCATCTAAGTCTGGGGGAAGAAACAAAACTATTTCACAAAACTACTTTACTTTTAATCATGAAGAATTAATAACATACATGATTTATTTAGATCCTATAACTTCATAATATTTTTTCTCAAAATGATTGACAATGAAATGCATTAAATACTGTAGTGTTCAGTTTCAATATCCCTTAAGTTATACAGCTACACCAAAATCTGTATGTGATACTTCTACTGTATTCTTCAGGTAGAAGAGGAAGTAAAAAGGGTTGAAATAATAGGAAAAAATGTTGCATGGGTTGAATTTGATGGAACGTTACCTTTCAGTCAAAAAGCATATACTAAAAAGCCTTCTGGATAGGTTAATAACAAGCATTGGTTATCTGCCAAAATGTTTATACTTCTGCAAGCAATAAGGAGAATAATCCAAAAATGAGAAACCTATTGATCAGGATGAAGGTAAAGATTTGAGGGTAAAGGAATGAGAGTAAAGGTAAAAAGGAATTTTGGGAAATATTTAATGCTATAATCCATCAGTTTAATTTGAAAGGCATAAAGTTCCTTAAGATTTACAATAGTGGTAAATATCTATAGCTCGTGTGTAGAATGAGGATAAAGGCTTGTTCTCCAAGCCTGTGGGCTTGGCTTCCAAAGTTTCATTACCAGGCTAGATAATACCTACAGTGGAGTTTAGGGAATGTCAGCTAAAGACATTATTCCACTGAAGATGTTCCTAGCCTGGTAACAAAATGTTCAGAAACCAACCCACAGGCTTGGAGAACAAACCTTTACCCTCATTCTACACCCAAGTTATAGATATTTACCACTATTGCAAATCTTAAGGAACATTATGCCTTTTAAATTAAACAGATGGATTATAGCATTAAATTTTACCCAAAATTGCTTTTTTAAAAGGCAAATGAACTTTGTTTTTCCTTGAAGACATTTTGTTTCTCATGCCAGAAGCTTGTTCAATTCTGACTGAAGCCAGACCTACTGAAGAAGCTTCTTGGATGAGAAGCATAATGTTTTCATGGAAAACAAAGAATGTCCAGCTGCCATTTGAAAAATGTCCTTGGTACAAAAAGCACCTTTGGATGACTCTGAATCTACATAAACATTAAATATCTCACTGAACTATAAACAACCAGTTCACATTTTTCATTGCTCATCTGTAGAATCTATCAGATAGCTCAAAATTTTTAGTTACCATAAAATATATATATATATATATATATGTATATGTATATATATATATATATATATATATATATATATATATATATATATATATATATATATATATATATATATATATATATATATATATATATATATATATATATATATATATATATATATATATATATATATATATATATATATATATATATATATATATATATATATATATATATAAACTAAATAAATAAATAAAATAAATAAAAAAAATATATTTAGTATATTTCTTTGCTTACCCATTTGGTCAGCTATCTTCCCTTCTGGACACTGTCTACAGTCATAGCAGCAGGATAATTTCCCTTCCACTTTGACCTTGCTGTAGCCAAAGGGACATTTCTCATTACAGATGGAAAGAGGCAATGTCTGTTCATAAATAAAATGAGATTGCTTTCATATGAAGAATGTATGTGTTGGGAGTGTCCATTTCATCAATTATCTATGCCCAAACTCTTCACATACTTATCAATCCTTAGTGTCCCATTTCACCATTTTTCTTGTTTTAAATTCATCAAAAGATTATTTATTTCATTTCTTCCTCAATCCTCAGCATCTACAGTACTATAGAATAAGTGTGAATGTCAACTGCCAAAGTTAACCAGCGATCATGTTGAAGTTCACACTTCAAAAACTTCCTGAGTTTGAGAAACACTGCTTAACTCTTCCTCCGCCCCGCCCCCCACTTTCTTCCATTGATACATACACAATTCTGAGAGACTGCCTGGAGAGGTTCTTGCAGTTTTCTTGAAAAGATTTTGAGATGTGATTTACTGTGTCCTCATTTCTAGCGTGAGAAGATGACTAGCTGAGAATCACTCAGTTGGCTTTTTACTTGAGGAAGGGAGGACTAGAAAATTATCTTCTCTTTAATGATTTATAAACAATATGATCATTACCACACTCAATTGTTTCCACAAGATATTTATTAATGTAAAGCCTAATCCTAAACCTGTGAATTTACTAAGATGAACAGCGTAAGGTGTAATGTATAAATCAGGTTCCCTCTTAGAAATTAGAAGTCTCATTACAAAGCAGTGTTCCGTATCATACTGCATTCCTCTTTATTGGTGTATGTTATGATATAGATATGTATGTGTGTGTGTCTCTCTCTCTGTCGCTGTCTCTGTCTCTGTCTTTATCTCTCTCTCTCTCTCTCTCTCTCTCTCAATCTCTCTCTCTCTCTGTGTTTGTTTGTATGTGTGTTTGTGATTTTTATGCTCAGTATGCAATCACTTGGATTAACTAATCAGCTGGTTAGGCAAATAAATATTATCTCCAGCAGAAGACTTTGTTTTAACAAAGAGTTTCTGTTCCTCATTTCATCTCTTTCAGGGGACTTGACTAGATTGGAATAGAATAGAATAGAATAGAATAGAATAGAATAGAATAGAATAGAATAGAATAGAATAGAATAGAATAGAATAGAATAGAATAGAATAGAATAGAATAGAATAGAATAGAATAGAGCTGGAAAGGACCTTGGCGGTCTTCTAGTCCAGCCCTCTGTTCAAGCAAGAGGACCTATACCACCTCAGACAGGTGATTGTCCAGTCTCTTTTTAAAAAAATTCCAGCGATGGAGCACCCACAATTTCTGGGGTAACCTGTTCCACTGATTGATTGCCCTCATTGTTAGGAAGTTTCTCCTTAATTCCAGGTTACTTCTCTCTTTCATCAGCTTCCAATCACTGTTTCTCATCCTTCCCTCTGGTGCTCTGGTGAACAACCTGACTCCCTCTTCTTTGTGGCAGCCCCACAAATATACATTTAAATCCAATGATATGAATTTTTTTTAAAAAGGCTGGCTATGCCATTTTTAAAATATTTTTACTGTTTGGGAATAAATTGTTTCTTTCCATTAAGCTACACACTTTCCTAGACTCTCATTATTCTACTTAAGTGAGTAAAGGCATCCTAACTCCTTCAAAATTCTTATTCAATTTTCCTTTATTTGGCTCAGCAAGGGCTCAGAAGTAGAGTTACCACTTTACAAAACCATATAGTGGGAGACAATTTTTTTTTTTAAAAAATATTTTTTTCAAGGACCAAATATACAAGTAATCAACTGATATGTTTATTTTCAGGCTTCTCCAACAAAGGATGTTTTATACAATATTAAAAGGTAAAGGTAAAAGTTCCCCCACACATGCGTGCTAGTCGTGTCCGACTCTAGGGGCCGGTGCTCATCTCCGTTTCAAAGCCGAAGAGCCAGCGCTTGTCCGAGGACATGTCCGTGGTCATGTGGCCAGCATGACTAGACGCCAAAGGCGCATGGAACGCTGCTCCCTTCCCACCGTAGTGGTCCCTATTTTTCTACTTGCATTTTTACGTCCTTTCGAACTGCTAGGTTGGCAGAAGCTGGAATGAGTAACAGGCACTCACTCTGTTACGCAGCACTCAGGATTCGACCCACCAAACTGCCAACCATCTGATCGACAAGCTCACTAACCCACTGAGCCACCGCGTCCCTTATACAATATATTGCATGTAAAAGTAATTCACTTAAGGACCTATTGTTTTTGATCTGTAGTATTCATATTATTATATATCTTTACATTTTATTTTATCATATCCCAATTTATCTTACTTTCTTATCTTAGCTTATCTCATTTCCTTCCACCGAAACTAACTAATAAAGATTACTACTACAATGACTATTTAGGGATAATTTTGGGCTGGACCCAAATAAATGTTAAATGTTGTAGGCATTTATTTACACTATAATAGTTTATGTTCATATCATTTACAAAAAATATTGAGGCTGCTAAATAAGTGTTGTTGAGGTGCTAGTGGTTGTTAAATTATTTCTGTGAAAAATGAGATGCACCTGGTTAAACACAAGAGGCCAAACAGCATCCTCGGTAGAAATGGTGAGGAGCTTATCTGGGGGAGCCATGGGGTCGATCCTTCCGATTTGGGCCCTTAGAAAGGAGTTATTTGGAAATGTGACCCAGTTGAAAATATCAAATCCAGTTTCCAATTCCCCATTGAGACCAAAAGAAATCAGTTCTCCAGCACTGTTGTTAAAAGAAACTTGCTTCAAAAAATGGTGGAGCTAAATGAAAGATCAAAGAAATATAAACATTAACTGGTTTCCTTGAATCATATGTAGGAATCTCAGTTCCCTCCGTATGGTTTATGGTCAATGGAATGCTATTTTTTCACCAATCTACACTGTTTATAATTGAAAAAGAAATGCTTTCTCTATCACATAGATTTTCCACTCTATTGAATATTTTCATCTCTAAATGTTTAATATAAAAATTCCAAGACAACGCTGAAAAAGAAAGAAAGTTGACACGATTAATTTGCTTTGATCAACTGAACATTTTATGGATTATGAATTAACTTGGTAGAATAATATATGTATATTACAATGGTAACCCCTGTGTTTATAACACATAATATTTGACAAAGATTAAAGGTTTTTCTATTTCTGTTTTCTTGCATATAACAATACCAATAACATTCAAAAGTATCTGTAAAGCAAAGAAGGATGGAGGGAGGTAGTTAGGAAGTATGAAAACAAACAAACAAATAAATACTTTAATTTTAACTGCCAAAATAAAAGAAGAATAAACATTGTTTTATATGATCTGATGATTTTCCTGAATTTGGATCAGTGGACACTACCTGCCATGGTGATTGAAGGAAATACTTGTGCCTCCTCTTATCAATTTTTTGATCTGCTTTGAGATTTGAGGTAAGCAAGGCCCTCAGAGCATGTGCCACAGCATAGACTGCATTATAGATGCTGTAACTAAGTCCACCCATGGTGGTCTCAAAGACAGAATTAGGAAGATTCTCCAAATTCTCTTCTCCAGTACAGATCCTTTCAGCATTCCCTTCACTTACATCGCTGGAAAATGAGCATTCAAATGCATCTTTCCAGAAATCCCTAATAAAGCCATCTTCTTTTTCAAAGTTTGGGTTTCTCTTCTTCATAAATTGTTGGAATACAGTCAACTCCTTTGAGTGAAGTGCAAAGTCAATTGCACCATGGAGAAAATTAATAGGCATATGTCTTTGTATCACAATAGAGGTGAATTCCATCTGAGCTGTCATGATCCAAATTTTGGCTTTTCTCTCCTTTGGAATATCATCAGAATCTAAAACAGAGAGCATCATTCTCAAAGCCACTATGCTTGTAATTTCACCATTAAAGATCACTGCAATGACTGTACTCCACATAATCACTTTATATATTTTATCTGTCTTATCCATCATTTCAGCAGCTTCCCTGAAATACATCATTTGGGGTAGACATTCTATAAAGTCAAAGCATATTCCTCTCTCTGAAAACATGGAAAGACTATTTTGAACAAATCTCTCCCTATCTTCCTCATACAGAGAAATCAACCCAACCCAGGTCCATTCAAAATGCAATAGTAAGTGTAGTATTCCTTTAAGCTGGTGAATTTCATCAGGGAACATCCACTTGACAAAAATACCTGCTTGGTCATTATTCATCAAAGGAGCTGATCCATACGTAATCTAATTGAGGAAACATGGGAGAACAGAGGAAAAAAGGAAGAAAACTTTTTTAAAAATAAAGGAAGAATTCTTTTCTTTTTTTTACTTAATACAATTCTTGGGTTTCAGTGGGATACTGAAAGAGGCTTTGTAAAAAATACAGTTAGGGTTAAGGACGTCTATAAGTTTAATACTGTTCATGAAGCAAAAAGGGGACTATCCTTTGGTGATATTTTTGTCATTATATGACAAATATTTGTTGCCTCTGGAATCTTTCTCATAAGAGTTATCATGTGGGCCCAACATATGAAAATAATAACTAGCTCATGGACTTTTCCTCTTGCTCCATCTTTCTTCTCACCTGGGGAAATTTGTAGTTGCATAAATTGGTTGCCATGTTGACGCAGGTCTTAGTACGGGGTCCTCCAATGATGGCTACCGTGTTGGTCTGGTCATTACATTTGTAGTTGGGGATAAAATTATCTTTTGTAGATAAAAATTCCATTGCTAAATGATAAGTTGTATATTCCTCAAGATAATTGGTAGCGATGTGGAAACCGAGGCTAATATTGGGTAAAATTCCAAAATGTTCATTGATCTCCTTTACAGCAAATGCCAGAGCCAAAGTATGTTGATAATTATGAGTGAGGAACCTTCAGTGAGAGTTACAAACAACATCAAATATTTCTGCTTTATATTCAGACAGTTGATATTTTTAATGTTCTAGATCTAGTGCTTATTGTTTATTCTGGATATTTGGAGCCTTGTCCTTAATGAACAATAGCACTAGATTGTCAAATTCATAGTAAGCTATTTCTTCCAGGATCACTTTAGATATTACAGTAACATTTAATTTCAGTTCTATCTGTATTTTCTCTATAATATTCTAAGATTGAGAAGAAAGTTCCATTTTAAAAGGCTGAAAAAAAATCTCAAATGCACTTGTGGATTTTCTGCTTCATTACTGCGTAAGATGAAACAGGGAAAAAAAATCAGGATTAACCTGAGGGGATCTACAACCTCTACATTTGTACTTTCATTGTTGGACTTTGGTGAAGGAAGGAAGTTTCCTGAAGAAAAAGTTATTTATATAATTTATGAGTCAAATCGATTTGTCTCAATTTGAAATTCTGTGTTAAGACAAGAGGTATTTCTGTGAGTTTTGTAATTAAAAATGGCTATATATGGACATTGGATTACTGATTAACGAGCAACTGATATGGTTCAGCAGAAAAAATACTGCAAGTGGTAACAAAGGAAAGAGAAGTAGGAGTAGCACCAGCAGGAGATACTTACTGATACTCATCAAGCAGTTCACAAGAGGGAAGTCTTTGAAATGTGATTTCATTGGAAAGAAAGAAGATCTGATAAATAATTGCAGCAATGATTAAGTCTCCAGGCTGATAATACTTGTGAGCAATTGGAAGCGGACTGCTGAGTTTGCAGTTGGAACCAGGAGAAATTAATATTATGTTAGGGGGAAAAAATAAAATCAGAATTCTGTATATAAACAACTCACTATAATATATGGCCATAGTAGATATCAAACAGTAGCTCCTATTTTATTATTCAAATGAGGAGTTGGGGTGGCCACCCTTAATGTTACCTTAAGTTTAGACCATGAACATTATCTGAAATTAAGCCAAGAAAATATCAGTTCAAACACAAATCCTTCTTTTTCTCCTTACATGCAGTTCTGTATTTCTGAGCAGAGGTTAAGACAATGCAATGTCTAATTCTTGGGCCCTAGTTTTGTCAGTGTGCTGGAATGCCCTTGTGACATGGAGAAGAAGGGACAATTCTATACTTAATTAGAAATGAATACTATTACTTGCAATGTAATATCAGAGAGAAACATGTTTATTATGTCTCAGTAGACACTACTGCACTGTTATGAACTTTTGGAACTAAGATATTATGTAGAATTTGGGAGAGTGAAAAGTCATATGTACAGAAGAAGGAAAAACATACAATTAGAGAAAAGAATAATGTACATAATGTACTCCAAAGCACCTGAAAGCAGGACAAGAAGCAATGGATGGAAACTAATCAAGGAGAGAAGCAACCTAGAACTAAGGAGAAACTTCCTGACAGTTAGAACAATTAACCAGTGGAACAACCTGCCTCCAGAAGTGGTGAATGCTCCAACACTGGAAGTTTTTAAGAAGGGACTGGACAGCCATTTGCCTGAAATGGTATAGGGTTTCCTGCCTGAGCAGGGAGTTGGACTAGATGACCTCCAAGGTCCCTTCCAACATTATTATTGTTATTTATTGAGCTCATTTTGCTTACCCTTTGCTTAATATAAGATATATCATGATAATATTACCAATATTTGATCTGTCATGATACATTTTTTTACCCATTACTTGCCCCATCTTCTCCCCATATAGCATGTTCCAAATTATGCAAATGTGAGCAGTTTAATAGGTATCTTTTTGGTGGAAGGTAACAGTGTTCCCTGTGCAACAACATACTTTATCTCAAACATTGATATACCGGGGAGTGGATATTCATGTGCATTTTCCTCTATATGTTGAAAAAAAAGTGGTTGTGAAGAATATTTGAAGTGTTGGTTGTTTTTGTTTTTTGGCAAGAGTCTAGTGAAGCTTGTAGGCTACAGCACACAAAGTCAAAGATTTTGAGAAGAGTGCACCTTATAATATTAAAAATCCATTTTCAGACAGAATTCTATCCTTGATTAGCTTTTTTCATTTAATCACAAGATTTTGAATTTACATTGTTCACAGTAGTGGCGTCTGCCTGCAAAAGATGTTCCCAGACTGGAGTGAAACGCAGAACAGACTGCTTTATATTTGGTAGACCAGGTGCTCCTCCCAACACATATATGTCATCGTAGACCAGGTGCTCCTCCCAACACATATATGTCATCGCTGTCCTCTACTGACTGGAGTGAGGGGGAGCCTGTGGCCAAAAGGTTAATACAGCTGCCTAACTGGCAAGCTGCCCAGGTTCGAATCCCAGAGGGGTAAGACTAGCTGATGAGAGCTAAAGAGCTTGAAATAGCTATACTAGTCTCACTTTAACTCTTTGTTAGTCACAAAATTTTGAATATATACATTAAAAAGCCCTGCAGGATGCAGAATAGATTGACAGCTGCAATCTGGAAGGATGATACCATACATCAATGGGGTATCGGAGGTGACGGGATGAATATTGGCACCACACAATATTAGTGTGGCACACCAGCTAAATCAGACTCACCGTGCTAAGGTGATGTGCTCCAAGGAGCCACTACCTGAAGAAGAAAAGTCATTGGTGGTTTACAGAGTAAGATGCAAGGACTGCCAGTGTAATTATATTGGAGAGACGTCCAAATGGCTCAAGACTAGAGTCCATGAGCATAAGTTGGCTGTCAAAAGGCATGAGCAATGCTCACAGATATGTCAACACATAGTCAACAATAACCACTCTTTTGACTTTATGAGGGTGGAGGCCATCCCCTAGGACATGTCTAAAGGAGGCTGCTTGCTTAAGGAAGCCTGGTGGTCAGATACACATTCAATTAATTGCCATATATTATTATTATTATTATTATTATTATTATTATTATTATTATTATTATTATTATTATTATTATTATTATTATTATTATTATTATTATTATTAATAATAATAATAATAATAATAATAATAATAATAATAATAATAATAATAATAATAATAATAATAATAATAATAATAATAATAATAATTTTATTTGTATACCGCCCTTCTCCCGAAGGACTCAGGGCAGTGAACAGGGCAATACATGTTAAAAAGACAGAATACAAAAATTAAAAAAAGATTAAACAAGTGCCCAGAACTCTTAGATAGTTTAAAACGCATTTAAAAGTAATAAAAACCCAACCCCCTCCCATCAGGCCAGGCCAGCTTGTTCAAAAAGATACGTCTTTAGATCGCGCTGGAAGGAACGAAAGTCGGGCGCCATCCGGAGCTCAACCGGAAGACGGTTCCATAAATCCAGCGCACCCACAGAGAACGCCCTCCCCCTGGGGGCCACCAGTCGGCATTCTTTGACCGGTGGCACCCTGAGGAGACCCTCTCTGTGGGAGCGTATTGGGCGGAGGGAAGTTGATGCCGGCCACAGGTGCTCCCCAAGGTATTCCGGACCCATGCCATGTAGGGCTTTGTAGGTCAATACCAGCACCTTGAACCTCACCCGGAAGACAACTGGGAGCCAATGCAGCTCGCGGAGCAGGGGTGTAACATGGGAGTATTGGGAGACTCCCAACACAACTCTCGCGGCTGCATTCTGTACCAGTTGGAGCCTCCGAGTGGTCTTCAAGGGCAGCCCCATGTAGAAAGTGTTGCAGTAGTCTAAACGAGAGGTCACGAGCGCATGAGTGACCGTACGCAGGGCATCCCGGTCTAGATAGGGCCGCAACTGGCACACCAGGTGAACCTGGGCGAAGGCCCCCCTAGTCACAGCCACTATGTGATCTTCCAAAGTAAGCCGTGAATCTATGAGGACTCCCAAGTTGCGAGCCCTATCTACGGGGGGTAATAGCTCACCCCCCATAGAAAGAGACGGGATATTCTGAATATCCCGGGATGCCGGTATGCACAGCCACTCAGTCTTGTCGGGGTTGAGTTGAAGTCTGTTCCTCCCCATCCAGACCCGAACCGCTTCCAGGCAATGGGACATCACGTTGAGGGCATCACTGGGGTGGTTTGGGATTGAAATAAAAAGCTGGGTATCATCAGCGTACTGATGATACCCAACTCCAAAACCACGAATGATCTGACCCAGTGGTTTCATATAGATGTTGAACAGGAGAGGCGAGAGAACCGACCCCTGAGGGACTCCACAAGCGATAGGCCTCGAGGTCGACCTCTGCCCCCCTGCCAACACCGACTGCGAACGTCCCAGGAGATAGGAGGAGAACCACTGAAAGACTGTGCCTCCCACTCCCAATCCCCTGAGACACCGCAGCAGGATACCATGGTCGATGGTATCGAACGCCGCTGAGAGGTCTAATAGGACTAGGACAGAGGAATGTCCCCTGTCCCGGGCCCTCCAGAGATCATTCACCAGAGCGACCAATGCCGTCTCCGTGCTGTGCCCGGGCCTGAAACCCGATTGGTACGGGTCTAGATAATCCGCTTCATCCAGGACCAGAGGGAGTTGATGCGCCACCACACTCTCAACAACTTTCGCAAGAAAGCGAAGGTTGGAGACCGGACGAAAGTTATTTAACACAGCTGGGTCCAAGGCAGGCTTCTTGAGGAGAGGTCTCACCACCGCCTCCTTCAAGATGGTGGGGAAACTGCCCTCACTCAAAGAGGCAGATATGATCGCCTGGAACCAGCCTCGTGTCCCCTCCTGAGCCGCATAAACCAGCCAGGAAGGGCACGGGTCCAATAAACATGTGGTGGAGCTCAACCTCCCCATAATCCTGTCCACTTCCTCTGGAGTCACAGAATCAAACTCCTCCCAGATAATATCGACAAGACCGCCCGTGTCCTGATCGTCAGACTCTGCCCAGTCGGAGTCCAGACCAGTCCAAATCCGAGCGATTTTGTCCGACAGATTTTGACTAAACTCCTCGGCACGACCCTGCAAGGGTTCCTCCCTCACCTCCTCATTAAGGAGGGAGCGGGTCACCCTAAACAGGGCGGCTGGGCAGTTATCTGCAGACGCGATAAGGGTAGCGAAGTGGTTAGACCTCGCCGCCCTTATCACTGCGAGATAAGACCTCATATAGGTTCTTAGTCGCAATCGGTCAGATTCGGATCGGCTGGACCTCCAATAGAGCTGCTACCAGCTTATCAAGCATTAAGAGTGCATGAACAACAACAAAAAAATACTGCCCACACTCAGAAAGAAAGGAGTCGAAAAAGATAGAAGCCGTATGACTCATGCAATGGAGAAAAATGCCGTACACAGTGTTCTACCAAGGTTGGAGGATGGGAGCAAGTGAGGAGGATCCAGTGGCAACTCCCGATGATCGTATGTGGACGGGACAAGAAGATAGAGGGTGGCAGCCCACGCACACAGAAATGGACGGAGGACGTCTGGCAAGGATGAGATTGACTGGGATGGTTGGTGAGGAGCAGGAGGAGCATTTGGCCGCAACAAATGCACCGAGGCACCCAACCTGAAGACCAGAGGAGAACCGGGAGACCTAGAAGGGTAGAACAATGTGTACACCACCAGGGGAAGGGCGATGAATGGATGAGGGCAGCACGACTCATGAGATAGAGAAGAGGTCAGACACACAGCAGCCAACCGAGGTCGGGAGATGGGAAAAATTGGAGAGTGATCCAACAGCAACTCCAGACGATCGGATGCAGACAAGGTGAAGAGAGAGAGTGCTGTGTCTCGCATGCACAGTAATGCATGGATAATGGCCAGTGAAGATGGGATTGACTGGGATAGGCAGTGGTGGGCAGGAGTGGCATGCAGATGCAGTGAATGCACTGAAGTGGCCAGTCCAGGGATCAGAGGAAGATCAGCAGATTTGCAATGGTGGAATAGCATGCATATCATTAGACCAGGGCACATGGCTATTTGCAAGAGCTATGGGGGGGATCAGAGGAAAGTCCAACAATAGCCTCAAATAGCCAAGTGCAAGCAAGGCAGGTGGAGAAGATAGAGAAGGGAGAAGGAGAAGGATATTAAGTGCAAAAGCAATTAAGATATGATTTGGTTATAAATTTATATAAAACTGACATTGATATTATGATAAACATATAACAAAGATGTTGATATTTAATTGTATATTTATTATAATAATTGTATTTGCCTAGTGTGGGAAAACAGGTACTATCAGAGGAAGAGGAAATATTTGATGGTGTAATATTGGATCTAGATTGAAAAAAGTTAATATATGCCACTGAATTACTAATGGACGCAGATAACATGCTGTCTGTTAAGTATCTGATTGTAAAATGAGAAAATTAATAAAAAATTTATATAAAAAACAACACTTCCTGTATTTTGAACAAGAGATTATAATCATGTGGATTCTCTTTGTATTTAATTTCCAGGTACTCTCTAACTTCCTAGGTTCTCCTCCTTTCATATCAGCTTCATGCAGAGCAAGACAAATATTTATTTCTTAATTTTCATATTTCTTAACTATTCATCTCCTTCAGAGAGTAACTCAAAGTGGGTTTTTTTTTGCCCAAGATGGCGGCGACCACGGGCGGCGTTTGCTGAGCTCTGCGGTGAGCCGACACAATGGGGGACTGGGAGGCTCACGAAAGCCCAGCCGAGGGGCATATTCGGAGGGGGGGTGTAGGAACAACAGGCTAGCACTGTTTCATGGTGTGGAGCCTTTCCCCCCCCAGAGAAGTAGCAGCGGCAGCGGCAGTGGCCGGGCGGCCTGTAACCTGCCGCCGATCAGCTGGTGCTCTGGATCAGCTGTCGGGTGCTGTGCTGGCTAGAATTGATCGCTTGCTTCCACTTACCTCGGGCGCTGGGGAGCTTCGTCAGACTGAAATGACTTCGTCAGCCTAGGATCCTGCTGTGGACCCCTGGATGGATTATCAGGCGCCTGAACTCAATTGGAGGGCGCCGTTTGCAGCCGCATGGATCTCTCTACTCCTGACTGTTACTCCTGGTCTTTCCGCTTATAAAATGGCTGCGGATTCCCGTTTCGGCGTGGAGGCTATGGGGGAGACTTTTCTGTCTCCTTCTTTTTCTCAGAGAATGCTGGAGATTTGGCTGCTTGAATCTGAGCACTTGACATTTATGACTGAGCTCCCTGCTGCCCTAGGAATGGATTTAGCGTGTTTGGATGGTCTTTGCTTGTTACTTTCCAAGATGGATTGGAGGCTGGAACAGGATTTGGGACATTTTTTCTCCTGTTCCCGTGACCTCCCTATGATGTTCCGGAAGGAGTCTAGGACAGGCCGTGGTGAGAGGGCGGCCCTGGACTGGCTATCAATCCCCTGCTGGTGTGAGAGACTAGCAGGGGGGATTTCTACTCCCCCAGCAATGCTGCCCTTATCAATCCCAGGCTGGATCTCATGGCTAGGTGAGAGGACAGTCATGGGCTCTTGTCTGGACCGGCTCAGGTGAGAGCAGAGCCGGATTGGCGGATTGCTGGATGAAGACATGTTCCGGACTTAATGTTTTTACATCTTAACTAACATCTTATCATCTTAATAACATCTGACCCCATTTGTGAACAATGGCTCATATGGACAGTTCTATCTCATGGCTCGAGTACAATACTCTAGATCGGACTTGTACGCCCTCAGGGGGGTTTCTCCCTCCTGGATACGACCAGCCTCCCTTTCTAACATTTCCCTTGATGACGGGCCCAATTGCTGGGACCCCGAGAGGTGGCTGGGCTTAACTAGGGGCCTCTGGTGGAGACGCATTAAGAGGCCCCTGATATATTTTTAGCTAGGTATTTTAAAGGGTTAGGGATGGGGAGGGACAGTAGGGTGGGGAGGGACTTTTTAATTGGTACCCAGTCTGGGCCTATGAAGGGTTCCGGCGAGATAGGGTTGGGGCGGAGACTGCTGGTTCTGTGTGTGCTGGGGTGGGGCTGCAAATCCCCACGACGATAGGGAATGGTGGCAGGTGTTTGCACGGAGGGCCATATCAACATCTGGGATCACGCCCCCGCTGTCTTCGAGCAGTGGCGCGCTCCGACCCTCCGGTTGGCACCCACTTGCCCGGGGGTGAGGGTGATCAGGTCCCTGAGCTTAGGCTGGTTTATTTTAACGCCAGATCCGTTGTTAACAAGGCTCCCCTCGTTCGTGACTTGATTGAGGAGGAATGCGCGGATCTGGCGTGCATTACGGAAACTTGGGTGGGCTCGGAGGGAGGGGTCCCTCTGACTGAATTATGTCCCCCAAGTTTCTGTGTGCTACACTGGCTGCAGGCTCAGGGCAGGGGTGGAGGGGTGGCGGTGGTTATCAGGGAGACTTTATGTCCGCAGGAGACCACCATTGTCCAGACTGGCGGGAGTGAGACCCTCCTCCTGAGATGTGGCCCTCGGGTTCAGATGGGCTTGTTGCTCACATACCTGGCACCCAGCTGTGTGGCAACAGCCCTGCCCGAGCTGCTCGACACCCTCTCAGGGTTGGCGGTGGAGTTCCCCAGGCTTATGGTACTGGGTGATTTCAACCTGCCTTCACTGGGAGGGTCATCTGAGTTGGCTTGGGAGTTCATGGCTTCCATGACAGCCATTGGCCTGACCCAAGTAATTCAGGGCCCGACTCATGCAGGGGGTCACACTCTCGACCTGGTGTTCCTGTCCGGACAGTGGTTGGATGTTCTAGGAGGGGGTTCACCGGTCATTGTTCCCCTGTCATGGTCCGACCATTATATCCTGTGGCTGGTCTTCCGTTATGCTACCCCCCACTGCTGGGCGGCGGGACCAACCAGGTGGTTCCGCCCCAGGCGCCTAATGGACCCGGAACAGTTCCAGATGGCGCTTGGGTCTATACCCATCACCCTCACCCACAGCCCAGTGGAGGCCTTGGTTGATGCCTGGGATAAGGCAGCCGCTGAGGCACTCGACTGTGTTGTACCCTTGCGACCCCTGACCCAGCACAGATCCCGTTGGGCTCCATGGTTTTCTGTGGAGCTCCGGGAGATGAAGCGTCGGAGACGGGGTCTAGAGAGCTGTTGGAGATCCACCTGATCCGAATCTGACCGATTGCAGTTAAGAACCTTTATAAGGTCTTATCTTGCGGCGATGAGGACGGCGAAGGCTAATTACTTCTCTGCCCTTATCGCGTCCGCAGATAATCGCCCGGCCACCCTGTTTAGGGTGACTCGCTCCCTTCTTAACCAGGAGGTGAGGGAGGATCCCTTGCAGGGGCGGGCCGAGGAGTTTAGTCATCATCTGACGGACAAAATCGCTCAGATCCGGGCCGGTTTGGACTCTGACTGGGCAGAGTCTGACGTGGAGGAATCGGATGGTCTTGAGCATGTTATCTGGACTGAGTTCGATCCTTTTTCCCCTGATGATGTGGACAGGATGATGAGGAGGCTGAGCTCCACCACCTGTTTGTTGGACCCGTGCCCCTCCTGGCTGGTTTATGCGGCTCGGGAGGAGACACGAGGCTGGTTCCAGGCAGTAATAACTGCTTCCTTGAAGGAGGGTGTCTTCCCCGCCTCCCTGAAGGAGGCGGTGGTGAGACCCCTCCTCAAGAAGCCTGCCCTGGACCCAGCTGTTTTAAATAACTATCGTCCGGTCTCCAACCTCCGCTTTCTGGCGAAGGTTGTTGAGAGTGTGGTGGCCCATTAGCTTCCTCTGTTCCTGGATGAAACTGATTATCTGGACCCGTACCAATCGGGTTTCAGGCCTGGGCACAGCACGGAGACGGCATTGGTCGCGCTGGTGAATGATCTCTGGCGGGCTCGGGACAGGGGTTGTTCCTCTGTCCTAGTCCTATTAGACCTCTCAGCGGCTTTCGATATCATCGACCATGGTATCCTACTGCAGCGTCTCAGGGAGTTGGGAGTGGGAGGCACTGTTTTGCAGTGGTTCTCCTCCTATCTCCTGGGCCACTCGCAGTCGGTGTTGACGGGAGGGCAGAAGTCCGCCCCGAGGCCTCTCGTTTGTGGAGTTCCTCAGGGGTCAGTTCTCTCACCCCTCCTGTTCAACATCTATATGAAGCCGCTGGGCGAGATCATTCGTGGTTTTGGGGTGGGGTATCATCAGTACGCTGATGATACCCAACTTTTTTTTCTCCACCCCAAACCAACCCAGCGATGCCCTCGCCGTGATGTCCCGTTGCCTGGAAGCGGTCCGGGTCTGGATGGGGAGAAACAGGCTTCGTCTCAATCCTGCCAAGACTGAGTGGCTGTGCATACCGGCATATCGGGTCAACCAGACTATTCCATCTCTAACGATGGGGGGGTGAGGTGTTACCCCCCGTTGATAGGGCTCGCAACTTGGGCGTCCTCCTGGATTCGCAGCTCACTTTTGAAGACCATATAGGAGCTGTGACAAGGGGGGCTTTTGCCCAGGTTCGCCTGGTGCACCAGTTGCGACCCTACCTGGACCGAGATGCCCTACGCACAGTCACTCATGTGCTCGTGACCTCCCGTTTAGACTACTGCAACGCTCTCTACATGGGGCTGCCCTTGAGGACCACCCGGAGGCTTCAACTGGTGCAGAATGCGGCCGCGCAGGTCGTGATGGGGGTCTCCCGATATTCCCATGTAACACCTCTACTCCGCGAGCTGCATTGGCTTCCAGTTGCCCTTCGGGTGAGATTCAAGGTGCTGGTGATGACCTATAAAGCCCTAAATGGCTTGGGTCCGGGATATTTGAGGGAACACCTGCTGCCAGCATCAAGTTCCCTTCATCCAGTGCGCTCCCACAGGGAGGGTCTCCTCAGGGTGTAGCCGGTTAAAGACTGCCGGCGTTTAACACCCAGGGGTAGGGCCTTCTCAGTGGGTACGCCTGCCGTGTGGAACCAGCTGCCTGCGGAGCTTAGGACTGCCCCCAACTTCCGTTCATTCCGCCGGGACCTGAAGACCTGGCTCTTCGAGCTCTCTGGCCCAGGCTGAGAATATTTTTAATTTTAATTTTAACTGGGTTTTAATTTTCTCAGGGTTCTATTTAATCTCTTTTAATTTGTTTTAACGTTTGTATTGACTGTTTTTTAAATGCCCTGTAAACCGCCCTGAGTCCTTCGAGAAAGGGCGGTATATAAATCTAAATAAAATAAAAATAAATAATTAATCAATAAACTAAAATTAAAATCTGAATAATTTAAGATTAAAATTTTTAAAAAATGCTTCATTGTCTGTCATGGTGTCATAGGCTGAGTGCAATATATATCTGCATCTCTATATATCAGGTTACTGCTCCAAACTACAAAAATAACTTTTAAAAAAAAGCCCTATTGGGTGAAAGTAACCAAGTTGCTTCATTGAAGAGATCTGGTATAATTATCAGCTTCATTTCTTTATTAGTTGCTCCTTCTTATTCCAGTCAGGTCTCAGAATAATAAGAGTTGTCGTGAGGGCCCAACAACTGAAAATAATAACTAGCTCATTGACTTTTCCTCTGGCTCCATACTGTATTTCTTCTCACCTGGGGAAATTTGAAGTTGCACAAAGTAGTTCCCATGTTGACACAGGTCTTAGTACGGGGTCCTCCCATGACGTCTATTGTGTTGGTCTGGTCATTACATTTGTAGCTGGGGATATATCAGCTCCAACACAAATCCTTCTTTTTCTCCCTACCTGCAATTCTGTATTTCTGAGCAGAGGTTAATATAATGCAATGTCTTAATCCAAGGTCCTAGTTTTGTCAGTGTCTGCTGAAATGCCCTTGGGACATGGAGAAGAAGGGACGATGTCTATACATTAAGTACTGAGTTACTCGCAAGGGAACTTTGAAAAATATCAGAGTGAAACATGTTATTTCTCACTAGACACAAATGCCGTGTTATGAACCTTTGGAACTAAGATATTAAGTAAAAAATGGTAGAATGAAAGCTCATATGTACAGAAGAAGAAAAAACATACAATTAGAGAAAAGAATAATGGACATACATTTATTGAACTCATTTTGCTTACCTTTTGCTTAATCTAAGATCTATCATGAATAATTTAAGACTAAAAACTTTAAAAGGTGTATTATCTGCCATGATGTCATAGACAGAGTGCAATATATATATGCATCTCTATGTATCTGATTACACAAAAATGAAAAAAAAGCCCTATTGGGCAAAAGTAACCAGGTTGTTTCATTCAAGGGATAAAAAAAATTATCAGCTTCATTTCTTTATCAGTTGCTCCTTCTTATTCAAATCAGGCCTCAGAATAATGATATAGCACTTGGGGGAAAAGATACAGCCCAGTAATCCAGCTGCTGAAGCCAAAATAGAGAATATCTCTACAGCAACCACATATTTCCCCTTTGTACTCAAATATGTGGGAACAAATGACACCCAGACGCTACAAAAGACCAACATGCTGAAGGTGATAAATTTGGCTTCGTTGAAGCTATCAGGTAAATTCCTGGCTAGGAAGGCAACCGTGAAAGTGACAGCAGTCAACAGCCCCATAAAGCCCAGGACAGTATAAAACATTGTGGTTGAACCTTCATTACATTCAAGGACAATTTCTTCAGCTATGGAATGCATGTCTGAATCTGGAAATGGGGGAGAAACTCCCAGCCACAGTACACAAATGCTGAACTGAGCCATGAAAACAGAGAGGACAACAGTGTTGGCCATCCTTCTCCCCACCCATTTCCTCATGTTGGAGCCTGGCTTGGTGGCCATGAAAGCAAGAACTACTATGGTTGTTTTACCCAAAATACAAGAAAGGGCTACAGAGAAAGTGATGCCAAAAGCAGTCTGTCTCATGAGACATTTCACTTTATCAGGTTGCCCAATGAAGAGCAAAGTACAAAGGAAGGAAAGCAGAAGAGCAATGAGAAGTGTGTAGGTAAGGTTCCTGTTGTTGGCTTTGACAATGGGAGTGTCCTGGTGTTTTATGAAGATTCCTAGCACCACAGCTGAGATGATAGAAAAGGAGATTGCAATCATTACCAAAGAAATCCCCAAAGGCTCTTGGAAATTCAAATAAGTTACAGTTTTTTGAAGGCAATCATCTTGACCCTTGTTTGGATATTGATCCTCTTGACATGGGAAACAGTCATCTAAGTCTGGGGGAAGAAACAAAACTATTTCACAAAACTACTTTACTTTTAATCATGAAGAATTAATAACATACTTGATTTATTTAGATCCTATGACTTCATAATATTTTTTCTCAAAATGATTGACAATGAAATGCATTAAATACTGTAGTGTTCAGTTTCAATATCCCTTAAGTTATACAGCTACACCAAAATCTGTATGTGATACTTCTATTCTTCAGGTAGAATAGGAAGTAAAAAGGGTTGAAATAGTAGGAAAAAATGTTGCATGGATTGAATTTGATGGAATGTTAACCTTACAGTCAAAAAGCATATGCAAAAAAGCCTTATGGATTGGTTAATAACAAGCATTGGTTACCTGCCAAAATGTTTATACTTCTAGAAGCAATAAGGAGAATAATCCAACTGTGAGAAACCTATTGATGAAGATGAAGGTAAAGATTTGAGGGTAAAGAAATGAGAGTAAAGGTTTGTTCTCCAAGCCAGTGGGCTTGGTTTCCCACGTTTCATTACAAGGCTAGATAACATCTTCAGTGGAGTTTAGGGAATGTCAGCTGAAGATGTTACTCCACTGCAGCTGTTCCTAGCCTGGTAACAAAATGTTCAGAAACCAACCCACAGGCTTGGAGAACAAACTTTTACCCTTGTTCTACACCCTAGCTATAGATATTTACCACTATTGCAAATCTTAAGGAACATTATGCCTTTTAAATTAAACTGATGGATTATACCATTAAATATTTCCAAAAATTGTTTTTTAAAAGGCAAATGAACTTTGTTTTTCCTTGAAGACATTTTATTTCTCATTCAGAAGCTTGTTCAATTCTGACTGAAGCCAGAACTACAGTCAGAGCTGAAGAAGCTTCTTGGATGAGAAGCAAAACGTTTTCATGGAAAAACAAAGAAAGTCCAGCTGCCATTTGAAAAATGCCCTTGGTACAAAAAGCACCTTTGGATGACTTAGAATTTACATAAATATTAAATAGCTCACTGAACTATAAACAAGCAGTTCACATTTTTCATTGCTTATATATAGAATCTATAAGATAGCTCAAAATTTTTCATTACCATAAAACTGATTAAAAATTCAAAACCATTTATATTTATTAAATCATTGATATATTTAGTAGATTCCTTTGCTTACCCATTTGGTCAGCTATCTTCCCTTCTGGACACTGCCTACAGTCATAGCAGCAGGATAATTTCCCTTCCACTTTGACCTTGCTGTTGCCAAAGGGACATTTCTCATTACAGATGGAAAGAGGCAATGTCTGTTCATAAATAAAATGAGATTGCTTTCATATGAAGAATGTATGTGTTGGGAGTGTCCATTTCATCAATTATCTATGCCCAAACTCTTCACATACTTATCAATCCTTAGTGTCCCATTTCACCATTTTTCTTGTTTTAAATTTATCAAAAGATTCTTTAATTCATTTCTTCCTCAATCCTAAGCAACTACCATAGAATAGGTTTGAACATCAACTGCCAAAATTCTCCAGCGATCATGTTGAAGTTCACACATCATAAACCTCCTGAGTTTGAGAAACACTGCTTAACTCTTCCTCTCCCCCCCCCCACCTTTCTTCCATTGAATCATACACAATTCTGAGAGACTGCCTGGAGAAGTTCTTGCAGTTTTCTTGAAAAGATTTTGAGATGTGCTTTACTATGCCCTCATTTCTAAAGTGAGAAGATGACTAGCTGAGAATCACTCAGTTGGTTTTTAACTTGAGGAAGGGAGGAGTAAAAACTTACCTTCTCTTTAATTATTTATAAAGAATATGTTCATTACCACACTCAACTGTTTCCACAAGATGTTTATTAACTTAACGTAAAGCCTAATCCTAAACCTGAGAATTTACTAAACTGAACTGGGTGTGGTGTAATGTATAAATGAGGTTCCCTCTTAGAAATTAGAAGTCTCATCACAAAGCAGTGTTCTGTATCATACTGCATTCCTTTTTATTGGTGTATGTTATGATATAGATATGTATGTCTCTCTCTGTGTGTGTCTGTTTGTGTGTTTGTGATTTTTATGCTCAGTATGCAATCATTTGGATTAACTAATCAGCTGGTTAGGCAAATAAATAGTATCTCCAGCAGAAGACTTTGTTTTAACAAAGAGTTTCTGTTCCTCATTTCATCTCTTTCAGGGGACTAGACTAGACTGGAATAGAATAGAATAGAATAGAATAGAATAGAATAGAATAGAATAGAATAGAATAGAATAGAATAGAATAGAATAGAATAGAATAGAATAGAATAGAACAGAACAGAACAGAATAGAATAGAATAGAATAGAATAGAATAGAATAGAATAGAATAGAATAGAATAGAATAGAATAGAATAGAATAGAATAGAATAGAATAGAATAGAATAGAATAGAATAGATCTGTAAAGGACCTTGGAGGTCTTCTAGTCCAGCCCTCTGCTCAAGAAGGAGGACCTATACCACCTCAGACGAGTGATTGTCCAGTCTCTTTCTAAAAACTTCCAGCAGTGGAGCACCCACAATTTCTGGGGTAACCTGTTCCACTGATTGATTGTCCTCATTGTTAGGAAGTTTCTCCTTAATTCCAGTTTACTTCTCTATTTCATCAGCTTCCAATCATTGTTTCTCATCCTTCCCTCTGGTGCTCTGGTGAACAAACTGATTCCCTCTTCTTTGTGGCAGCCCCTCAAATATAAATTTAAATCCAAGGAGATGATTTTTTTAAAAAAAAAGCCTGGCTATGCTATTTTTAAAATATTTTTACTGTTTGGGAATAAATTGTTTCTTTCCATTAAGCTACACACTTTCCTAGACTGTCATTATTCTACTTAAGTGAGTAAAGACATCCTAACTCCTTCAAATGTCTTATTCAATTTTCCCTTATTTGGCTCAGCAAGGGCTCAGAAGTAGAGTTACCACTTTACAAAACCATATAGAGGGAGACATTTTTTTTAAAAAAAAAACAAAATATATTTTCCTCACGGACCAAATATACAAGTAATCAACTGATATGTTTATTTTCAGGCTTCTCCAACAAAGAACATGATTTATATAATATATTGCATGTAAAAGTAATTCACTTAAGGACCTATAGTTTTTGATCTGTAGTATTCATATTATTATATACTGTATCTTTGCATTCTATTTTATCATATCCCAATTTATCTTACTTTTTTATCTTAGCTTATTTCATTTCATTCCACTGAAATTAACTAATAAAGATTACTACTATAATGACCATTGTGATAATTTTGCGCTGGACCCAAATAAATGTTAAATGTTGTAGGCATTTATTTACACTATAATAGTTTATGTTCGTATCATTTACAAAAAATATTGAGGCTGCTAAATAAGTGTTGTTGAGGTGTTAGTGGTTGTTAAATTATTTCTGTGAAAAATGAGATGCACCTGGTTAAATACAAGAGGCCAAACAGCATCCTTGGCAGAAATGGTGAGGAGCTTATCTGGGGGAGCCATGCGGTCGATCCTTCCGATTTGGGCCCTTAGAAAGGAGTTGTTTGGAAATGTGACCCAGTTGAAAATATCAAATCCAGTTTCCAATTCCCCATTGAGACCAAAAGAAATCAGTTCTCCAGCACTGTTGTTAAAAGAAACTTGCTTCAAAAAATGGTGGAGCTAAATGAAAGATCAAAGAAATATAAACATTAACTAGTTTCCTTGAATCATATGTAGGAATCTCAGTTCCCTCCGTATGGTTTATGGTCAATGGAATGCTATTTTTTCACCAATCTACACTGTTTATAATTGAAAAAGAAATGCTTTCTCTATCACATAGATTTTCCACTCTATTGAATATTTTCATCTCTAAATGTTTAATATAAAAATTCCAAGACAACGCTGAAAAAGAAAGTTGACACCATTAATTTGCTTTGATCAACTGAACATTTTATGGATTATGAATTAACTTGGTAGAATAATATATATATTACAATGGTAACCCCTGTGTTTATAACACATAATATTTGACAAAGATTAAAGGTTTTTCTATTTCTGTTTTCTTGCATATAACAATACCAATAACATTCAAAAGTATCTGTAAAGCAAAGAAGGATGGAGTAGGTAGTTAGGAAGTATGAAAACAAACAAACAAATAAATACTTTAATTTTAACTGCCAAAATAAAAGAAGAATAAACATTGTTTTATATGATCTGATGATTTTCCTGAATTTGGATCAGTGGACACTACCTGCCATGGTGATTGAAGGAAATACTTGTGCCTCCTCTTATCAATTTTTTGATCTGCTTTGAGATTTGAGGTAAGCAAGGCCCTCAGAACATGTGCCACAACATAGACTGCATTATAGATGCTGTAACTAAGTCCACCCATGGTGGTCTCAAAGACAGAATTAGGAAGATTCTCCAAATTCTCTTCTCCAGTACAGATCCTTTCAGCATTCCCTTCACTTACATCGCTGGAAAATGAGCATTCAAATGCATCTTTCCAGAAATCCCTAATAAAGCCATCTTCTTTTTCAAAGTTTGGGTTTCTCTTCTTCATAAATTGTTGGAATACAGTCAACTCCTTTGAGTGAAGTGCAAAGTCAATTGCACCATGGAGAAAATTAATAGGCAAATGTCTTTGTATCACAATAGAGGTGAATTCCATCTGAGCTGTCATGATCCAAATTTTGGCTTTTCTCTCCTTTGGAATATCATCAGAATCTAAAACAGAGAGCATCATTCTCAAAGCCACTATGCTTGTAATTTCACCATTAAAGATCACTGCAATGACTGTACTCCACATAATCACTTTATATATTTTATCTGCCTTATCCACCATTTCAGCAGCTTCACTACCATACATCATTTGAGGTAGACATTCTATAAAGTCAAAGCATATTCCTCTCTCTGAAAACATGGAAAGACTATTTTGAACAAATCTCTCCCTGTCTTCCTCATACAGAGAAATCAACCCAACCCAGGTCCATCCAAAATGCAATAGTAAGTGTAGTATTCCTTTAAGCTGGTGAATTTCATCAGGGAACATCCATTTGACAAAAATTCCTGCTTGGTCATTATTCATCAAAGGAGCTGATCCATATGTAATCTAGTTGACGAAACATGGGAGAACAGAGGAAAAGAGGAAGCAAACTTTTTTAAAAATAAAGGAAGATACTTTATTTTACTTAATTCAATTCTTGGGTTTGAGTGGGATAGTGAAAGAGGCTTTGTAAAAAATACAGTTAGGGTTAAGGACATCTGTATGTTTAATACTGGTCATGAAGCAAAAAGGGACTATCCTTTGGTGATATTGTCATTATATGACAAATATTTGTTGCCTCTGGAATCTTTCTCATAAGAGTTATCATGTGGGCCCAACATCTGAAAATAATAACTAGCTCATGAACTTTTCCTCTTGCTCCATCTTTCTTCTCACCTGGGGAAATTTGTAGTTGCATAAAGTGGTTGCCATGTTGACACAGGTCTTAGTACGGGGTCCTCCAATGATGGCTACCGTGTTGGTCTGGTCATTACATTTGTAGTTGGGGATAAAATTATCTTTTGTAGATAAAAATTCCATTGCTAAAAGATAAGTTGTATATTCCTCAAGATAATTAGTAGCGATGTGGAAACCGAGGCTAATATTGGGTAAAATTCCAAAATGTTCATTGATCTCCTTTACAGCAAATGCCAGAGCCAAAGTATGTTGATAATTATGAGTGAGGAACCTTCAGTGAGAGTTACAAACATCGTCAAATATTTCTGCTTCATGTTCAGACAGTTGATATTTTTAATGTTCTAGATCTAGTGCTTATTGTTTATTCTGGATGTTTGGATCTTTGTCCTTAATGAACAATAGCACTAGATTGTATAAGGAATCACTGATGGGCAGGGGCGATAAGTTAACATTGAACTGAGAAAGCATTTGAAGCCTGCTTTCTTCTGTATTTTATATTCTTCTTCTGGCAAACTGTCAAATTCATAGTAAGCTATTTCTTCCAGGATCAACTTAGATATTACAGTAACATTTAACTTCAGTTCTATCTGTATTTTGTCTATAATATTCTAAGATTGAGAAGAAAGTTCCATTTTTCAACACTAGACTTTAAAAGTCTGACAGAAAATCTCAAATGCACTTGAGGAATATCCTGTTTCATTTCTGGGTGAGATGAAACAGGGGAAAAAAATCAGGATTAACCCAAGGAGATCTACAACCTCCAGATTTTTACATTCAATGGATGACTTTGTTGAAGGAAAGACATTTCCTGAGGAAAAAGTAACTAATATAATTTATGAGTCAAATTGATTTGTCTCAATTTGAACTTCTGTGTTAAGACAGGAGGTATTTCTGTGAGTTTTGCAATTAAAAATTGCTATATACGGACATTGGAAGTTGATTACTGATTAACTAGTAGCTGATATGGTTCAGCACAAAAATACTGCAGGTGGTAATGCAAGAAAGAGAAGTAGGAGGAGTAGCACCAGCAGGAGATACTTACAGATACTGATCAAGCACTTCACGAGAGGGAAGTCTTTGAAATGTGATCTCATTGGAAAGAAAGAAGACCTGATAAATAATTGCAGCAATGATTAAGTCTCCAGACTGATAATACTTGTGAACAATTGGAAGAGGACTGCCGAGTTTGCAGTTGGAACCAAGAGAAATTAATATTATGCTGGGGAAAAAAAATAAAATCCATGTTCTGAATATAACCAACTCACTATAATACATGGCCATAGTAGATATGAAACAGTAGCTCCTATTTTATTATTCAAATGAGGAGTTGGGTTGGCCACCCCTTAATGTTACCTAAAGTTTAGACCATAAACGTTATCTGAAATTAAGCCAAGAAAATATCAATTCAGACACAAATCCTTCTTTTTTCTCCCTACATGCAGTTCTGCATTTCTGAGCAGAGATTAATAGAGAGCAGTATCTTAATCTAGGATCCTACTTTTACAGTGTCTGCTGGAATGCCCTTGTGACATGGAGAAGAAGGGACAATGTCTATACTTAATGAGTAATGAATACTATTACTTGCAATGGTACTTTGAAAAATATCAGAGAGAGATGTCTATTATGTCTCAGTAAACACTACTGCACTCTTACGAACTTTTGGAACTAAGATATTAAGTAGAAATTGGGAAAGTGAAAGGTCATATGTACAGAAGAAAAAAAACATACAATTAGTGAAAAGAATGATGGAAATACATTTATTGAGCTCACTTTGCTTACCCTTTGCTTAATATAAGATCTATCATGATATTACTTAATATATGATCTATCATGATACTATTAGTATTATCCATTATTTGCCCCATCTCCTGCCCATCTAGCATGTTCCAAAGCATGCAAATGCAAGCAGATTAATAGGTACCATTTTGGTTGAAGGTAACTCTTCCATGTCCCTTTGGTGTATAGCCATGCTGGTCACATGACCACAGAAAATATCTTTGGACAATGCTGGCTCTTTTTGCCAAGAAAAGGAGATGAGCACCATGCCCTGGAGTTGGACATGACTGACAGGGAAACCTTTACCTTTATATTATATGATAAGTAGTGCTATAAATATCATTTAAGTTTTAAAAGGAAGTATAGGAAATGGAGCTTAGGAATGGGAATTGAACCTGTTAGGGCTGGCATTTCAAACCCGCGACATCATGTGACATCGCGTGACGTATCGGAACTTTTTCCCATTGTCGAAAATGGGATGGGTGCGGTTTCTCCATGACGCTCCAGCCTGCAGGCCGGCAGTTTGACACCCCTGTGTTAGGGTGTACCTAGGCTCTCCAAAAAACCAGCTGAGCATTTTCAAAGTGCTCCTTCTGCTTCCTCTCATTTTCTAAGTCCTGCAGTAATGAGATCCTTTGTGGTACCACACCTGACATGCCAACTATGACCACTCCATTGGCAAGCTAATTTGGCCACATTAATCATTTCCCTTGTCTTTCCCTCACTCATCAGCTTACTATGCTTCTGGACTCTCTGAAAAATATAATGGTGCTTAAATACTGTATTTATGAACATATTTGAATTTTTCCATATTTCTTTATAATTATGATGTAAAATATGACCTGTTCTCCACATAGGTCCTAAACTATGTGAAAGGAACACTGTTAAATAAATGAGTTGAAAACATTATAAAGGTAAAGGTAAAGTTTCCCCCGCATATGCGTGCTAGTTGTTTCCAACTCTAGGGGCCGGTGCTCATCTCCGTTTCAAAGCCGAAGAGCCAGCGCTTGTCCGAGGATGTCTCCGTGGTCATGTGGCCAGCATGACTAGACGCCAAAGGCGCACAGAACGCTGTTACCTTCCCACCGGAGCGGTCCCTATTTTTCTACTTGCATTTTTACGTGCTTTCAAACTGCTAGGTTGGCAGAAGCTGGGACGAGTAACAGGCGCTCACTCTGCTATGCGGCACTCGGGATTAGACCCACCAAACTGCTGACCTTCTGATCGACAAGCTCAGCATCCTAACCCACTGAGCCACCGCGTCCCTTGAAAACATTATACGTGTCCATTTATTTATTGAGAAAAATGTTCCAAAGATACAATTCATACTTTTCTGTGGCATATGTATGTGAAACTTTGCTTTCAATAAGTGCAGTGCTTCCTCTTGGGCAGCAGTAACTCAATGGTTGACAATAAATTTGAGTAGTTGTTCTAGATTTCCATGAAATTTAGTTCATATTATTTGGTCATTGCACTGCATTGCATTGCATTGCAGCCATGAACTGTTCTGCTATATCCTTATTAGCTATAAACAAAACACTATTTCTTCTTTTTTTTCATATCCTCAGTATGAAATAGATTTTCTGATTGAAAGTGTCTGGTGCAAGTTCATCTCAATTCACCAATGCCTAAGATTTCAATTTATGGTTGTTTCACTGTGTTGGGCTTTCCCACATTTATGCTTCTTCTTCTGTTCCACAGGAGCTGTAATTCTCTGTTTGCTACTTCATATTTTCATTTTCTGCATGGCAACATCAGTACCTACAAATTCTGAATTCTTTAATCTAATTATAAAAACCATGAATACTCTGAAAGATCTTTAGCTCTTCCTCAGTAGCATATTGAGTCCCATCTGACCGGAGGGGCCCATAATCTACATTATACCATCAATGATTTTATATATTTTTCCATGTGGCTTACTTGATAAAAATATAGGAGTGTTTCATTATTGGCTTTGCCCTTACTGTCTTAACTGCCACTGTCCATATAGTGATATATGGATAAACCATGCTCCGTATTTAAGGATGGCATGATGGCTCACATGGTTAGGTTGCTTGGTAGAAGGTTAGCGAGCTCATGTTTGAGACTCAAGTGCTGCCATGGGGTAGGTTGAGTTCCCATCCTTTACTCTAGCTCCTGCTAGGGACATGAAAGGAGCTGACAACTGGGCATCTTGTGGGCAAAGGTGATGTCTCTGGCTAATCCTTTCAACCTAGAAGCACACAGTGCTTCTGACATGAGTGCAATGCTATCTGTTTCTGGGATCTTTCTCCATAGCTCTCCTCCGTATAGGTGCCTGTTTGCTTTAGCTGGGCAGCTGCAATGACCTTCACTGCTTGAGTGATCTTGCTGGTGATATACTGTATACTCATGGCATACACTCACAATATTTTTGTTCACCCCCTCCAAGAAACAGTGGTTACTACGACAATGAGGCAGCATAGTAGAACCTGGGGAGGGAAAATTATTTTAATACATTTGCTATGTGATCTGCATTGCTTACCAGTGTCTCAACTATTAAGCCATGTTCCCTTTATAAGAATCATTCTTCTGCATTACAGAGTGCCCCTTGGATAGAATCAACCCAGAGACTTATTGTCCTCCACTGCTGCAAGTCTTTAGATGGTCTTAAAAAAACATTTTCCCCCTCAAGCTGCATGATAGATCGATGATGCGTTCATGTGTTTAGTACTGTTTGGTTTGGTTCAAAATGTTTTTTTCCTTCTGTCACATGAGGTGCCATTTAGGTTGTTGTGGTTTAGATATTCTACTAGGTTTAATGGTATGCTGCCAAAAGTAAGCTTTGAATTTGCCTAATTAATCCAAGGAAAGAAGGAAGGAAGGAAGGAAGGAAGGAAGGAAGGAAGGAAGGAAGGAAGGAAGGAAGGAGGGAGGGAGGGAGGGAAGGAAGGAAGGAAGGAAGGAAGGAAGGAAGGAAGGCTTTTCAATCTCAGTAATTTTTTTAAGAAATTTTGTAAAGGAATTGGTTACTGAATGAAGTGGAACCAATTCTAATAGAGGAGAGAGATTGGTAAAAGAGATTGAGCACAACAGTGAGAAAGACCAGGGTAGAGTCTGCAGAATAAGAGCAGAAAAAAAAGTTCAGACCTATTTTCCCAATGGTTCTCTTATGGGGAGATATCTGTGTAATGCCTTGTAATATTGGTGACTAAATAATTCTAAGCACCCTTTCTACTCCTTCCTTATCACATTATCCAGAACAGAAGAATCTGTTGTGCAGATATACACACAAACAAACATTGATTCAACAAAGTATTTATTTAACAGATAATTACCATGGCCACTGGTGGTAAAGTTGGAAAGAGTTCAAGAAATGATGTCTGTATGCTTTCCTATTGTACTTTGATAGCAGGAAAATATATCAAGTGCAGCATATAATTATATTACTTAGAAACAGAGAGGTTCTTATCACCTATAGGGAAATGTATTCTAGGGAATGAACAAATACAAAAGACTAGAAAACCCATGATTCATTGTGTCATTGTTTCAGAGATATTTCCTTATCTTAAAAAAGATATAGAATTACCATAGGTGGGCAAAAAAAAATTATGAGCATGGAAGCAACTTCTGAATTCCTTCCTTCCTTCCTTCCTTCCTTCCTTCCTTCCTTCCTTCCTTCCTTCCTTCCTTCCTTCCTTCCTCCCTCCCTCCCTCCCATTTCTGATGGCTTCCATATTTGCTTTTCTTGTTGGAAGATTGCTGGGAAAAAATCAGTGGGAAAGCTAGCAGGAAATTGCAAGTCCAAGACCAGCAGGCAGAATGTGATTACTGAAAGGTAGGAGAGGGAGATGTGAGGGAGGGGAAAGCATAAGATGTGAGCATTGAAAATAGCTCAGAGGCATGTTGCATAGGTCAGGAATGGTGCTCGTTGTTGTTGTTGTTAGTTGCGAAGTTGTGTCCAACCCATCGTGACCCTATGGACAATGTTCCTCCAGGCCTTCCTGTCCTCTACCATCTTCTGTAGTCCATCTAAGCTCACGCCTACTGCTTCAATGACTCCATCCAGCCACGTCATTCTCTGTCATCCCCTTCTTCTATTGCCTTCAATCTTTCCCAGCATTAGGCTCTTCTCCAGTGAGTCCTTCCTTCTCATTAGGTGGCCAAAGTATTTGAGTTTTAGCTTCAGGATCTGGCCTTCTAAAGAGCAGTCAGGGTTGATCTCCTCTAGGACTGACCGGTTTGATCACCTTGCAGTCCAAGGAACTCGCAGGAGTCTTCTCCAGCACCATAGTTCAAAGGCTTCAATTCTTTGGCGCTCAGCCTTTCTTATGGTCCAGCTTTCACTGCCATACATTGCAACTGGGAAGACCATAGCCTTGACTATACGCACTTTTGTTGACAGGGTGATGTCTCTGCTTTTTAGTGTGCTGTCTAGATTTGCCATGGCTTTCCTCCCAAGGAGCAAGCGTCTTTTAATTTCTTGGCTACAGTCCCCATCTGCAGTGATCTTGGAGCCCAGGAAAATAAAATCTGTCACTACCTCCATTTCTTCCCCATCTATTTGCCAGGAATTGAGAGGGCCAGATGCCATGATCTTGGTTTTCTTAATGTTTAGTTTCAACCCAGGTTTTGCACTCTCCTTCTTCACCCGCAACATGAGGCTCTTTAGTTCTTCTTCACTTTCTGCCATTAGAGTGGTATCATCTGCATATCTTAGGTTGTTGATGTTTCTTCCGGCAATCTTAATTCCAACTTTTGATTCATCTAGCCCTGCCTTTCTCATGATGTGCTCTGCATATAAGTTAAATAGGCAAGGCGACAGTATACAGCCTTGCCGGACTCCTTTCCCAATTTTGAACCAATCAGTGGTTCCGTGTCCAGTTCTCACTGTTGCTTCTTGGCCCGCATATAGATTTCTCAAGAGACAAATAAGATGGTCTGGTATGCCCATCTCTTTAAGAACTTGCCAGAGTTTGTTATGATCCACACAATCAAAGGCTTTAGCATAGTCAATGAAGCAGAATGGTGCTCAGGGGTACATAAAAGTTGCCACATGGTTCAGGGAGGGCACAGTCAAGAAGACTGTGTGGGGTTACACAGGAGTGCATGAGATGTGCCAAATGGGTTCAAGGAGGGCATGGTGGACCAGTGCAAGTTGTGAAGGATATGTGGGAGATATGGTGCAAGTCAGGAAAATAGTGTGAGGGACATTAGAGGTTTTGCATGAGTTGGAGAGTCTCTAAAGGGATGTGGCATGGGGTAGGAAGACTGTGCAAGGTATGCAGGATGTGCAAGACGTCAGGGAGGGTGTAGAGGGGGAAGCACAGGTCAGAAAGTGTTCATAGGGTGTTAGAATGGCTGGCACATTGCAAGCATGAAGATCTGGGGAGATTGTGTCAGTTGGGGAGACTTACTCAATCAACTTGTTGGTTTTCCTGCCAGCTTCTCCACTAGTATCAGGGAACAATGAAAATTTGACTTCAGCTGATTGTGGCAACACAGTGGTGCTGAATCAGCAGCAATGCAGTAATGTTGAAGCAGCTACAATTTCCTCAAGTTTCATTCCCATGGGAGTAATTGTGTAGCATTGTGTAGATTAGCCCATTTGAAGTGCCTTCTTAACAATAATGGTTGCCCTATGATGAACCATTTCTCCCAAATATAAACAAACAGACATGAGAATTTTAGTAGTATAGATAGCCATACACGAATGAACAAATACAGATTAGAAAAATTATATTCTTTGACTGTTGGAAGAGAAAGTGGGTTTCTAAAATAGGCAGAGGGTCATATAGTAGTGTCACTTGGCACTGTAATTAAATAATAGAATAAATATCTTCTGAAAAAAAGAAGGCATTGGCTCAGTAATAAAGCAGCAATCGAGTAGATGCAGATCTAACTTCTGGAGGCAGTGCATTTCATAGTTGAGATTAAAATTTCAATGCCCTAATCAAATAGGTTTCCACACAGTTGCAACTCAAAAGTCTTCAGAGTAGAGAAGGTAGAAGCTATATGAGAATTAAATAGGTAGTCTGGATAGTAGTCTGGTAATAGAAAAGGTCATCTACTAGGCAGATAGTCTAGTATGAGAGAACATCATCCTTATATATTATGGGTGTAGGGTATGCTTTAAATTTATACAACTCTATTGCATAAAAATTGTGTAGACAAGATGAAATTGGTCATGACTGATACAAACTCAGTTGCTTCTACTTGGGAAAAAGCATTTAATTTGGCTAAAAAGAATTTTATGGTTTTAAAATCTGCTTCTTTTCCTAGTTAGGTGTGCCTTATTGTTCAGCTCAGGTAATACTAAAATAACAAAGCATTTGGGGAAGAAGATACAGCTCAGTAAACCACTACTGGAAGCTAAGATGGAGAAGATCTCCACAGCCACCATATATTTTCCTTTGGTGCTAAGGTAAGTTGGAACAAAAGATATCCAAACACTGCAAAATAGCAACATGCTGAAGGTGATGAACTTGGCTTCATTAAAACTGTCTGGTAGATTTCTACTTAGGAAAGCCACAGTGAAACTGACAATTGCCAGGAAGCCCATAAATCCTAAGACACAATAGAACATGATAGCAGAACCTTCATTACATTCTAGTACAACCTCTTCTGCTATGGAGTCCATACTAAAATCTGGGAAAGGTGGATAAATTGCAACCCATACACTACAGATAGTTATTTGAATAAAGGAGCATAAAACAACAATGGAGAGGCTCAGGCTACCCCCTACCCATTTCATCATTCTAGATCCTGGCTTGGTAACCAGGAAGGCAAGTACTACAATGATTGTTTTGGCTAGTATGCAAGAAACTGCCACGGAAAAGATTATGCCAAAAGCAATTTGTCGAAAAAGACATACCCACTTGTCTGGTTGGCCAATGAAAAGAAAAGAACATAGAAAGGAGAAAAACAGTGCTATTAACAGGGTATAAGTAAGGTTTTGGTTGTTGGCTTTAACAATAGGAGTGTCTCTATACTTAAGGAAAATTCCAAGAATCAAAGCTGTTAAAGAAGAAAATAAAATGGCAACAGTGGTCAAACTGACTCCCAATGGTTCTTTATAAGACAAAAAGCTTATACTTTTTGGAATGCAGAAATCCTGTTTATTGCTTGGATAATGATCTTCTGGACAATTAAAACACTCCTCCATGTCTGGAGAGGGGAAAAAGAAATAAAGTATGTTCAGTGCAGGATTCAATAATTACTCTCAAATGAATGTTGTTTCACCCACATATGTACTAGATTTAGAATAGTTTTGGCTGATGGGAGAGCTCTCTCCATTTGCAAAATGTCCCTTTGTCCATTGAACACAGTGTGTTCCTGCAAGGAACAAAGTAACTCATTCCAGTGCTTCACTGGGTGGAAGTTATAATTAGAATGTTTTTAAAAAATCAAATGTATGCTGAAATTTCCCACATCTGAGTATGCTGAAATTTCCCACATCTCTCTTGAAGTGTCTTACTAATTATAGTGAAGTCATTCTTCTTCTCACCAAATCACACATTCTTATTTTTCCAGTAATTGCTTTTACATCAATTATTTATAAAAATGGTTAGCAAATCAATATTTTCTGGTACACCAATAGCCTTTCCTTCCTTCCTTCCTTCCTTCCTTCCTTCCTTCCTTCCTTCCCTCATTTATCTTTTTGCCATTCCTTTTTGTTTTCCAAATTTCATGTTTATATATTGCATTTATATCCTGCCTTTTCAGGGAGAGCTCAACAAATACTTAAATGTTCCACCCATACCATGTCATTTTATTTCTGCATCATCTTAGAAGGCAAACTAAATTTTGAGTGATTCAGAGCCAAACAATGAGTGAAAAGAGATTCAACTTGAGATCTTGGTCCTAGCCACCTCACCAAAATATGGTGGTATACCCAAGAGCAAACAAGCACATATTTCATTACTTTAGCAATGGATATTTCATTATTTAGCAAAAAGAGAGAGGGGGATTATTTTATTACCACTCTTGTTTGAAATCGTCCCTTTAGAACATGGAAGGCATTCATAACAACAAAATGGCTTCTCTTCCATTTTCATCTTTCTATAACCTGAAGGACAATTGCTGTTGCATAGAGAAAGAGGATGTGTCTGTTGGTAAATGAAGCCAGGCATTATATTAAAAATAATTGCATTTCACCTGCAATATGACATTTTGATATAAAATACTATTTATCAGTAAATAGGGCATTTTTGGAAATTATTAGGAGATTGTCTACTGAATGATTTAGAAATTAATATATTTCTAAATGGTGTGCTATCTATTTAGGATAACAATACAATGTACAATCCAAACAGGTAATCATACATAGACAATCTTGACTGATCAGGGAAACTACATTTGTGCATCCCTGTCATTGCAAGAGATGTGACTGACAGATGGGAGTGTCAAGGATGAAACTTTAACAGCTACATCCTGCTGCATTTCATCTTGCCTTTAGATTAAGGGGGGAATAACTGTTACTTTCAAGTGGGTTAAATGGAGAAATAAAATCTTTTCAATTCAGCTGAACACTGTGAGAGCCTGAAGCCTTGTCAAATCCACATAAATATTGTTTAAGTCTATGAAGTAACATTGGGACCTCAGAAGTAGTTTTGCTTCATCAAAACCATGCAGTTATTCAATAAACAATAAGGTTTTTTTGGGGGGGAATTCTCGAGCTGTATTCGAATAATTGAGGTTATCTGAATTCCCTTGTATTAGGTATTAAGAGAAATAAAAATTATCATATTTCCTGAAATATAACCTACCTGATTAAACATGGTGGGCCAGATGATGTCATCTGCAGAAATAGTGAGAACTGCTTCTGGTTGAGCCAAAAGATCTATCTTTCCAACTTTGACTCTAATAAAGGACTGATTTGGGAATGTGACCCAGTTAATAACATCAAATGCAGCAATTAATTTCCCATTTTTATCAAAGGAGACCTTTTCCCCAGCACTGTTGTTAAATGAAACAGTTCTCAAATAGTAGTGCAGCTAAACACAATCAAGAATTATTATATAAGATTATGCAACCACTCAAAAGAAAAGTACATAAAAGATATTTAGTGATCATCTTATTAACCTTTTATAATGGTGATGACATACAAAGCCCTACATGGCATGGGTCCGGATTACCTACGGGAGCACCTACTGCCGACGTCAACGTCCCTCCGTCCTGTACGTTCCCACAGAGAGGGCCTCCTCAGGGTACCACCGGTCAGAGAATGTCGGCTGGTGACCCCCAGGGGGAGAGCATTCTCGGTGGGTGCACCAATCCTTTGGAACCGCTTACCAGCTGAACTCCGGATGGCCCCCGACCTTCGCTCCTTCCGGCGTGATCTAAAAACTTATCTATTCGAACAAGCCGGCCTGGCCTGATGGATTTGGGTTTTAAAATTATTTAACTAATGTATTCTTATTTTATTGCCCTGTACACCGCCCTGAGTCCTTCAGGAGAAGGGCGGTATATAAATCAAATAAATAAATAAATAAATAAATAAATAATCTCTAAGAATTTCAACAGTAAAAACAATTAACCAGTGGAACAACCTGCCTCCAGAAGCGGTGAATGCTCCAACATTGGAAGTTTTTAAGAAAAGACTGGACAGCCATTTGTCGAAAATACTATAGGGTTTCCTGCCTGAGCAGGGAGTTGGGCTAGATGACCTTCAAGGTTCTTCCAACATTATTTATTATTATTATTATTATTATTATTATTATTATTATTATTATTATTATTATTATTATTATTATTATTATTATTATTATCTTGTATATAATTGTATATAATTCATAATTCATTCAAAGATCTATATACTATATTCTATAGACTTTAATACTAACAAACAATATTGTATGTAGACCTTTTATTGTACTGTTTTGTTGTCAACCACCAGGAAAACATTCTGAATCATGGGGATAAATTGCAATGTTAATAAATACAATAAATTGCAATAAAGATTGTCAATATTGCTAAGTTTCCAAATAGAATGAACAAACTAATGAACATAAAACATAAATTAGTTGGAAAAGAGGAAAAATAGATATAGCTGCTAAGATGTAGCTGTATACTGGAATTCATATTATGACTAGTAGGTGTCAAAGATTTAATTTTTCTAATATTTTTTCTATTTTTTTAACTACACTGCAGTGATGGTATCACTGAACTGTGACAGTGAAGGTATCCACCAAATTTCTCTTTGTATTATTCAACTATACCTGTTGCTTTTGTTTTCTTTTGTTTTCATTCTATTAGTTTTGCTAAGTTTTTAATATAAGCAGCCTTGATTCTTTCCAATTTCGCTGCCATTAACTTGGATCATAATGATACAATTTTGAGGACCAGTAAAGCTATGGAGGTAGGCAATAAGATTCTTCCATGTTTACTGTTATCTTCTTTAGATAATAAAATAACAAGCAAAGATCATTTATGATACAACTAGATGAGATACAATTGGGCATCATCTCCAAATGTTGCTAGTTCCTCCATTCCTGGCACCCCATAATACCTCCTGGTCACATGATCTAAATTAGTGGGTATGCAGGCCACTCTTTGCAGATATATGGACTGTGGAATAACATTGCTGCAGATCTAGATGTTGGGTGGAACAGTATCCCTCTTTAGATTCAGATGGCCCTGATCATGCTAACATTTAACTTAGACCTGGCAGTTCTTTTATTTGGGCAAATAAGCTGCTGTTAGATTGGTGACTAGATTTATTGTTGCTCTTTCTTTGTTTGAAATTGGACATTTTTTTTAACTTCTGATATTGTTAGTTTAATTTTATTGTTACAGTTTGAATTTTTGTACACCCACCAGAGTCATTGCTATGAGATGTCCAGTTGTAAATAATAAACACAGAGAAGTCAAACATACCCAGAGATGCAATTTGTATCAATTCTTCCTAATTAGACATCCCACACACGAGCACCATATACAGAGGCAATATATACCATATATATACCACACATACAAAAGGGATGCACACAATAAGTCACCACACAGAAGAAAACACCAGGGCCTCTTGTTGACACTAGTGGTGAAAATTGAAAAGACTTTTAGAAGTCATGCTTTGCTTTATGTTCCTATCTTGCTTTTAAAAGAGACATCAGAAACATTTCTACTGACAGAAAAAAATCTATTTAGGTTGCTACAATAGTTCTTTTCTTTTGGATATGTATTTTGTGGGTAAGTTCTCTGAGCTTCCTGATTGCCTACTGTATGTTATAATACATCCATTCCAACAGAATAACACAGAATGATGATTGCACACATTTTATAATGATGGGATTGATTATTATTTTTTAAAAAAACAACCTCTGGAATATCAGCCATGCTATCTAAATCATTGAGAAAAAACTTCTGAATGAAATTTAGAAGTAGATATTTTATATTTCAGCTATGTTAATCCTCCTGCATTAGTGAGCTGAATCCCTTACCTGCCCTGGTTGATTCTGAAGAAACTTTCTCCCATGGCTGATCCTTGTTCTTTGTCTGAATTTGTATGAATACATGGCTTGCAGAGCATATGCTACATTATAAACAGCATTGTAAACATTATAGCTCTGGCCAGTCATACCTATTTCGAAAACAGATGCAGGAAGATCTTCCATCTTCTCATTCCCAGTGCATCTGTCTCTGGTCTTTTCATCTATGAAGGCCTTAGGTAAAGAGCAATCAAATGCCTGTTCCCAGAAGACATTTATGAAGCTGTCCTGGCTTTTGGAAGTTGGGCTTCTAGTTCGAACAAATTCCTCAAATCCCAAAACTTTTTTTGAGGAAACTGTAAATGAAAGAGAACCATGGATAAAATCTAGTCCCCAAATTTTTTGAAAGGGAAGGGATGTGAATTCCATCTGGGCTGTCATAATCCATACTTTACCTTTGGTTTTCAAAGGTATGTCTTCAAACATTGAAATATAAGGAATCATTCTCAGAAATATCATGATCTGATTTTCCCCATATATGATGACAACATTGGCAGTGCTCTGCATGATATTTCTGTATGTTTCAAGCCAGTCATTGACCATTATACCTATATCAGTGGAAAAAGATTCTTTGGGCAGTTCTTCAATGAAATCGAAGCAGATACCTTTCTGGGAAAATGAGATATATGCACTCTGTACAAACCTTTCACCACTGTGACTTTCAAAAAAAACTAATCCAATCCATATCCATTTGAAATGCAATAGCAACTGGAGAATCCCCATAGTTTGATTGTCATCATCTGGAAACATTTGGTGAAAAAAATCAGCCCTGTCATAGTTATTCATCAATGGAGCAGAGCCGTAGATGATCTGAAGGACATTTAAAAACAAATAAGAACCTTAAAGGATGGACCCTCAAAATCTTGATACTTGTTTTTCATTCTCTGTAAAACTTAATTGCAAATGCTTATTCAGATCTAATTTAACACATTTTTCTAACTTATGAAAACATCACTTTTCTTATTTTCTCTGAATATGATTGCATTGCAAAGTGCAGATATTGTAAATTGATTAATTCAGGAAATGTTACCTACAGATGGACAACTCTCAGTATGGCTGAGAAGGATTATTGAACTTGAGTGCAATGAACAACATTTCTTCAAACTTAAGTGTCATATAAAGATACTATTTCATATTTGAGATCTCTTTTATGACATACTCAGCCAGTTTCCTGATATCATAACACTATGTCTCACAGACCTGAAGATCAATTTCATAGAATGAAATATCTAATTCTATTTAAAAAAAATAAAATAAAATCCAATATTGGCAATATCATATTGTTTTATTCCTTTGCTCAGCTAAAATATTAGCAACCATATCAAAGAATTAAACAAATCCTTTGTCATATTAAGCATGTAAGTAATCTTGGCTTCCTTTAAGAAGTACTATAAATCATGACAATTTAATACACTTATGCTCACTTTCTGTATTATTTTGCAATGAAACTTTTTTTAGAAAATGTCCTGAATGGATTAACCTTAACATTTAGAAAAATCTTAATGCAATAAATAGAATGAATAGTATGGCAATAGTGAGTTTCATAATACAAGTGGGGAAAGATGATGTTGGCCAAGGTCAGCTGTCACTGTTGTCTGCAACTCTTTAAAGAAACATGTCTTTTCCAGGAAAAGAAGCATTTAAGGAGGAATTGCCAAGTGTTGTCTAACTAACACCCTTTCCAAATAAGCTTTTTTTCCCCACTTCAAATACAGATTTTTGCACACCCCTAAGAAATAGCATTTTTTTTTCAGCTGTGGATTGTGTGACTGCTTATGTATCGATGGAAAATTTAACTCTCCCCCTATAACCCGCCCCAAAAATATATATCTTGCTTTGCTCTATAATTCTATGTTTCCTAGAACACAATTGATGGAAATGATTTCATTATAGGGGTCATACGATATGATAAGAAAGGAAGCTTTGCTTTCTTAAGGTTTCTTATTTAGGCAGGATTATCTCCCATGTCATGCTTTATGCAAGTCACCCTCTCATATTCATTATTAAATAATATAATGTTGGATATCACCTTGAACAGGGTATAGTCAGATCAATGGAGGAAAAGACTTACTATCCATGGTGACTTTAGTGAATATCCTATAAAGAAAATAATGCAAGTGATGATGGTGATTTGGCTTGGTAGATAGAATGAGCATTGTCCAATAAACAGAGATGTTGTAATATCTGAGTCTCAGCTACAGCATAATATCTTTACTTAAAATGCTACTGTGCTAGGAGATGGAGTTTGCTACCAACCATCTGCACAAAAACTTTTGTGTTGCTAATGTTGGTTTCTAAAGCCATATGATCTAGCATTTATGAAACTTGTTATAAAGAACAACAAAAGTATGTAAAGCTTATAGGATACCCAATTTTTCTTGAGCAGTTCTTGCCCGGGGACCTTATAAATGTGCACATTTGTTTAATGAATCGAAAGGATACTTTCCATATGAGAAAATCTTACCTGTGGGACTTTATAAAGCCTCAAAATGTTGCCTATGTGTTGACAGATGTGAGAGTTTGGTCCTGCAATTACAGCAATTGTATTGTCCTGGCTGTCACATTTATAATTAGGGATGAATTTGTCCTTACTGGAGAGAAGCTCCATTGAAGCAAAATAAGTCCATCTTGGCATGAAATAGCTATTGAAAATTTGGATTCCTAGGGTGATGTTAGGTAAGAGAGAAGACCTTTCATTGATTTCATTGACAGTGAAAGCCAAGGACAGGATATGTTGGTAGTTCTGCAAGAATACCCTAGAAGAAGAATTAGACCTTTAGCCATAGTATATCTGATTTTTTTTTAAAAAATGAAAATGTCTGTATTTAAACATTTATGCTAGCAACATTTATTTATTTTATTTATTTATATCCTGCCATTATTATTTTTACAAATAAGGTGGTGAACATATCCAACACACCTTCTTCCTCCTATTTTCCCTACAATATCAAACCTATGAAGTGAAGTCTGAGTGAGAGTGACTCAGCTGGCTTTCATGGCTAAGGCAGGAGAAAACTCACTAGAACATTGCAAAAGCATTAGATATTTTGCATCCCAATGCAAAAATTTGCAAAATGGCACTCATAAGAACCATGTGCAAAATTCTTATTGAAAACTAATGAAATACTCTCAGTGAAACAAACATGAATAAAAAAGTATTTTTGCTCCCAATCACACAGATTGCAGTGCTGTGAACTGTTAATGTAGAGATCATTTCAATATGTTTTTTAAAAAGGAAAAAATATTAAAATAGGTAACAGAATATACAATACTGAAAACATTTATAGCTATAGAAGAATAACAAAATGGCATAGGGAATATTTTTTGCGGCTAGACTTAATTTAATTTTAATTTTATATTGTATTGTTTTTAAATTTTGCCTTGTAAACCACCCTGCATCCTTTGGGAGTAGGGCGGTATACATGTATAAACCGAATAAATAAATAAATAAATAAATAAATATTCCAATAGCTTGGATGCAGATAGAACAAAATGTTTATGATCAACTCTAAGAATTCTTTCACACTAGCAAGTTCAGCCTCAAGGGAGTAGGGGAAAAATACAAAATTGATTATTGTGCTGGCAATCATACTACAGATTATGCAGCCTTTTCTCTTAGCATTTGCAATGTTTAAATGCCAGCTGATATATTCGTCAGAAAGAGGCACATTACATTAGAGGGGAAAAAAATAAATGGAACTATTTAACTTTTTTTAAAAAAAAAATAGTGCAACAATGAGGTTAGCTGCTTTCACTGAGATATAATTAAATCTCTCTCTCCCACTCTGCGTAAGCATTCTAGACTGCCATATAATAGAATGACAATTATCAACTTCATACATGAGATCCCCAACTGGATCCTCAGACATATGTCTTCTGAATGTTGTCAGATCAGAAATCATGTAGATTTGAGAAATAATTCCCCCAATGATGAGATCTCCTGATTGATAATATTTATATTGAATAGGAAGAGGTTTGCTAATAATACATTTAGTTTCAGGGGTACAGGATACCCATTGCGATAATAACAACAACATTAGCATTGTGAACGATGCCATGACAGGCCAACATCTACTGGGTGTTGTTCAAACACTGACACTGAAGCACCTTTGAGGACCACTTTGCTGCCCAATTACCATCTGACTTCAAGCCATAATTGGATAATGCAGTTCTTCAGATTCCTAGGACTGTATGGGTCTTTTGCTGCAGCTATGAAGGAAAGAAGGAACACTGAGATTCAAATCTTATTTCATTGTTTTTTACAGCACATCATATTGAGGATTTAAGAAGAAGTCAATTTAATCATAGTTATTTTACTAATTACAGGGGAGGTACAACTACATGCAGTAGTTAAAGCTTCTTTGTAATGCTGCAGAAAATAAATGAACTATATTTAGATTTAAAAATATTTATGTGTGAATTAAATTAATAGCATATCCGTTTCAATGGGGCTCTTCCTAGAATAATAGATACATATCCATTCGCAACATTGTACAACAGGTAGCAACCAAAACCATCCCAAAGAAAAAGAAATGCAAGAAAGCAAAATGGCTGTCTGAGGAAGCTTTGCAAATAGCTGAGGAAAGAAGGGAAGCGAAAGGCAAGGGAGAAAAAGAAAGATATGCCCAATTAAATGCAGAATTCCAGAGAATAGCTAGAAGAGATAAGAATGCCTTCTTAAAAGAACAATGCAAAGAAATAGAAGAAAACAATAGAATAGGGAGGACCAGAGATCTTTTCAAGAAAATTGGAGAGATGAAAGGAACGTTTCATGCAAAAATGGGCATGATAAAGGACCAAAATGGCAGGGACCTAACAGAGGCAGAAGAGATTAAGAAGAGGTGGCAAAATTACACAGAAGAACTATACAAGAATGAGCTTAACGTCCCTGATAATCACAATGAGGTGGTCACTGACCTCGAGCCAGACATCCTAGAATGTGAAGTGAAGTGGGCCTTAGAAAAGCTGAGCAACAACAAAGCTAGTGGAGGTGACAGTATTCCAGCTGAGCTATTCAAAATCTTAAAAGACGATGCAGTAAAAGTGCTACACTCAATTTGCCAGCAAATTTGGAAAACTCAACAGTGGCCACAGGATTGGAAAAGATCAGTTTACATTCCAATTCCAAAGAAAGGCAGTGCTAAAGAATGTTCAAACTATCGCACCATTGCTCTCATTTCTCATGCTAGTAAAGTTATGCTTAAAATTCTACAAGCTAGACTCCAGCAGTATGTGGATCGAGAACTACCAGAAGTACAGGCAGGATTTCGAAGAGGCAGAGGAACTAGAGATCAAATTGCTAACATACGCTGGATCATGGAGAAAGCTAGAGAGTTCCAGAAAAACATCTACTTCTGCTTCATTGACTATGCTAAAGCCTTTGATTGTGTGGATCATAACAAACTCTGGCAAGTCCTTAAAGAGATGGGAGTACCAGACCATCTTATTTGTCTCTTGAGAGATCTATATGCGGGCCAAGAAGCAACAGTGAGAACTGGACACGGAACCACTGATTGGTTCAAAATTGGGAAAGGAGTCCGGCAAGGCTGTATACTGTCGCCTTGCCTATTTAACTTATATGCAGAGCACATCATGAGAAAGGCAGGGCTAGATGAATCAAAAGTTGGAATTAAGATTGCCGGAAGAAACATCAACAACCTAAGATATGCAGATGATACCACTCTAATGGCAGAAAGTAAAGAAGAACTAAAGAGCCTCTTGTTGCGGGTGAAGAAGGAGAGTGCAAAACTTGGGTTGAAACTAAACATTAAGAAAACCAAGATCATGGCATCTGGCCCTCTCAATTCCTGGCAAATAGATGGGGAAGAAATGGAGGTAGTGACAGTTTTTATTTTCCTGGGCTCCAAGTTCACTGCAGATGGGGACTGTAGCCAAGAAATTAAAAGACGCTTGCTCCTGGGGAGGAAAGCCATGGCAAATCTAGACAGCACACTAAAAAGCAGAGACATCACCCTGTCAACAAAAGTGCGTATAGTCAAGGCTATGGTCTTCCCAGTTGCAATGTATGGCAGTGAAAGCTGGACCATAAGAAAGGCTGAGCACCAAAGAATTGAAGCCTTTGAACTATGGTGCTGGAGAAGACTCCTGCGAGTTCCTTGGACTGCAAGGTGATCAAACCGGTCAGTCCTAGAGGAGATCAACCCTGACTGCTCTTTAGAAGGCCAGATCCTGAAGCTAAAACTCAAATACTTTGGCCACCTAATGAGAAGGAAGGACTCATTGGAGAAGAGCCTAATGCTGGGAAAGATTGAGGGCAATAGAAGAAGGGGACGACAGAGAATGAGGTGGCTGGATGGAGTCATTGAAGCAGTAGGTGTGAGCTTAGATGGACTCCAGAAGATGGTAGAGGACAGGAAGGCCTGGAGGAACATTGTCCATAGGGTTGCGATGGGTCGGACACGACTTCGCAACTAACAACAACAACAACAACAACAACAACATCCATTATAACATTTCAGCATACACTAGAATAGAATAGAATAGAATAGAATAGAATAGAATAGAATAGAATAGAATAGAATAGAATAGAATAGAATAGAATAGAATAGAATAGAATAGAATAGAATAGAATAGAATAGAATAGAATAGAATAGAATAGAATAAAGTTGGAAGGGACCATGAAAGTCTTCTAGTCCAACCCCAGGCTCAGGCAGGAAACCCTGTACCATTTCATCAAATGATTGTCCAAACTCTTCTTAAAAACTGCCAGTGTTGGAACATTCACAACTTCTGGAGGCAAATTGTTCCATTGGTTAATTGTTCTGTCAGGAAGTTTCTCCTTAAGTCTCTTCAATTACACTATCATTGTATCACCATCACAATTAATGTTTCAGGTTGAGGGTCTGCTACACCCTGGTATCAATAAATAGAATATGACAGATGAGTTGAACTGGGAATAAAGTTTATTCAACATTTCAGCTAGGGCAAATCTGCAGCAAATACTTACCCAGACAACTACCAATTCTTACCATCCCATCCTCACTCCTATGTTATGATGGGTGCAAAACAAGACTGATAACAAAAAAAACCCCTTCTGATTATTTATTTTCACAATGAGTAACTTATGCAGCCTCAGAGTCAGAGACAATGCTTATGGAGGGGAAACTGGTGAGATGGACTACAATGAAGCAGCAGTTTTCCAGGAAGAAGAGACCACAATCCAGAAAAAAGAAGAGGGGGAGATAAGAGACAGCACAGCCGAGAGTTGGATAGGAGACAAAGAGAAAAATAGCTACTGCCTAGAAGCTCCCAGGGTATATCTGTTAAGTTGAGAGTAGTAAGGTTTTAGTCTTGCAAGATTTTTCTGTTTTTCTTTTTCTTTTTACAACCTTTAATCCCTTGCTTCAGGATGTGGTCAAAGTTCCTGAATGGAGCTGAGCATTTACTAGCTGGATGTCCTTCCTGATGCCTACATGGAGTTTGCAGCAGATATTTTCTTTTTATTCCAATAGAGAAACATCTGTCACTTCCTAGGATTGAACTCTCAACCTTCTGAGTGGGAGGTGAGCATCTTCATGCCACTCTTTACAAGATTCGACTGTTATTTGTAAGAAAGAAAGAAAAGAAAAGAATTGAACTTTGAATGAATTGCTTTGCTTCTTTCTTCGCTTAACCTGACACTCAGCTTCATTAAGTGGCTTTCCCTTGGCACCAACCCATGTCATCACTGCCAGATAGTCATCATAAGACTTGTGTTACCTTGCCAAGCTATTTTAAAATAATTTATTCAGGATACACATTCTACAACCCGCCCCCTTGCTTCAATATCACATTTAATCATTCACAGAAAGTGTAAAACCTGATTCTGTAATAACTCCAGGGAGCTATAAGACAGAAGCAGGAAGCATTAAAAGCAACTTTTCAGTGAACCTTTAAACTAGCACATGTTGTTGTTGTTGTTCTGCTGCTGTGTCATGTCTGACTCTTCACAATCCCATGGACCGATAGCATATTAGTTCCCCTGTTTTCCACTGTCTCCTGGAGTTTGCCCAAATTCATGTTCATAGTATCAATGACACTATCAAACTAACACAGAAAGTTTATTATTTGCAGGTCTTGATCATCTGCTCTGGGTTGCAAGCTGTCTAGGACAGATAAGTTACTTAGAAAATTAGGTAGGACATGAACTCTTCCCTGGGTCTAATATATCTACTGGCTTTTCTTCAGAATTCATTTAAAGAGCTATTCACTAGTCCTTCACCTGGCAGAAAGTTCTGTATTGACCTTGTTAGAAGAAAATCTTAGGTTGGAACAAGGTCTGTCATCCAGAGAACAAACAGGGAAAGTTACCTGGAGCAGAAGCATAGTTTATTCCAGAAGTTAAGTTTAGCAGTCGAAGGTTGTAACACAAGTAACAGTTGTCAAGTGTTTGTCTTTATGTTTTCTTTTGTTCCTCCCAGGCACACAACCTACCTTCTAGGAAATATTGGATACTATATTTATTTTTTTTTATTTTATTTTAATCCCATTTATATCCCGCCCTTCTCCGAAGACTCAGGGCGGTTTACAATCTAAGCACAAATCAATGTACTTATCAATAGCCTTCATTCTATGTATATGCCTGGCTTTCGGGGGGGGGGCAAGCGGCATTATTACAAAGTCAGCTTATTGCCCCCAACAATCTGGGTTCTCAATCTGTAGCTGAATGGCCAAAAGTGGGACCATGGTGGTTAGGTACCCTGCTGTGCTTACAAGATTTCTTCCTGCTTAATAGACATTGAGGCTGGAGATAGCAATCAGACGAAGGGAACTTTTGTTTATTCTGAAAGGAATGTTTACTACCTTTGTCCAGTCTTGGATTCTTTATCAAGTTTCTTATCTTTTCTTTTAGTGTAATTTCTCATTTTTTTTGCCTTGGAAATAGCTACAAGGATGGAATGTGAGGAGCAAGGAAGGATTGCTTCCCACATTACCATTGCTGATCTGTAGCCTCTCAGAGGAAGAATGCTATCAAATAGTAGTGATCTTATTATGTTATGTGCAGGCAATTAAGAAAAGGGATTCAATCTCCTCTTAAACAGCTAAACTGGTGGTTTTATCCTTCTTTCAATCTTGAAAGCTTAATCCCAGACTGGGAAAAAGGGCAGGTGAAGAAGGGGCTGGCTGCTTCAAAGCCCCCAAATCTCTGATCTGCAAGACCAACAATTTGACATTTTCAAAGAAGCCTCACCCTTCCTTAACCTCCTTCAGCCCTGGCAAGTGACTTTCAGCTGAAAGGGATAGCAAGAGAAACAAGGACTTGACTTAGAGAAATAAGAAGGAAGAGAGTGGATGATTTGTGACCTTTTAATTGCACAATATAGTGCAAAAGAGAGAAGCTCAAGTCCTATGGCACCTAACACAGCAGAGGGTAGGGAGTGACCTCTCCCACAAAACAACACTGACTGGAACTGGCCCCAAGGAAGGAAGAGAATTTTGGTAAAATTGTTGTTGTTGTTGTTAGTTGCGAAGTCGTGTCCGACCCATCGCGACCCTATGGACAATGTTCCTCCAGGCCTTCCTGTCCTCTACCATCTTCTGGAGTCCATTTAAGCTCACGCCTCCTGCTTCAGTGACTCCATCCAGCCACCTCATTCTCTGTCGTCCCCTTCTTCTCCTGCCCTCAATCTTTCCCAGCATTAGGCTCTTCTCCAGTGAGTCCTTCCTTCTCATTAGGTGGCCAAAGTATTTGAGTTTTAGCTTCAGGATCTGGCCTTCTAAAGAGCAGTCAGGGTTGATCTCTTCTAGGACTGACCGACTTGATCGCCTTGCAGTCCAAGGGACTCGCAGAAGTCTTCTCCAGCACCATAGTTCAAAGGCTTCAATTCTTTGGCACTCAGCCTTTCTTATGGTCCAGCTTTCACTGCCGTACATTGCAACTGGGAAGACCATAGCCTTGACTATACACACTTTTGTTGACAGGGTGATGTCTCTGCTTTTTAGTGTGCTGTCTAGATTTGCCATGGCTTTCCTCCCAAGGAGCAAGCGTCTTTTAATTTCTTGGCTAATGGTGCTCCCCAATTCCAAAACACCAAAGCTAAGATGAAGGATACTGTGGTCAGTGGTATCAAATGACTCCTGTAGCAGGCTAGAGAAATGGGCTGAAATATATAAATAAATGCTTGGAAGCTGACTTGCATCAAGTAGATTTGTTGGAATGGAAGTTATTTTTCAATAGACTAGGACTTTTATACTCGGAATTTAGCCTCAAAATAATGATCTAGTGGCCTAGAGTAGGGCTTTTCAACCCTTTCATTGATTGTACCACTTTTAGGATATGGCAATATTCAAGTACCACCTAGCAAGATGTCAAAAACTTGATAACCAAAACAACAACAACAACAAAACTGTTCAAAGTTCCAATTGCACTGAAATGACTTATGACCATTGCAGCATGCCCAGGGTCATGTGATTTATATTTGGATGCTTGGCAACTGATTCATATTTATGACAGTCACAGAGTCCCAGGGTCATTTAATCCCCTTTTGCAACCTTTGGACAAGCAAAATCCCTTGCAGCAAAACTTTCAGCTAACAATAGCAGAGCAATAGAAGTTAACACGAGACATCAGCCATCAGCTAAATAAAAAAGTAAAGGTAAAGGTTCCCCCGCACATGCGTGCTAGTCATTTCCGACTCTAGGGGCCAGTGCTCATCTCTGTTTCAAAGCTGAAGAGCCAGCGCTTGTCCGAGGACGTCTCCGTGGTCATGTGGCCGGCATGACTAGAAGCCAAAGGTGCATGGAACGCTGTTACCTTCCCACCGTAGTGGTCCCTATTTTTCTACTTGCATTTTTATGTGCTTTCGAACTGCTAGGTTGGAAGAAGCTGGGACGAGTAACAGGCGCTTACTCTGTTACGCGGCACTCGGGATTCGACCCGCCAAACTGCCGACTTTCTGATCGACAAGCTCAGCATCCTCACCCACTGAGCCACCGTGTCCCTTATCAGCTAAATAGAAATTGCCAAATACTCCTTAAGAACACAAAGCCCACATTGCACAAATCCCAAAACTTCAGTCACAAAAGCACATAAGAATCCTTTCACTCTCCATCTCCCTCCTTCCATGCCTCACCTCCAGCTGATGCTGCCTTTCTTCATTGCTACCTTTCTTCATTCCTTGTGGACAGTGACCCCTCCCCCCATTGCGTTTCTTGCCTATTGTAGATTGGCTCATGGTCAGCCTTCTTGATCTTATCTCCTCTCCCCCCATACTCCTCTTCCTTCTTCTTTCCTTTTGGTGCAGCTGGAGCTGACTCTGCCTCCTCCCAAGGCTGCCTCTTTTTTCTTTCTCCTTTCCTGCCCAAACTGCCTCCTTTTATAGCCTCTCCTGTCACCACATCCCTCCTCCTCCTTTCTCTTCTGGTTGAGCTGGAAGTGAGCCTGGGTCCTTTGCCTCACCCCAGCCACTCTGCATCTCCGGAGGACTCTCTCACCATACGTCCTGTGCTGCGCTGGCTCATTCCCTCCCCCACTACACTTGTCTGGGCAGTGCCATGTACCACCTGCCATATGCTAATGTACCACAGGTGGTACATGTACCACCAGTTGAAAAGCCCTGTTCTAGAAGACCTCCAAGGTCCCTTCCAGCTCTATTCTGATTCTGAATCATTTTTATAATATTATTGAAAATTTTCTCAGAAAGAAAAAAATAAAGTAATATAGAAAATGGAATTAAAAAAGAAAAGAAGAAAGTGAAGGGATTTTTCTTAGCATGTGGCATACATGGCAGGGAAGTCTACAATGTTTTTTATCAGTAGTTCTGGCAGCCTAAGATTGCTAGTTCATTTTGTTAATGCATGCATGTTATATAGGGCACATCCCAGTGGGTGAACTGGAACCAGGTGGCAGAGTGAGCTCCTGCCCACATAGCAGTTCAAAAGAATGTAAAAATGCAAGTAGATAAATAGATACTACTCTGGTGGGGAAAAAAACTAGCAGCATTTTGTGTGGAAGCAGGAACTGGCACCGAATCTGCCCAGATACAAGATGACATTGGAGGAAGAAAGACCGTATGACCTGACATCTTTTGAACACTGCTAGCCAGCTGATGCAAGGCTAGTTCACCCCCTTGCTGTTTTGAGACTTGCTCTCATCCTTTGTAAACCCCTTTATTGCTTGGTGTCAGCCAGAGACAATTTCTTCCAAGAGATGACAAACAATATGCTCCTATCTGTTAAGAATTTCCAGGACCTACTATTCTAAATTGGTGATTATTTCATATGTAATAATAACAAATATAAAGACAGTAATAAGACTAATCATGATTGTCAGGAGACACACTTCAAGTGGATTGAGGAGTGTTAATAGCCTTTGTAAGGTTCCCATCTGCAGTTAAAGTTAGCCTAGGATTTTTATCTTAAAGTCTGACCTTTCCCTCCTTTTCACACAAGCACACAAGAACACACTCCAGATAGTTCTTTAGGTGTTTAGCTAAGAATCTAGAAGGACAAGAAAATGCAGAGAAAAGTTCAAGAATGAATTGGTTCCTTCTATGTGGTGTGCCCATAGCATTCTTATCAGTGCTTTGGCCACAAGTAATATGTAACATTTCTCATAGTAAATGCAGCATCACTGATCCTCTGCCTATTCTTCACAAGCAATATCAGTCAGGGAACATCAACATTGCTGGCATAATTTCTCAGCTCTACCTGTTTCATATGATGATGGACTTCAAGACAGCTCCTTCTAGTGACCTCTTTGAGGATAGTATGTAAGTACTCAGTCATGGCCAGAGAGATGTGTGTAAAATAAACTGAATATGAATGAGTGTTAAGAGCATTGTTTGAATGCTTATAGATGCCTAGAATAGAATGTGTCATTTGGTCCTGAGGTATCTTTGAGTAAAAAATAATAACAATTGCTGGTTATTTGTGCAATATATTCATATGTATACTGCCTTTGCATGTGCATAATGATTTTATGCCATTTACACTTTTTACATATTTGTTGCATTTACTTGATTTATTAATCTGGTGTCACCAAATACCAATTTTTTTTTTACTGAATGGATATTTATTTTTGTTCAACTGCTAGTCTCCCTGCTTTCCCTAAATGTCACCATTTTTAGATTATGCCTGTAGAAGCCAGGTCTTTTCTTTGGAGATACTATACCATATACTTAATTTAATTATATTATTATACAACCATAAGTATTCAAATGGTACTTCCTCTGTACAACACAAAAGCTGTATGAAGGGAGCTGAGAACCAGGGTTCCCTCCCTAGTATCATTCAATTTTGGTCACCACAGTACAAAAAAATATGTTCAGACTTTGAAAAAAAAAGTGCAAACAAGAGCAACTAAGATGATTAAAGGCCTGGAGACAAAAACATATGAAGAACGGTTGCAGAAATTGGGTATGATGCCCTAGAGAAAAGAAGGACTAGGGGTGAAATGATAGCAGTATTCCAGTATTTGAGGGGCTGCCACAAAGAAGAGAGGGTCAATTTAAATTTTGCAAAGCAGCAGAAGGTAAGACAAGAAACAATGAATGGAAACTTATTTAATTCTATTTCAAAGTGTACTTATTTGTATTGTTTTAACTCGCCATGTAAACCGCCCTGAGTCCTTCGGGAATAGGGCGGTATATAAAATCAATTAAATAAATAAATAAATAAAATAAATAAATAAACTAATCAAGGAGAGAAGCAACCTGGAATTAAGGAGAAAGTTCCTAATAGTGAAAACAATAGATCAGCTTTCCTTCAGAAGTTGTAGGTGCTTCATCACTGGAGGTTTTTAAGAGAAGACTGGACAGACACATGTCTAAACAGGGGTTGGACTAGAAGACCTCTAAGGTCCCTTCCAGTTCTTTTCTGATTGATAGTAATGTCTTTTGATGAAGATCCTAACTTAATCTAGCATGGAACAGTATTTTAGTCTTGCCCTGTAAATCTTTCCAGAGAAAAGATGGAATTCAAAAAAAAAAGATGTTATGATAAAGAACTTCACTATTGATCTCATTAGTAATAACTATATAACACATGCTTCACAGCTTGCTGCTTACTCTAACCTCCATGGTCAATAGTGAAGGGATCACTGACATACTAAACCCTTCCAGTACAGTCATAGAAGGAAAAGATAGAATGCTAAGCAGTGAAAACTGATTCATATGCTAGGGGGGAAAACTGATTCATATGACTGCTGCCAGTTCTTTCTGATGAATTGCTTTGATTAGATTACCAACTAGTTTAAATAACGAGTGTGAATCAGACCTATTATATATATTTTGAGAGAGATTGAATCAACTCCACACATTATACTTGAAAGGAAGGCTGAAATAATTACCATATTCTGTGTTAAATGTATTGTAGCAGTTCACGTACCTCTCTCTTCAGAATCATGACTCAGATTTATCAACATATCCTGGCTTTAGCATTTGCAGTTGAGGAGATCAATACTAATCCCCAGATTTTACCCAATGTTACACTGGGCTTCAGAATCTATAACAGCCATTTCACTTCAAAATGGATATACCATGCGTCAATGGAACTCCTTTCATCTAAAGACAGATTAATCCCTAATTACAACTGTGACATCCAGAAATATCCAGTAGCAATAATTGGAGGACCTGACACTGATGCATGTCTTCATGTGGCTATCATTCTGCAGATCTACAAGTTTCCTCAGGTAACCTATATCTATATAGGTTACATATATATGCAGTACATACAGTATGCAATCTAGTTAAATATAATATTCCTTTTAGCTAAGACTTGGTCCCTGGGATAAAGCAAAACAACTTAGTGAAATCAAGTGGCATATTTCGCTTTCAGCTTTGTTTTGGAATCTGTGAAATGCACTTATTAATGTCAATTGGTGCACCATTTGTTGCTGGATACATTCACAAAGCATATTTAAGAACTAAAGTAGCCCCTTTTCTGAGTTCACAAAATAGACTGAATGTCTGGATTTATAAAGCATAGGAAGAGACAAAGGAATGTAAGCAGACTTAACACTAACAAAGCTTGATAATTTGTGTAAAATTATCATTGAAATCTTATAATAGAGAATGCTCAAGGTATATTACTGTCAAATAATATGAAATGAAACTAAAATTTTACTTACAGTACACACTACCAGTTTGAAAAGTATATGAATATATCTTATAAAAAAATCAAATCATATTGTCTCCTTTCTGAATCCTTCTGTATTTTCGACAGTTGACATATGGCTCTGCTCCAATGACAAATGAGGACAAACAGGCTGGTTTTTATCACCAAATGTTTCCAAATATGGATTTTCAGTATAAGGGAATTCTTCAACTACTGAAACATTTTACGTGGACATGGATTGGAGTCTTGTGTGTTAATAATGACAATGGGGAGAGGTTTGTACAAAATGTGGTTCCCATGTTTTCCAAAAATGGAATCTGCTTTGACTTCATTGAAAGATTTCCATTAATTTCTTATTCTACTGACATTCTCACTATGGTGAAAAAAGGGATGATAATGTATAGTATTGTGATGAACAGCACTGTCAATTCAGTGTTAATTCAAGGTGAAATTGATATAATGATAGTTTTGAGAATGTTTCCCAGTATGTCAAAATTTGAAGGGATAGAATTACAAGAAAGTGCTAAAATCTGGATTATGACAGCCCAAATGGATTTCACATCTCTTCCCTTCCAGAGATGGGAAGACCTAGATTTTCTCCATGGTGCTCTATCCTTTGCGGTTCATTCAAGGGAAGTCCTAGGGTTTCAGGAATTTCTTCAGATGAGAAAACCAAACTTCAGTCAAGAAGATGGCTTTATTAGGGTTTTCTGGAAGGAGGCATTTGGATGTGTGTTCTCAGGCTCCATGATAGATGAGAAACAGAACTCTGTGACAGACAATCAACCAATCTGCACTGGTGAGGAGAAGCTAGAGACCCTCCCAACATCTGTTTTTGAAATGGACATGACTGGCCACAGCTATAGCATTTACAATGCAGTCTATATTGTGGGACAGGCAATACATGCTGTTCATTCAACCACCTTCAAATATAGAGCAAGACTTGTTGAATTTCTCAAACTTCACCCATGGAAGGTAATGACTCAAGGACACTGACAAGTGTCGAGTATGTAGATTTGTCTCCATGTTATCTAACAACTAAATTAAATATTTAGTTTAATATCACTTTCCTTCTGGTCATAGTGTATTTCTCTTCCTATAAAACCTTAAATAAGGTTTTTATAAAGGGAGAGTGTAAAGGAAAAAAAACACTGATTTTCATTCCAGATGTTTTCTACCTTTCTATTTAAGTTAATATATCTGAGACACATGGAACACTATTGCAGTCCCACAATGCAGAAAACAGCCTGATATTTTTATTATTATTTCTGTTTCTTTTGTTATGGATTTTGGAATACTTTTAAACTTATTTTAATTATTCAATAGTATATTTCCTAATTAGTGATTGCATTAACTTGTTCAAATATAATTGCTTTCTCCAGTGATTCCTAACAATTAGCTGATGAAAAAAAAATGTGTTTTCCAATCCAGTCATCAACAAAAGGGCCAAAAAAGCTCTAAGATATTGATATTTATTAACATATATAACAATCAGCATGCTCATCTCAACTCTTATCAGTAAGCAAAATCCCGTTTAAATAAAATAGTCCTGATATCTTAATGTAAACAAAATTAAAGAAAATCAAATTTACTATGACAAAATGAGATCACTTCTCCCTTAGGAAAAACAAAACAACAACAACAAACTAACAGAATTTTTCCCATTCCAAATGCAAACATTTCCAAATAAAACCATTCCAAACAGGAATTTATCCCATTCAAATAAACTTTCCATATCTTAACTCTCAACTATGACACATCCACATTTTGCAAATATAAAGTAATGTCAATATCCTGATACGAATAAAAAACTAAAATTTAGCATAACAAAAAGAAATAATGTTTTGTTAAATGTAAACAAATCCAATATATCATATTTTTCCAGTTAAGATATAAGCAAACCTAAAACAAACAAACAACAAACCAAAAGCTAAAACTAAACTAAAACCCAACCCTCACCTAGAATAACAACATATCTCATCTCATCTCTCAACAACGTTGTTTTCCTTTTATTTTGACACAGAAAAAAATCCCTGTAATTCATCCTGATTGTTGTTGAACCTTGTTTTGTAATTCTATTATAAATTACTCTCATTGTTATGTTGGTATGAAATACAGTTTTCTTTTCCATTTATTCTTTTAAAATAATTCAGAACCTTAATGTTTGAAATCCAATATCCCAATATTTTCTTAGTCCTTAATTTATTTAAAATTTTCTATAACCCAAACATTGTTTTGCCTATTGTTGGTTTTTTTCAGTTCTCAAAGATTATAAAAATAGATCTTCATATTCTTAAATTAAGGCTTGAAGGCACTCAACAGTATTTCCAACCTTATCATTTTAAAAATGTGTAATTTTGTTGAAACAATTAATATATCTACAGTTCTAATTTTTGAAGGTGTTTAGCAAGGGAAGTGCACAAAATCAGTGTCCTTTGAAAGGCTGTTTTTGTGGCTGGATCTATTGTGGCAAATCACCTTTTCTCCTGATTCCCTCCCACTCAAGACATTGTTACTTTTTTATATAAATGTTTTATTAATTTTCTATTTTCACAAACCAGTGCTCAATAGACAACGTGATGACTGAGTCCATTAAAAATTTGGTGATACATGAAAGTTTTTCCAACTAGGTCCAATGTTACACCTGCCAGTACATCCTCACTTCTTCTGGTAATAACAATTTTTCTGCATTAAGCAAATAGAATTCTTGTTAGTAAACATACAATTACATATCAACATTTGTTACATTTTTCTAATAATAATATCAGTTTTTAATTTCCCATCCATGTTCAAAGTGTCCCAATCATTTATAATTTCAAAACAAGTTGTATTTGGGCAACCAAAAGAATCCCTTATTCAAAATTCTTAACATATTCTTGTTTCCCTTTTCCTACCAGGATACAATATTCTGGTTACAAATCCTAGCTATCTAGTTATAAAAATGCTTCTATTTCTAACTATTTATTCTTAGCCATATTCAAACCTCAATAGTATAGTATCCCCTCTATTAAGTCAAAGCTTCTATTTCTTTCAATCTTACTCTAGCTTTCTTTCTTTGCCAACTAACCTTCCAAGTCAGTGCATTTTGATCATCAGATAATACTTCCTCAATTTTGTATATGCTATTTGGAACAAGAAAAACAATTTGGTTAAAATGTTTTTGGAAGGGCTAGCCCATTGATATTCATCAAACCACCTCCCTCCTTCTCTGATACCCCACAGTTCTAATAACAACTTTATCTTCCATTCCATCTGCTCTCCTTCCTTGTCATCCAGTATGTTCTGAAACCTTGATTTATAAAATGTTTTTTTTTCTTTTCCATTTCCAATATTATTGTTATATCTTTTGAGTTTTATCTGGGTCTGGTCATTTATTTTCTCCTTTGGATCATCAATGTTTGTGTCAGCATTCTCTAGTGTTCCTGCTATTATCTGGGTTGCTGGTTCTTTCTCTGTAGTTGTCTTCTGAGTTTGTAGATTTGAATTAGAAAATTGTTCTTTTATCTCCTTTGTGTTATTCGTAACCTGCTCACAAGCTAGAATAATTGTTTTTTGTATTAATTTCAGCATGGAAGGAATTTCTTTCTGTATTTTATCAGTATTTTCTTGATGATGTGGCAAGTTAAGGCTGCTAAGAACAGATGTTAAAGATGATGTTTTACTATTTAATGCTGAGTATGAAACATCCATTTTATTTTATTTTATTTTATAGATTTATCCAACTGACTGTCCATTCCTGAATCTCCCCTAAGCAGATACAAGTAGAGTTCATTTTTTCTATCCAATAAAAATATATCCTTTCTGTCCAGGGAAGAGATGGTTGTTTAAAAATCAAGATTTATAATCCAAAGTGTTCTAAAACAAAATCCACCATGCAATTATGTTCAAAATTCAGACAGGCCAAATTTAAATTTTTTATCATCTCTGTGACATAGATAAGTAGCCCCTAAGCCTGTTCCTTTTTTTCCCCTCAACTGTAATTCTCAATAATAAAATAGTTCCAAGGCCAGCCAAATCTGGGCTTCAAGCCAGCCTTCTTTTAGGCATAAATAAGTTGTAGTGCTGTACTTCACCACTAGATGTCATCAACACCACTTTCCAGTTTTTAGATCCAAAACTTATATTGTTAAACTTTTCAAGTCTTTTTCTTTAGAAAAAAAAATAAATAAAAAAGTCTTAAAACAACTTTTGGTCCCCAAATTTTCAAACTCAAGTATATTTTAATTCCAAATAAGTCTTAAAGGTTTCGCCAGTGTCCCCAAGAATTAAATTGACCGCTTTTCTTTTCTGAAGGAGTGGGACAGAAATTACTTTTCCTTCTTTCATTGGGGTGGGGGGAATGCTTTAGGCAGATTTTCAGGAAGAGGTCTTAAAATCATAAAGAAAGGATCAGGTCTCACCAAGTTTCATCCACATTGCTGTAAAGTTGCTTGGTAGTGCTGGTTGGCTTCCATTGTCCGCAGCTTAGGGCTGGCTACATGAATGCAGCCAGTTTTTCCACCAGTTTGGACGGCTTCCTCAGTTCAAATGGGGGCTGCCACCCCCCCTGTGATCAATGAAAGTCCCCTCCTTGCTTGCCACCTCTACGGGGTGACTTTTGACCCTTTCTATGGTCCCCTAGAAGGTGAAACCAGACACAAAAGACGGACCCCCATCTTCCTGTGTCTACATCACCGTGAGATCCCAACCAGAAGTCCAAGACATTGTTATTTTGTTGCTTCTTTATGAAGAGCAGCTGCAAGCAGCTTGAGCCATCTCATACCCTCTCTTTGTCCAAAGAGGGTCATAAAAACCAATCTAATGTTGGATCCCTTATTTGTGGCTGCAAATATCAGCTCAAGTAAGTCTGTGGATTTTAAAAAATTTAACAGTATGGTAGACAATGTTTCTCTTCTTTATTAAGAGATAAGGTAAATATGAAAAGTTTTCCCCGCATATTTCTGAAGAGGAGTTAAATCTTCACCATTTTGTAGACCATGATGAAATGTTTAGTTCTTCTCTTCATTTACTATTTATGTTTTCTTATATGTGTAATTTTGTATTTTTGTAGCTCAATGAAATTGTAAGAAGGATCTCATTCAATAATACTGCAGGAGAAACAATATCTTTCAACCAAAATGGAGAACTAGAGATTGGACTTGATGTCATCAATTGGGTGACATTCCCAAACAAGTCCTTTTTGAAAGTCAAAATTGGTGGAATAGGATCTGTGACTTCCCAAGAGGACATATTAGTGATCCATGAAGAAGCCATCATTTGGCCAAGCAGGTTTAATCAGGTAGGGCCAAAATTCATGTTTGGATAATGTTACTTATTTTAAATTGAATAAATATGAGCTGTGGAATACTTCTAGTGATATTTCCTGTCTTCTGCCTGAAGTACTAAGAGATGGTCCAGGGAAACTAATGGAATAGGAAGGGAAGTTTAGTTGGAAATATTTCCTTCAGGTTAAATAAAGTCAGGGTGACTTAATAGCATGACCACATGAACATTCCTTCCTTCGTTCCTTCCTTCCTTCGTTCCTTCCTTCCTTCCTTCCTTCCTTCCTTCCTTCTTTCCTTCCTTCCTTCTTTCCTTTCTTTCTTTCTTTCTTTCTTTTTTCTTTTTTTTTCTTTTATTCTACCCATCTCAATGCTATGGTGACTGGGTAGCTTACCAACAGTAAAAGATAAATATAAAAAAAATACAATTAAGAAAGAATATGTAAAACTAAAACCAATATGGCAACAAGGTGAGGTGGTTTCCTCTTCCTCCTCCTCCTCCTCATTCTCTTCTTCTTCTTCCTGTTAATCACCTCCGTTGAAGATTGTCCCTTTGGGGCTCCAAGCCAACTGGAAAAAAGCATGTTTTAATGCCCTTCCAGAAGGTCAAGAAGGTAAGAGTGCCTCTTATCTCTGGAGGAGACTGTTCCCCAGTTCAAGGGTCAGAGTAGAAAAAGCTTTTCTCCTTGACCCCACCAACTGGAATTCCTACACAGACAAGAACCATAGCAGGCCCTTTCTGCTGGGGCAAATTGGATGGGCTAATCCCATTGTGGCAAGAGGACTCCTCAGATACCTGCGCTGATGCCATAAGTCAGTGATGGCGAACATTTTAGAGACCGAGTGCCCAAACTGCAACCCAAAACCCACTTATGTAACATCGGGTGCCAGGTAGGTGTGGCCCATTGGGTGGGTGTGGCCCATTGACTGGGCATGGCCCATTGGCTGCGGTGGTAACAGCAGACTAGGTGGGACTAAAAAGTTTAATCAATCAATTCCAATTTTGTGAGATCTCTTTTTTCCCCACAAGAAGTTGAAATTGATTGATTGAATGAAACTTTTTTTTTTTTGCACACGGCGATGGAGGCCTAAAGCGAAAAGTTTTATAAAACCCAGCTGGAAGGCCTAGGACTGGGATGATGGCACACATGCCCACAGAGAGGGCTCTGTGTGCCACCTGTGGCATGCATGCCATAGGTCCGCCACCACGGCCATGAGTTATAACCTATATAGATGCAAAAATCAGGATAACTAAATCCTTTTACACCTACCTGATTTTCTCTGATGACTTTTAAAGTACATAATCCATATCATTAATGCAATCATATATTGCTTTAAATCTCAGAAAAGGTCAGCATCTAATGACATTGGTTCATGGAGAAACAATCTACGTTTGGCTTGGTACTTAGTTACCAGAGTTCTAGAAAATCCAAAAGCATCAAGAAGTTAAAAAAAAAACTGATGATGTTATGTAGCTTGGTCATGAAACATCTGTAAGAAAATCACCAAGCTCAGAGAACACTAAGGACCCCACAGAAGCTTTGAAAAACTTCCACAAAGAAGACACTTTGGGCACCAAAAAAGCCTACATGGACATATTCTTGTATAAGCAAAAGATGAGCTTAACTCAAAGAGGTTTTTATCTTAGTTTCATTTAAAATACATGGCAACAAGTCTGAGTGGTTGCTCTGTAAATCCCATACTATTTTCCTCCTCTTGCCTCTTTTCATTGACATCACTCACAACACTTCCAACCAAACATGATACATTGTGAAGCTTTGCGGACAATAACTATTACAAAGCAATTATTGAAAAAATTAAAGCATTTTTTCATTTCTTTATGTATAGTTCCAGCCACTCTCTCTGTGTAATAACTATTGCTCTTTGGGTTATGCTAAGACCAAAATAGAAGGGAAGCCATTTTGTTGTTATGATTGTCTTCACTGTCCTGAAGGGAAAATTTCCAATCTCATAGGTGAGTGTTGAAAAAGGAGTGATGCAAACGTTTTGTAGGTATTCTTTTCTAGGAATCCATTTTTTTACACTTGATAGCTGAGTATAATGGTATCATCTGTTATGACTACAGATCTCAAAATTGATTTCTCACATTATGAAAAGATTTTTCTTTTTTCTGGGCAGCTTATATAATGACAAAGATGGAATGCTGAGATATTTGAGATTCTGGCAGTGCAGAGACTAAAACTCTAAGAACTGCTTCAGAATGCACATGAGCACCAACATAACGCCTACCTGCAAAAAAAGTTGTCATGACATCCCAGGAAAACAGAGTGTTTTAAGATGATGCAGAGAGGAGATACATTTGTGTTTCTCCACACCCAAAGACACTTGGGAACAACAAATCCTATGCTCTGCACAGATCTATTACACATTTCTAAATTGAGTTACTAAAGTGGTTGATGGTTAAAAATAATACAGTTAAAGCTATATAAAACTACTATGTCTCTTTACAACAGAATCACTTTTCATTAAAAAAAAAATGAATGGCCTTTCAGATTTATTTTTTAATGGAAACAGAAACAGGATAAAATGTCAGGCTCCATAAACCAAAATACATCTCCATAGATCATAGTTTTTCAAGCCTGAAAAATACTTGTTAAATCAATCAATGAACAAATCAATCCATTTCTCAAGGCAGAAATGGCCAGACAGAAATTATCATATTTTGGACACATTCTGCAAAAGCCTAACTCTCTGATTTAGGCTCTAATGATGGAAATGGAAGAAGTGTCATGTGTTTAATTTCAGTGCAACCATCTTTCTAACCTGAGTGTTGTTTTTTCCCCCCTAGATATGGATGACTGTTTTTCATGTCCAGAAGATCAGTATCCAAACAAGGATCAGAATTCATGTCTTCCAAAAATGCTAACCTTCCTAACATATGAAGAATCACTGGGAACCATCTTAGCAATCTGTTCTCTTTTGTTTTCTTTTATCGTATTGTTGATTCTGGGTGTCTTCATTAAGTACCAGGACACTCCCATTGTCAAGGCCAACAACAGAAACCTCACCTACATCCTTCTCATTTCCCTTCTGCTTTCATTCCTTTGTGCTTTACTGTTCATTGGCAAACCTCATAAAGTGACGTGTCTCCTCCGACAAAGTACTTTTGGTATAATATTTAGTGTAGCTGTATCATGTATGTTAGCAAAAACTACCATTGTGATTTTAGCTTTCATGGCCACCAAACCAAACTCTACAGTAAGGAAATGGGTAGGGAAAAGACTGGGCATTTCCATTGTGTTTTTCTGCTCCTTCGTTCAAATAATTCTTTGTACTATCTGGCTGTTCACCTTTCCTCCATTTCCTGATTTCAACTTTCACTTAATGGCAAAAGAAATTATTCTGGAATGTAATGAAGGCTCCTTTATCATGTTCTACTGTGTCCTGGGCTTTATGGGCATCCTCGCTCTTATCAGTTTTACGTTAGCTTTCTTTGCCAGGAAATTACCAGACACTTTTAACGAAGCCAAATTTATCACCTTCAGCATGTTGATTTTTTGCAGTGTTTGGCTCTCCTTTGTTCCTAGTTATCTGACCACCAGGGGCAAACATATGGTAGCTGTGGAGATCTTCTCCATTATAACATCCAGTGGTGGCCTCCTCATATGCATCTTTTTCCCTAAATGCTATATCATCATACTGAGGCCTGAACTGAATAATAAGCAGCCAATAAAACAAAGAAAAAACTGAAGGACAGAGAATTGCATTGCCTTCTTTTAATTTAGTCATGGAAAAGCAGTAAGGCCCCATACTCAAGACCTATAAGTCTTCCCCATCTACCAGTTGCAATTGCTGCCATTACATCTATAATTTTCCTTCTGATTTTAGTATTGGAAAGATAGTTCCATTTTTAATGTTTTATGATAGAATTGGCACAGAATATTGGACATTTCTCTTCCATCTAACAGAACTTTTACCCTGACTTTTAAACCTTCATTGTTGAAAGGATTTCCCTTTTTGGACCCACTGCAGGGATCTTTTTCTGATGCCTCTATTAGTGTCTTCCCATTTTTGCATTAACATTTTAAAAGTTGTTTATCAAGTCTCCTTGACCAGATCAATTTTTAATCTTGTGTCAGTAAAAGTGTGTCACCCACACTATTATGGCACAAAGGGGGGATTGTGGGAATATTTTGGGGAATATTAAAAAGGCAGAATATTATATTTCCCCAAAGGAATAAAGAAAAATCTTAGGCAGGACTTCCCCCCAGCCCAATCTCTCTGCCCCAAGCAGAAGCCAGGTCTGTAGAAATGCAGATGTGATAATCCTTTCAGAAAGATTGGAGTTAATGGGATTAGAAAGACAAGGATCCCTAGAATCAACAACCCCTCACACCAAAAAATCCAATACAGGACATAGTCATCACCCAAAGCCCCAAGGAAGTAGGATATGGCCTTTGGGACATAATAGGATTAACTCACCACCATCAGAATACCAGAAAGGCACACTGAAGCTCAGGTCAATGTTCATGCCACAGGAACAGGAAATAACCTCAAAATCCAAAAAAGGTATAAAAACCCAACACTCCCAGGTCTATGTGGTCAGCTTTTCCAAAGCCATATTTTTGTCTGGCTCTGATCTTCAATAAACTACAACCTTTTTTTCTAAAGCAGTCTCCAGCTTGGACTGGACCCTGATAAAGATTTTTCTTTCAACAATAGGTACCACTTTGGTGGGAAGGTAACACTATTCTATGCACCTTTGGCACATAACAATGCTGGCCACAAGACCATGAAAATTGTTTTCAGACAACATTGGATTCCTCAGCCAAGTAACAGAGATGAGCACTGCACCCTAGAATTGGACATGACTGACAGGGAAATCCTTTCCTTTAGAATAATTTTCCTTCTGATTTTAAGTATTGGAAAGATAGTTCCATTTTTAATGTTTTATGATATGTCCCACCCCTATTTATATATATATGGTTGGTATAAAATAATGCTAAATAATAAATAAATAAGTGTTAAAATAGAATCAAGTGTATGATTTCTATGCAAAGGACAAACTCTTGAATAATGAGAAATGCAATATAAGGACCTTCATTTTTTTTTTGCTGTCACTTCATTTGATCTGGGGGCACCCCTCCAACCCAACAGGAGAAATGCAAGCATGAGATCAGTGTCTAGCCCAAGCTACTTGCAGCCGAAGTCCAAGAGCACGAACCTGAACATTAGTGAACAGCATGCTTGCTATTGGTGGGGGTATTGATCTTCTTTCTTCTATCTACTAATTGAATCCTTGAGAAAGATCCCCAAAGCAAGAAAACCTCCAGAAGAGAAGGAAGGGAATTATATTCCCATTCCATTATGGACAGAAGTGGCAAATTAATATTAAGGAAGAAAGAGATGATAATGATAATGATAATGATAATGATAATGATAATGATAATGATAATGATAATGATAATGATAATGATAATGATAATGATAATGATAATGATAATGATAATGATAATGATAATGATGATGATGATGATGATGATGATAATAATAATAATAATAATAATAATAATAAGTAGAAGAAGAAGAAGAAGAAGAAGAAGAAGAAGAAGAAGAAGAAGAAGAAGAAGAAGAAGAAGAAGAAGAAGAAGAAGTTGGAAGGGACTTTGGAGGTCATGTAGTCCAACCCCCTGCTCAGGCAGGAAACCCTATACCATTTCAGACAAGTGGCTGGCCAGTCTCTTCTTAAAAACCTCCAGTGTTGGAGCATTCACCACTTCTGGAGGCAGGTTGTTCCACTGGTTAATTGTTCTAACTGTCAGGAAGTTTCTCCTTAGTTCTAGGTTGCTTCTCTCCTTGACTAGTTTCCATCCGTTGCTTCTTGTCCTGCTTTCAGGTGCTTTGGAGAATAGCTTGACTCCCTCTTCTTTGTGGAAGCCCCTGAGATATTGGAACACTGCTATCATGTCACCCCTCACTCTTCTCTTCGTTAAGCTACACATACCCAATTCCAGCAACCGTTCCCTATATGTTTTAGACTCCAGTCCTCCAATCATTTGTGTTGCTCTTCTCTGTACTCTTTCTAGAGTCTCAACATCTTTTTTACATCGTGGTGACCAAAACTGGATGCAGTATTCCAGGTGTGGCCTTACCAAGGCATTGTAAAGTGGTATTAGTACTTCACGCGATCTTGATTCTATTCCTCTTTTAATGCAGCCTAGCCCTGTGTTGGCTTTTTTGGCAGCTGCAGCACACTGCTGGCTCATATTTAAGTGATTGTCCACTAGGACTCCGAGATCTCTTTCACAATTGCTACTATTGAGCAAGGTACCACCTATACTATACCTGTGCATTTGATTTTTCCTGCCTACGTAAATGTAGAACCTTACTTTTTTCACAATTGAATTTCCTTTTGTTAGATAGTGCCCAGTGTTTGAGTCTGTCCAGATCCTCCTGTATCTTAAGCCTATCTTCTGGAGTATTGGCTATTTCTGCCAGCTTGGTGTCGTCTGCAAATTTGATGAGTTCCCCATCTATCCCCTCATCCAAATCGTTGATGAAGATGTTGAAGAGCACTGGGCCGAGAACAGAGCCCTTGGGCACCCCACTACACACTTCCTTCCATGTAGATGCAGTTCCATTGAGGACCACACGCTGAGTACGGCCTGTCAGCCAGCTACGAATCCATCTGGTGGTGATGCTATCTAACCCACATTTTTCTATCTTATCAAGTAGTAGTTTGTGATCTACTTTATCAAATGCATTACTGAAGTCCAAGTAAATTATATCTACAGCATTCCTCTGGTCCACTAGTTTTGTCACTTGGTCAAAGAATGCAATAAGATTTGTCTGGCATGATCTGTTTTTGACAAACCCATGTTTGCTTTTAGTGATAACTTTGTTCGCATCAAGGTGTTCGCTGGTTTGTTGTTTGATTATCTTTTCCAGAATTTTCCCAGGTATTGAGGTCAGGCTGATAGGTCTGTAGTTTCCTGGATCTATTTTTTCCCTTTTTTAAAGATGGGAACTACATCAGCTCTCTTCCAGTCCTCTGGTAGTTCCCCAGTGCTCCAGGATCTTTGAAAAATATAGTTCAGTGGTTCTGAGATCACGTCTGCCAGTTCCTTGAGAACCTTGGGGTGTAATCCATCTGGTCCTGGTGATTTGAACTCGTCTAGGCTGGACAGGTGCTCACTTACCATTTTCTTGCCTATCTTAACTTGCGTTTCTATTCTGTTTTTTATGGCACTGGTTTTGGTAGGTTGGACTGTTTTTTCCTTTTGTGTAAAGACAGATGCAAAAAACAAGTTAAATAGTTCTGCTTTCTCCCTGTTGCTTGTCACTTTCCCCCAGTAATGGACCAATCATTTCCTTAACTTTTTTCTTGTTTCTTATATGTTGAAAGAAGCTTTTTTTGTTATATTTGACTTTTGTCGCAAGCCTTAGTTTCTTTTGAGCCTTAGCTTCTCTCACTTCATCTTTGCAGGCACGGGCTGTTTGCTGATATTCTGCCTTAGTTACGTGCCCCTCTTTCCACTTCTTATACTTGCCCTTTTTATCTTTCAGTTTATCAGAGAGTTCTTTATGCAGCCATGCTGGTTTCTTTTGAAAGCTGTTATTTTTCTTCTTTGTTGGTATTGTGCTAGACTGGTCCTTTATTATCTCACTTTTCAAAATTTTCCAAGCTTCTTGAGTTGTTTTCCCCTTTAGGATTCTCATCCATGGAATCCTTCCCATGGTCCCTCTAAGTTTATTGAAATTATCTCTTTTAAAGTCAAAGACTCTAGTTTGGCTGTATTCTATTCTTGTGCTTCCATAATGTTGAATTCCAGTATTGCATGATCACTTTCCCCCCAGGTTCCTGTGGCTTCGACACTTTCTATCATTTCATCTCTGTTAGTGAGAATTAAATCCAATATGGCTAATCCCCTAGTTCCCTTCTCTACTTTTTGGGAGAGAAAGTTGTCTGCTAGGTTTGTCAGGAATCTATTAGATCTTCCACTTGCTGCAGAATTTGTCTCCCAGTTGATATCAGGGTAATTAAAGTCCCCCATTACTATTGTGATGTGCTTCCTACATACCTTAGTTAACTGATTAGCAAAAAGTTCATCTATTTCCTCTGCTTGGTTGGGCGGCCTATAGTATACACCTATGGCAATGTCATTTTCCCCCCTTTTATATTGACCCAAATACATATTGTTGTTGTAAGTTGCGAAGTTGAGTCCGACCCATCCTGACCCCATGCACAACATTTTTCCAGGCCTTCCTGTCCTCTACCATCTTTTGGAGTCCATTTAAGCTCACACCTACTGCTTCAGTGAGTCCATCCACCCTCACCTCATTCTCTGTCATTCCCTTCTTCTCTTGCCCTCAATCTTTCCCAGCATTACGCTCTTCTCCAGTGAGTCCTTCCTTCTCATTAGGTGGCCAAAGTATTTGAGTTTCAACTTCAGGATCTGGCCTTCTAAAGAGCAGTCATGGTTGATCTCTCTAGGACTGACTGGTTTGAATGCCTTGCAGTGCAAGGGACTCGCAGAAGTCTTCTCCAGCCCCATAGTTCAAAAGCCTCAATTCTTTCACACTCAGCCTTTCTTATGGTCCAAATTATACAGCCATACATTGCAACTGGGAAAACCATGGCCTTGACTTTTATTGGCAGGGTGATGTCTCTGCTTTTTAGTGTGCTGTCTAGATTTGTCATAGCTTTCCATCCCAGGAGCAATCATCTTTTAATTTCTCGGCTGCAGTCCCCATCTGCGGTGATCTTGGAGCCCAGGAAAATAAAATATGTCACTACCTCCATTTCTTACCCATCTATTTGCCAGGAATTGAGAGGGCTGGATGCCATGATCTTGGTTTTCTTAATGTTGAGTTTCAAGCCTACTTTTGCACTCTCCTTCACTCGCATCAAGAGGCTCTTTAATTCTTCTTCACTTTAGAATGGTATCATCTGCATATCTTAGGTTCTTGATATTTCTCCTGGCAATCTTAATTCCAACTTTAGATTCATCTAGCCATACCTTTGTTATGATGTGCTCTGCATATAAGTGTTCTGTACCAGCCTGCTACCGGCCCTGCAGAAAAGGCAACCCCTTTACAAACGGCAAGAGGCTGGAATTACGTCTGCCAAATTTATTACTACAAAAAACAAACTGTCGGGCCTCGGGAGCCCGACACTCGATGGGGGGCCCCTCTACCTCCCCGGCACCCCCTGCCTGGCACCCGCCGACCTTACCTGGCTCCTCAGCGGTCCGAGAGGCTCCGGAGACCGCGCCGGTTTTGACCGGCTCCATGGCGGCCCGAAAGGCTCCAGGGGCCGCGCCGCCGCTTCAGCTGCCTCCAGACGCGCCGCGGCTGCCGTCTTCGCCCGGCGGCGCATCTGCGCAGGGCTCCCCGGCCCACGGCGTGACCGGTAGAGGGCCGGACCCACCCTGCGTCTCGGCGGCCTGGGAGGCTTTGGGAGCTTCGGCCGCGCTACGGAAAGCTTCAGAGACCCCATCGCTGCGGCTGTCTCCTCCGGCCAGCGCCATGCCTGCACGGGGCTCCCCAGCCGGTGGCAAGCCCAACGGATGCTCCAGGCCAGCTGAGAGCGGGACCGCCGCTTCGGGAGCCCGCAGCATGACACCGGCCTTTCCCCGGCTTCGGCTGCCGGAGCTACGTTCAGCGGAGCAGGCCGAGGCATTGGACAGCTGTGCGCAGGACTGTGTCATTCAGGAGATGGCGGGCCCGTTAGGGGACGGGTCCCTCCCCGCCGCGGTGCCCGGGTGGCTGGGGGCCCCGAGTGTGGACGACGACGGGGGGGTTTGGAGTTGGGCACGGCAGGGAGGGGGTAAGGGGGAGGAGCATGGTGGCGGCAAAGCACGGGAGGGGGCTTACCTGACTGGGCGTCGGGCGAAGGGGCTTGTAGGGGAGGGGTGGGGAAGTTATAGGGAATGGGAGGGCATGGGCGTGTTTGGGTGGAGTATGGGCGGGTGTTTCGGGTGTGTATATAGTAGCGTTGGCTGCAGGTAGCGGCCAACGCTGGCTTTGTTTCTTGTTGCAGCTGTTTCCTTGGAAAATAAAGTGCTTCCAGACCGCAGCGGAAGTCTCTCATTCCTGTGTTTGGCACTCTGCCCTGCTTGCTGCAGGACGGGTTTTGACAGAAAGCCAGAGTTTTCATAGCACTGCGGCCTTTCTGCCTTCCTGCTGTGTTCCGTTTTGTGTGCCATGGCAGAGGGCTTGCAAGGAGCTGCCTTGGAGACTGGATTGGAGGAGGCTGGCGTGGCCGGGGCGGAGGCGACACCACCTGTGGAGAGGGAAGTGGAGGACGCCCAGCCAGCTGTGCGGCCTAAGGTGCGGGAAGCACCACCAGCAGACCCTGCGGTGGAGTCCCAGGGTGCCAGTAGCCAGACCCTGGGGGGGGAGTGGTGGCTGAGCTCGGTCCTGGGGCGCACGGGACTCGAGCAAGGACGAACGGGCCGGCCCAGTGGGGCTCCACTGGGTTGGAGGGAGCGGCGGCTGACCGATGACGACGGCGAGGAATGGAGTTATTCGACCGCCCCGGGGAGCCAGACTATGGACGTGCTGCGTGATAGGTTTGGAGAGGTCGGGGCACGTGACAGCAGTTCCTGGGCGGCCATGGGCCCTGAAGGAGACACGGGCCAGTGGTCTCTTGGGGGGGCACCCAGTCAGCCAGTGACATCCCGTTTCCGACTGGCCAGCCCGAAGTTCAAGGTGCCCGGGGAGGGTGGCGTTTGGCCCTCATCCACGCGAGCACAAGGAGGGCGTGATGCGTGGCCAACACCTGATCGGGGCCCTGGACGTCCGGCACCCAGGTCGGCGGGGGCATCCCAGGCCCAGGCCCCTTCACCTGTCGGGCATTGGGGACCGGATGTGGTATGGGGACCTCCACCGCTCACGATAACCTATGATGGCCACCCTGACCGCCTGGCTATGTTCCTGGGTCAGGTGATTAACCATCTGGATGGGTATGCCCAGGCCTACACATCACAGTGGGCGATGGTGGTGGCGGTCACCGCGTGCCTTCAGGGAGAGGCTGCGACCTGGGCAGCGGATCTCTACAGTGACCACGCCCGTGAACTCGGGGACGTTGGGCTATTCCTGGATGCCCTGCACGTCCGCTTCGAGGATGTTTCCCGTATACATCGTGCGGAAGCTGAGGTCCTAGCCATTAGGCAGCGGGGACGGCCAGCGGAGGAGTACGTGCACGAGTTCTGCAGGGTTGCGGGCAGGTTGCGCTCGTGGCCCGAGCGCTTGCTGGTGCACCACTTTCGGACCAGCCTTGATGGAGCTCTCCGGCGGGCATGTGTGGTACGGGGGGTCCCCGCACGGCTTCAGGACTGGTTCAGGGTGGCGGTGGAGCTAGATATTGGATTGCAGGACACCCGGGGCAGGCCTGAAGTAGGCCCTGGAGCCTGGAGGGCCGCGGGAGGGCTGAAAACCGAGAGCCGGAAGCCCGGGCCGGCGGTGTCACAACCCGCCCCCCTACCGGCGCCCCGTCCAACGTTCCGCTGCTTCCGATGTGACCAACCGGGCCACCGGGCAGTGGACAGCCCGTTACCGCCGCCGCGGCCAGGGCCCAACCCTCCGGTGGCACGGGTCCCAACCCCCAGGAGAGCCGCGGAACGCTCCAGAGCAGCGTACCAGGTGGCCAACAAGACACCCCGAACGTCAACTCCGGTGTGTCCAGAGGGGCCAGCGGATGGACAGACCGACACATCTGATGGGTCTGAGGATCACGAGTACGAGGAGGACCCGATGGTAAGTGCTCCAGTGTGCCCTTTTGTGTTGCCTGTGGCGTTGATAAGCCCACGAACAGGCGAAAGGAGGGAGTGTAAGGCTTTGATCGATACAGGTAGCACGCGCTGCCTTATCAGCCTGGCAATGGCAAGGGAGGCCGGCATCCCCCTTCAGCGGCTCCCCAAACCTCTCCGGTTCCAGCAGGTAGACGGGTCCCTTCTGGGTGGGGCACCCATTACGCATGTAACGGCACCGATGAGGAAGGAATTGGGTACACACTGGGAGACCCTCCGGTTTGTCGTGGTGCTGTCCATGATGGAGGCGGTCATCCTGGGGCTCACGTGGTTGGACAAATGGGGCCCCACGGTCTGGTGGGAGGGGGGGTGCCGACACCTTCGTCTTGGGACAGGGCCCCAGCCCCCTGCAAAGCATTCTTTCATGGGTCCGGAGAGGATCGGTGGGCCAGAGAGGGCCGCGGGGGTGGGAGCTAAGCTTGAGGTACAGGTGCCATGGGAATACGGCGATCTAGCAGACGTCTTCGATGAGAAAGAGTGTGATGCCTTGCCGCCCCACCGCCCCACGGACTGCGCCATCGAACTGGAGCCGGGGGCAAAACTGCCGAAACCCCGCATGTACGCAATGGCACCCCGGGAGATGCAGGAGCTTCGACAATACATAGATAAGAACCTGCGGAGGGGGTTCATCCAGCCCGCCCGGTCCAAGATGGCGGCCCCTGTCCTGTTTAGGGAGAAGAAGGACAGGACCCTAAGACTGTGCGTGGATTACCGGGGGGTTAACGCGGTATGTGTAGAGCACTTGTACCCCCTCCCTCCGGTGAAGGAACTTTTGGCCCATTTGGCTACGGGCCGGGTGTTCACCAAATTAGACCTCAGGGAGGCGTACTACCGTGTCCGGATCAAAGCCGGCGACGAATGGAAGACGGCTTTCAATTGCCCGTTGGGGAGCTTTCAGTTCAGGGTAATGCCGTTTGGTCTGCAAGGAGCCCCCGCGGTCTTCATGCAGTTAATCAACCAAGTCCTGCATGATCATTTGTACCGGGGGGTCCTAGTCTATCTTGATGACATCCTCATATATACGTCAACGCTGGAGGAGCATGTCGTCCTAGTTCAGTGTGTACTGACCAAACTGAGGGACGCCCAATTGTATGTGAAGCTCTCTAAATGTGAGTTTCACAAGCCCCGGCTGGACTATTTGGGATATCGGGTGTCCTGAAACGGGGTGGAGATGGACCCAAGGAAGGTGGAGGCCATCCAACAGTGGCAGGCCCCACGAACCCAGAAACAGTTGCAGAGCTTCCTGGGTTTCGCTAATTTTTATCGTCAGTTTATTCCGAACTTCGCTTCCATTGCCTTGCCGCTCACAGATCTACTACGGACAAAGCAAACAGCAACACCGCCGCGGCCAGGGCAAAAGCTAGCGTGGACCACTACGTGCCAGCAGGCTTTTGAGATGCTCAAGGCACAATTTGCTAAGGAGCCCGTCCTGCGACACCCGAACCCTGACCTGCCCTACGTAGTGCAGGCTGATGCGAGTGACGTGGCTGTTGGGGCTGTCCTTCTGCAACGGCATGCGATGGGGGAGCTGCGGCCCTGCGCTTACGCCTCCCAAAAACTGACCACCGCGGAGAGGGCTTGGGCTATCTGGGAGAAAGAGGCTTTCGCGGTCCGCTGGGCCTTGGGGACTTGGAGACACCTTCTGGAAAGGGCTAGCCAAGAGTTCGAGGTATGGACGGACCATAAAAACCTGGAGGCCCTGCAAACACCCCGCCGTCTGTCCCCGAAGCACGTGTGATGGGCCCAGTACTTTCAGCGCTTCCGGTTCCGTCTCAAGTACGTGCCCAGGGGTAGAAACTTCCTGGCAGACGCCTTGTCATGGCTACCACAATACGATTGTCGGAAAGAGGAGGTAGTACAGGTACTGGTACCGCCACCCTGCCCGGTGGAGGGGGCGGAGCACAAGGCTAACGCCTTGACGGACGACTTCCTGCGGACCTGTAAGGGAGCGTTGGCAACTGATGAATGGATGCAGGCGCACCCCGATACGCTCTCGTTGCGGGACGGCTTAGCTTGGCACGGGGTCAGGCTGTATGTGCCTGCGGTGGCACGGGATCAGGCGCTCTATCAATGCCATGACGCCAGGCAGGCAGGCCATTACGGGTTCGTAAAAACCCTACATTTGGCCCGCCGCCAGTTCTGGTGGCCAACCATGAGGCGAGACATTGAGAGCTACGTGCAGAAATGCTGCGTTTGCGCAACCACCAAGCCCTCCACCAACAAACTGGCAGGCCTTCTGCAACAGGTGGCAGACCCCGTACGACCTTGGCAGGACATTGCCATGGACTTTGTGGTCGAGCTACCGGAAAGCAGGGGGTACAACGTTTTGTGGACAGTAGTGGACTTATTCTCGAAACAGGCCCACTTTATCCCCTGCAAGGGGTTGCCTTCGGCCCGTCGGCTGGCCTGGCTGTTTGTCCAGCACATTTACCGTCTCCACGGGGTGCCACGACGTATCATCTCGGACCGTGGGGTGCAATTCACGGCCCGGTTCTGGAGGGATTTCGTATGTTACATCGGAGCAACACAGGGCCTGAGCTCAGCGTACCACCCAAGCACAAACGGAGCTGCGGAACGTGCAAACGCGGCGGTGGAGCGATACCTGCGTTGTTACGTTTCATACCAGCAGTCTGAATGGGTGGACCTGCTATCCTTCACGGAGGTTGCCTACAACAACGCAGTGCATAGTAGCACCGGGTTCTCCCCCTTTAAAGTAGTCTCTGGTTACGAGTTCGTTCCCATCGCAGGTTGTGACCAGGGGGCCCCTGCATCCTGCACACCTGGAGAGTGGATGCACCGGTTGGAGGAAGTGTGGGGGATAGCAAAGAAGGCATTAGAGCGGGCTGCAGGGTCATACAAAGAGCAGGCAGACAGGAAGAGACGGCCATTTGCACTTCCTAAAGTAGGTGATCTTGTATACCTCTCCACAAAGTACCTGCGGCTACAGGTGCCCTGTAAGAAGCTAGGGCCCAAGTATCTCGGGCCGTTCCGGGTTATACAGGTAGTAAACCCTGTCACCGTCAGGCTTCGGCTACCCCCCTCCTTGGGAAGATACACCCCGTCTTCCACAGTAGCCTGCTGAAGCCTGCTACAACCGCCTCTGTGGCGGTGGGGGAGGGCGGCCCAGGGCCTGTACACGGTGACCACTATGAGGTACAGGAGATCCTGGACTCCCAGAAACGGAGGGGGCGGGTGCAGTATTTGGTGCTCTGGAAGGGATACCCCATGGAGGAGGCCACCTGGGTGCGGGACGGGGATGTGTGCGCACCACGCCTTCTCCGCGCGTTCCACCGGAAACATCCAGGGAAGCCGGGGGGGGACCCAGGGAGGGACTGCAGGTCACATAACGGAGTACTCACCCCTCTCTCCTTGCATTCCAGGTGGGCCCCTGGTAGAGGGGGAAGCATGTTGGGCCTCGGGAGCCCGACACTCGAGGGGGGGCCCCTCTACCTCCCCGGCACCCCCTGCCTGGCACCCGCCGACCTTACCTGGCTCCTCAGCGGTCCGAGAGGCTCCGGAGGCCGCGCCGGTTTTGACTGGCTCCATGGCGGCCCGAAAGGCTCCAGGGGCCGCGCCGCCGCTTCAGCTGCCTCCAGATGCGCCGCGGCTGCCGTCTTCGCCCGGCGGCGCGTCTGCGCAGGGCTCCCCGGCCCATGGCATGACCGGTAGAGGCCCGGACCCACCCTGCGTCTCGGCGGCCTGGGAGGCTTTGGGAGCTTCGGCCGCGCTACGGAAAGCTTCAGAGACCCCATCGCTGCGGCTGTCTCCTCCGGCCAGTGCCATGCCTGCACGGGGCTCCCCAGCCGGTGGCAAGCCCAACGGACGCTCCAGGCCAGCTGAGAGCGGGACCGCCGCTTCGGGAGCCCGCAGCATGACACCGGCCTTTCCCCGGCTTCGGCTGCCGGAGCTACGTTCAGCGGAGCAGGCCGAGGCATTGGACAGCTGTGCGCAGGACTGTGTCGTTCAGGAGCTGGCGGGCCCGTTAGGGGACGGTCCCTCCCCGCCGCGGTGCCCGGGTGGCTGGGGGCCCCGAGCGTGGACGACGACGGGAGGGTTTGGAGTTGGGCGCGGCAGGGAGGGGGTAAGGGGGAGGAGCATGGTGGCGGCAAAGCACGGGAGGGGGCTTACCTGACTGGGCGTCGGGCGAAGGGGCTTGTAGGGGAGGGGTGGGGAAGTTATAGGGAATGGGAGGGCGTGGGCGTGTTTGGGTGGAGTATGGGCGGGTGTTTCGGGTGTGTATATAGTAGTGTTGGCTGCAGGTAGCGGCCAACGCTGGCTTTGTTTCTTGTTGCGGCTGTTGCCTTGGAAAATAAAGTGCTTCCAGACCGCAGCGGAAGTCTCTCGTTCCTGTGTTCGGCACTCTGCCCTGCTTGCTGCAGGACGGGTTTTGACACAAACAAGACACGAACCAAGATATAGGAGCTTTGAAACACTATCTGAGCGGTTGCTTTCAGCAAACCAGCCCTCCCCACACATTTCCTTTATAAAGAGTTCAGGGCGTGGCCTCTCTCTGCCTCCTTCCGAGAAGCCCCACAGCCTTCCTCTGTTTACTCCTACTTGACTGCCTCCTGCGTCGGGCGTCCTTGAACAGGGCCAGCTGTGGGTCATCTTCATCCACACTGTCAGGCTCACACAGCTGGGTCTCCATGGTGACCAAGTGGGAGGTGCCTGCCTGAGGGCTATCATCAGCAAGATCTTCAACCCCCTCAGCAAGGTCTTCAACACCCCCCTCCTCGTCTGAGTCATCCGACCCAACTGCCAAACCCACAGGCTGACCCTGAATCACAACACTATCCCGCACCGCAGGGCCCTTCCCCCGGGTCTGCCGATCCGGATGTGGTCGAGATGGAAATTGTTCATGAAAAGCGGTCACCAACGCAGGGGCATGAACGGCGGTCGCGTCTTCCCAGGTGAAGTGCTCTGGTCCGTAACCTTTCCATTCAATCAGGTACTGGAAACGACCTTTCAGCCAACGGGAATCCCTGATGCTGGCGACCTCGTACTCGGGGGTGCTGCCTCCATCACGAGGTCCTGATGGGGGAGGTTCCGCTCGGCGGAGTGGACAGGCCGGTTGCTCGGGGACCAACAGAGACCGATGAAAGACTGGGTGCACGCGCAGGGAACGTGGCAGAGTTAAGCGATAGGCGACCGGATTGATGACAGCCTCGACTGGGAACGGTCCTAAATATCGGTGATCTAACTTTCTCACCGGCCGTGTTGACGGTAGGTTCCTGGTGGACAATCAGACCTGATCTCCCACCGATAGTGGAGGCATATCCCGTCTTGACCGATCAACAAACCTTTTGTAATCGGCCTTGGCCTTCTCTAACTGACGTCGCACCAATCGATGGATCGCCTGTAACTCTGCCATGAAGTTGTTCGCTGCCAGCTCCGGTGAGTCCATGGGAGAAAGGGGAAAAAACCGGGGGTGATATCCCACATTGGCCAAGAACGGTGTCATCTGTGTGGAGGTGTGCTGCGAATTGTTAAATGCAAACTCAGCTATGGCCAGATAGTCCACCCAATTGTTTTGCTGCAGATTGACGTAGCAGCGCAGATATTGTTCCAGGATACCAATGACCTTCTCAGTTCCCCCGTCAGTTTGAGGATGATGCGCGGACGAGAGGCAAATCTTGATATCCAACGCATGCATCAACTCCTGCCAGAAGCGGGCTGTAAACTGGGCCCCCTATCAGAGACGACTCTATCAGGGAGGCCGTGCAGCCGAAACACCTGCTGAATGAACATACGACTAGTGGCGCGGGCTGACGGTAAGCCGCGACAGGGGATGAAGTGCGCCATCTTGGTCAGCATGTCCACCACCACATACACTGTCGTAAAACCAGAGGATGGGGGTAAATCCGTCAGAAAGTCCATGGACACAGCCCCCCAGGGTCTTTTGGGTGTCGGCAAAGGCTGCAGTAATCCAGGCGGGGCCCCTGTCGCTGACTTGGCCTGCCTGCATGGGATGCAGGAGGTAACATAGGACTGGACGTCGTGTCGGACTCAGGGCCACCAGAAGGTACGGGAGACCAGGTTCAGGGTCTTGAACAGGCCAAAATGCCCCGCCCCCGGGTTATCGTGACACTGGCTGAGGATGAGTCCCCTGAGTGGCCCTCCCGGAACGTATAGCCAGTCACGATAATACAAGAGTCCATTCCTGACCGTCCAAGGAGAATCTGGCCCCACCTCCTCCTTCCGCTGAGCCACCCACACCTCCTGCTGCTGTGCCTCCCAGATCCGAGCCCGTATATCAACCGGCTCCCACACCGCAGCAAAAGTCTCGACGGGGATCACTGTCCTGGGCAGAAGCTTGTCTTCCACTTGGGAATATTCTGGCTTCCTGGACAGAGCATCCGCTCTTTGATTGTGCCCGCTAGGTATGTACCGAACCTGGAAGTCAAACCTCGCAAAGAAAAGAGACCACCGGATCTGGTGTTGGTTCAAATTCTGAGCGGTCTGCAGGCTTTCCAAATTCTTATGGTCCGTCCGGACCTCAATTTGATGCCGCGCTCCCTCCAGATGATGCCTCCAGGCCTCGAACGCCGCTTTGATGGCCAGCAGCTCCTTCTCCCAGATTGTATAATTGCGCTCCAAAGGGTTCAGTTTTCGTGAATGGTACGCGCAAGGGAAGAGGGTACCGCTGGGCGTCGTTGCCTGGAGTAACATCGCCCCAATGGCAATGTCGGAGGCGTCCGCCTCCACAACAAACGGCCGTTGCGGGTCAGGATGCTTCAAGATGGGCTCCTTCATGAAGGCTTCCTTCAAAGTCTGGAAAGCCTGTTGTTCTGGAGCGTTCCACTGGAACTGAGTCTTCTTCTGCAGGAGCCAGGTGAGGGGGGCTGTCAAGGCAGCAAACCCAGGGATGAAAGTTCGGTAATACTTGGCGAACCCAAGAAGTCGCTGAACATCCTTCACGCGATGCGGGGGTTGCCAACTCTGCAAAGACTCAACCTTACTCGGCTCCATGGCGATGCCCTCAGGAGAAATGCGGTGACCCAAGAAATCGATGGTCACCCGGTAGAACTGGCACTTCTCCAACTTGGCAAACAGCCGATGTTCTCGGAGTCACTGTAGGACCTGATGGAGATGCTGATGGTGCACCTCACGCAATGGGGAGTAGATCAGGATGTCGTCCAAGTAGATCACGACAAAGTGATCCAACAAATCCCGGAAAATGTCATTCATGAAATGCTGAAACACAGCGGGGGCGTTGGTCAGGCCAAACGGCATCACCGTGTACTCAAAATGTCCATAGCGAGTACCAAACGCCATCTTCCACTCATCACCCGGCCGAACCCTGACGAGGTTGTAAGCTCCACGCAGGTCCAGTTTCGTGAAGATCTTAGCCTCCCGGAGTCGGTCCAAGAGTTCGGGGATGAGGGGCAGCGGGTAATGGTTGTGCACCGTGATGGCGTTGAGTTTCCTATAATCGCAGCAAAGCCGCAATTCGTCCGACTTCTTTTTGACGAAGAGCACGGGTGCAGACACTGGCGATGACGAGGGCCGGATGAAACCGTGAGCCAAATTCTTCTCCAGAAAGTCCCGCAATGCAGCCAACTCGGGGTCTGACATGGAGTACAAACGCCCCACTGGGAGAGGCGCATCAGGGACTAAATCAATGGGGCAGTCATAGGGCCTGTGCGGGGGTAATTGATCCGCCTCTGTCTCACTGAACACATCAGCAAAGTCGGACAGTTCAGGAGGCAAGGAAACCCCTGGGAAACCCTCCACCTGGCCGGCACAGATATGGCGGGAGTGGTCCACGCACTGCAAGCTTGGGAAGGTGACCAAGTTCTGTGACCAATAGATCTGTGGGTCATGTGCCCGGAGCCACACCAGTCCCAAGACCACGGGGAAGTGCAGATCTGAGGTGATATAGAACTGGATGGCCTCCACATGGAAACTGATGGCCATACATAATGGTTGTGTGGTGGCCGTAATAGGCCCAGACAGGAGCACTCGACCATCGATAGTCTCCACTAACATGGGCGGATCCACCGGGCACTGGGGAACAGCCCATTTGGCCACAAATGCTGAGTCCATAAAATTTGTGGTGGCCCCAGAGTCAATTAAGGCATGGACTGGAATCCCCTCTGGCTTGCCAGGAAGGATCAGACATGCCTCTAAAATCAAATGCTGTGGAGGTCCACAGGCAGCATCGGAAAGACGTTGCTCAGTGTTGTTGTGGGACGCCCGATCTATCACACCGTCTAGATCGGGCTCGGGGCGTTTCCCAACAGAAAAGTAGGGGACTTTCTCGGGGCAGGCTCAGTCACTGATGCCCGCTGTCGCTTCTTTGGGCAAAAAGCAACCAAATGCCCAGGGTCCCCACAGTAAAAACACAACCCCCCCGATCGTCATCTGTTCATTTCAGTCACCGATAGACGAGACCTGGCGGCACCCAGCTCCATTGGCTCCTCCCTTTGAACTGGGGGCTCACGCACAACAGGGGCTGCAGGGGTCTGTGGGGTGGCACGGCGACTCCTTCGCTGCTGCAACCGAGCATCGATCCGCAGGCAGAGATGGATCAGCCCATTCAGGTCTGAGGGAATATCCACACGGGCCAGCTCATCCAACATCTCCTCCAACAATCTATCCTGGAAGGCATCCACAAGCGCATTCTCATTCCAGGCGGAATCCTGGCTAAGCAGCCGAAAATCGCTGATATAGCCCTGTAGGGGGCGTTGATCCTGCCTCAGAGCTTTCAGGCATCGAGTAGCAGTCTGCGTCTTAATAGGGTCCTCATACATCAGACGCATATGATCACAAAACCTCACAAAGTTGTCCAACAATGGGCTAGGTTGAGCCAGCAGAGGCGCGCCCCAACGAGCTGCATCACCTGAAAGAAGGCTTAACACAAACCCCACCTTATCCCGGTCAGTGGGGAAATCAGCTGCTCTCACGCTGATAAAGAGCTGGCATTGTCCCAGGAAAGCAGGAAACAGTTCTGGAGTGCCTGTAAATTTATCCGGCATTGCAACTTGGCATTTTCTCCTGGGTGGGGGTGATGGTGGGGGTTCAGCATGAACCTGAGCTTGCAGTTGAGCCACCTGAGCTGCCAGCAAAGTGAGTTGCTGGGTGAGCTGGGCATTCTCAGCACGTAGCTGCTCCATAATATTAGTAAGGGGTGGGTGGCTGAAAGCAAACTGTTCTGTACCAGCCTGCTACCGGCCCTGCAGAAAAGGCAACCCCTTTACAAACGGCAAGAGGCTGGAATTACGTCTGCCAAATTTATTACTACAAAAAACAAACAAGACACGAACCAAGATACAGGAGCTTTGAAACACTATCTGAGCGGTTGCTTTCAGCAAACCAGCCCTCCCCACACATTCCCTTTATAAAGAGTTCAGGGCGTGGCCTCTCTCTGCCTCCTTCCGAGAAGCCCCACAGCCTTCCTCTGTTTATTCCTACTTGACTGCCTCCTGCGTCGGGCGTCCTTGAACAGGGCCAGCTGTGGGTCATCTTCATCCACACTGTCAGGCTCACACAGCTGGGTCTCCATGGTGACCAAGTGGGAGGGGCCTGCCTGAGGGCTATCATCAGCAAGATCTTCAACCCCCTCAGCAAGGTCTTCAACACCCCCCCTCCTCCTCTGAGTCATCCGACCCAACTGCCGAACCCACAGGCTGACCCTGAATCACAACAATAAGTTAAATAGACAGGGTAACAGTATCCTTGCCGGACTCCTTTCCCAATTTTGAACCAATCAGTGGTTCCGTGTCCAGTTCTCACTGTTGCTTCTCGACCCCCATATAGGTATTTCAAGAGACAAATAAGATGGTCTGGTACTCCCATCTCTTTAAGAACTTGTCACAGTTTGTTGTGATCCACACAATCAAAGGCTTTAACATAGTCAATGAAGCAGAAGTAGATATTTTTCTGGAACTCCCTAGCTTTCTCAATGAACCAGCTTATGTTGGCAATTTGATCTCTAGTTCCTCTGCCTCTTCGAAATCCTGCCTGTACTTCTGGTAGTTCTTGATCCACATACTGCTGGAGTCTAGCTTGTAGGATTTTAAGCATAACTTTACTAGCATGTGAAATGAGTGCAATGGTGCAACAGTTTGAACATTCTTTGGCATTCTCTTTCTTTGGAATTGGAATGTAAACTGACCTTTCCCAATCCTTTGGCCACTGTTGAGTTTTCCAAATTTGCTGTCAAATTGAGTGTACCACTTTTACTGCATCGTCTTTTAAGATTTTGAATAGCTCAGCTGTAATACTGTCACCTCCACTAGGTTTGTTGTTGCTCCTCTTTCCTAAGGCCCATTTCACTTCATTTCTAGGATGTCTGGCTCGAGGTCAGTGACCACCTCATCATGGTTATCAGGGATTTTAAGCTCATTCTTGTATAGTTCTTCTGTGTAGTTTTGCCACCTCTTCTTAATCTCTTCTGCCTCTGTTAGGTCCCTGCCATTTTGGTCCTTTATCATGCCCATCTTTGCATGAAATGTTCCCTTTATACCTCCAGTTTTCTTAAAGAGATCTCTGGTCCTCCCTTTTCTATTGTTTTCAATTTAAAATACTACAGTCTGGATAAATTTAGGAACTAAAGAACTGTCAAGATTATACCCTAAAGTGTTTTGATGGAATTATAAAAAATATGTAACAAAAAATAACTTTTTGATTGAAAAAGAAATAATTGCTGACACCTACTGGAGAATATATATATATATATATATATATAAATATATATATATATATATATATATATATATATATATATATATATATATATATATACTAGCTATATACATTATCAATTTGATACAATTGTAAATGGTATTATAATTCAAGTGAAGTTACTTCACTTTACAATAATAGCCTCTGCCTGCAAAATATTATGTAATCCCTAGAGCATTGATGAATGACTCATTTAAGTGACATAGATGCAAAGCATACTTGCTATAAAGATATAAATAGCAGCAGCAGGACTCCAAATAACAGTTACTACATTACTCTGGGCATCACACTTGTAATTATGTGTTAAATATTCTTCTATAGAGACTAGTGCCAATGAAGCAAATTATTCTAAAGGAAAGGATTTCCCTGTCAGTCATGTCCAATTCTAGGGTGCAGTGCTCATCTCTGTTACTTGGCTGAGGAATCCAATGTTGTCTGAAAACAATTTTCATGGTCTTGTGGCCAGCATTGTTATGTGCCAAAGGTGCATAGAATAGTGTTACCTTCCCACCAAAGTGGTACCTATTGTTGAAAGAAAAATCTTTATCAGGGTCCAGTCCAAGCTGGAGACTGCTTTAGAAAAAAAGGTTGTAGTTTATTGAAGAGCAGAGCCAGACAAAAATATGGCTTTGGAAAAGCTGACCACATAGACCTGGGAGTGTTGGGTTTTTATACCTTTTTTGGATTTTGAGGTTATTTCCTGTTCCTGTGGCATGAACATTGACCTGAGCTTCAGTGTGCCTTTCTGGTATTCTGATGGTGGTGAGTTAATCCTATTATGTCCCAAAGGCCATATCCTACTTCCTTGGGGCTTTGGGTGATGACTATGTCCTGTATTGGATTTTTTGGTGTGAGGGGTTGTTGATTCTAGGGATCCTTGTCTTTCTAATCCCATTAACTCCAATCTTTCTGAAAGGATTATCACATCTGCATTTCTACAGACCTGGCTTCTGCTTGGGGCAGAGAGATTGGGCTGGGGGGAAGTCCTGCCTAAGATTTTTCTTTATTCCTTTGGGGAAATATAATATTCTGCCTTTTTAATATTCCCCAAAATATTCCCACAATCCCCCCTTTGTGCCATAATAGTGTGGGTGACACACTTTTACTGACACAAGATTAAAAATTGATCTGGTCAAGGAGACTTGATAAACAACTTTTAAAATGTTAATGCAAAAATGGGAAGACACTAATAGAGGCATCAGAAAAAGATCCCTGCAGTGGGTCCAAAAAGGGAAATCCTTTCAACAATGAAGGTTTAAAAGTCAGGGTAAAAGTTCTGTTAGATGGAAGAGAAATGTCCAATATTCTGTGCCAATTCTATCATAAAACATTAAAAATGGAACTATCTTTCCAATACTAAAATCAGAAGGAAAATTATAGATGTAATGGCAGCAATTGCAACTGGTAGATGGGGAAGACTTATAGGTCTTGAGTATGGGGCCTTACTGCTTTTCCATGACTAAATTAAAAGAAGGCAATGCAATTCTCTGTCCTTCAGTTTTTTCTTTGTTTTATTGGCTGCTTATTATTCAGTTCAGGCCTCAGTATGATGATATAGCATTTAGGGAAAAAGATGCATATGAGGAGGCCACCACTGGATGTTATAATGGAGAAGATCTCCACAGCTACCATATGTTTGCCCCTGGTGGTCAGATAACTAGGAACAAAGGAGAGCCAAACACTGCAAAAAATCAACATGCTGAAGGTGATAAATTTGGCTTCGTTAAAAGTGTCTGGTAATTTCCTGGCAAAGAAAGCTAACGTAAAACTGATAAGAGCAAGGATGCCCATAAAGCCCAGGACACAGTAGAACATGATAAAGGAGCCTTCATTACATTCCAGAATAATTTCTTTTGCCATTAAGTGAAAGTTGAAATCAGGAAATGGAGGAAAGGTGAACAGCCAGATAGTACAAAGAATTATTTGAACGAAGGAGCAGAAAAACACAATGGAAATGCCTAATCTTTTCCCTACCCATTTCCTCACTGTAGAGTTTGGTTTGGTGGCCATGAAAGCTAAAATCACAATGGTAGTTTTTGCTAACATACATGATACAGCTACACTAAATATTATACCAAAAGTACTTTGTCGGAGGAGACACGTCACTTTATGAGGTTTGCCAATGAACAGTAAAGCACAAAGGAATGAAAGCAGAAGGGAAATGAGAAGGATGTAGGTGAGGTTTCTGTTGTTGGCCTTAACAATGGGAGTGTCCTGGTACTTAATGAAGACACCCAGAATCAACAATACGATAAAAGAAGACAAAAGAGAACAGATTGCTAAGATGGTTCCCAGTGATTCTTCATATGTTAGGAAGGTTAGCATTTTTGGAAGACATGAATTCTGATCCTTGTTTGGATACTGACCTTCTGGACATGAAAAACAGTTATCCATATCTAGGAAAAAAACAACACTCAGGTTAGAAAGATGGTTGCACTGAAATTAAACACATGACACTTCTTCCATTTCCATCATTAGAGCCTTCATCAGAGAGTTAGGCTTTTGCAGAATGTGTCCAAAATATGATAATTTCTGTCTGGCCATTTCTGCCTTGAGTGAGAACTCTGGGTTGATTTGTTCACTGATTGATTTAACAAGTATTTTTTCAGGCTTGAAAAACTATGATCTATGGAGATGTATTTTGCTTTATGGAGCCTGACATTTTATCCTGTTTCTGTTTCCATTTAAAAAAAAAATCTGAAAGGTTATTCCTTTTTTTAAAAAAAGAAAAGAAAAGTGATTCTGTTGTAAAGAGGCATAGTAGTTTTATATAGCTCTAACTGTATCATTTTTAACCATCAATCACTTTAGTAACTCAATTTAGAAATGTGTAATAGATCTGTGCAGAGCATAGGATTTGTTGTTCCCAAGTGTCTTTGGGTGTGGAGAAACACAAATGTATCTCCTCTCTGCATCATCTTAAAACACTCTGTTTTCCTGGGTTGTCATGATGTTTTGCAGGCAGGCGTTATGTTGTTGCTCATGTGCATTCTGAAGCAGTTCTTAGAGTTTTAGTCTCTGCACTACTTGAGTCTATAATCCATTGACAGGTATTTTGCTTTGTTGAACCTGACATTTTTACTAGTTTTTGTTTCTTTTTTTCTTTCTCCTTCCTTCCTTCCTTCCTTCCTTCCTTCCTTCCTTCCTTCCTTCCTTCCTTCCTTCCTTCCTTCCTTCCTTCCTTCCTTCCTTCCTTCCACATAAACATAGAAGCACACAAGCACAGTTAGAGCTATATGAAATTACTGTGTTCCTTCACCATTACAGAAGCATTTTTGCTTTAAAAAGTTTGATACATATCACTCAGTTTTCCCCAGTCACCTATAAGATCGGAAATCTTTCCTTCAGGACAGTGAAGACAATCATAACAACAAAATGGCTTCCCTTCTATTTTGGTCTTAGCATAACCCAAAGAGCAGTAGTTGTTACAGACAGAAGACGGCCGGACCTGTATATAAAGGAAATGAAAAAAAATGTGTTGCTTTTTTTCAAGATTGTGTAGTAATAGTTATTGTCTACAAAACTCCAGAATGCATCAGGTTTGGTGGGAAGAGGTAAAGAAAGCAAAATTGTACGGGTTTTAGAGAGGTACCGCTCAGATTCTTTGCCATGTATTTTAAATGAAAATAAGATAAAAACCTCCTTGAGCCAAGTTCATATTCTGCTGATACACAAATACATCCATGTAGTTTTACAATGGAATTGAGGTATTTTGCCACTGTCTTATTTATGGATTTTTTTTCTTTAACACCCTTGTGATTTTCTTCTATTGTGGGAACTAATAAACCCAACCACTTGACTTACTTTGTTTCCCCTATGAATCAAGGTCTGTTAGATTGCTGGTATGTGCTGTAATTTAAGGATATATATGATTATATTAATGGAGTGGACTGTACTCTGCAAAGGTCGTCATGGAATTGGGAGGCAGGTTGAAAGAGAGGTATTTGTTCTGATTTGTAGATCCATATTGGTTACTTTGAATTTATTCCCTTTTTCAATACTATATTACTGAATACAAGCTTTATTCAAATGGTTAAGTTATTATATCACTTCTGAATTTTTTTGTAACTTGGAAGTAACATTGCTAAACATTCTTCCCTATAATATTAACCAGTACAAGATATCCCTAGAACATTTCTTAGTCCCAGCACGAGGAGACAAATATTCCACAGCTCACATCTATTCAGTTAAAAGCAAGTAATGTTATCCTGGATTATCTAAACATGAGTTTCAGCCCTACCTGGTTAAACCTGATTGGCCAAATGATGGCTTCCTCGTGGATCATTAACATGTCATCTTGGGAAGTCATAGATCCTATTCCACCAACTTTAACTTTTAAAAAGGATTTGTTTGAGAAGGTGACCCAGTTGATGACATCAAATCCAGCATCTAGTTCTCCATTTTGATTGAAAGATAGTGTTTCTCCTTTAGTATTATTGAATGAGATGCTTCTTACAATTTCATTGAGCTACAAAACAAAATATAAAATAAGAAGAAACAGAAGAAACAAACAATTCATCAAGGACTATAAAATAGTGAAAGTCTAATTCATTTCAGGAAATAAATGTTTTTATATGTAGTTGATATCTTAATTGGGGAGATAAACACTCACTACCATTCTGTTAAAATTTTTCAAAGTCATACAGTTTACTTGAATTTGACAATGGGAAAGAGCTAGAAGAAAGGTGTTAAGAGTTTTTAGGAGTTTTGGAAGTTTGGGGAAGTAAGAAAGTTAAAATGATCTAAGGAGCTTATAGGAAGAGACTAGTTAAAATGGAGATGACTGTCAAACAAAGTTGACTTTAAGCAGTATCAGATGCTGAAGAAAGTTCTTCCATGAAAGATATTTAAGTCATATGTATTTATTTATGAAAATTTATATGGCTGCCTAACGCACTGTCAGTGACTCTGAGTAGCTTACAATAGCAATAGTATTTAAGCAATTTATAACATTCTCTAGGCAGTTTATAACATACATGTTATTTGCATATTACCGCCAACAATCTGGGTCCTCATTTTATCAACCTTGGAAGGATGGAAGTCAACCTTGACCCATCTCTGGATCAAAGTCTAAACTGTACTTTAACAACAAGGATAGAAGCCCAATATAAAAACAATGAAAAACCAATAACCCCTCCCAACCCGACCACCCTACAAATATGAAAACAGTTAGATATTAATTTCCAATATCTTTGACAGACAGAATGAGAAAGGAATATTTATCTTCTTTAGCTGTATGTTGTTTGCAGAGCTATTTATATGAAAAAAATAAACTTCTTCATAAATCAGTGCACTTAATTATTAAATGTTTGATATAAAAGGGAAAGTTCACCAGATATTCTTGTATGCTGTCACTTGAACAATTCTGAAAATTCCCTTTCCCCCCCCCCACACACATCCATAAGAAATCTAACAGAAAAAGTTCTTTATAGAAATAATTTTCTTATCAATAATTATGAGGATATGGTACATTACTAAAATTAAACTTATGGGAAAAATGCCACTGAATAATTAAAATCAATAAACAAACCGTTCTGAAATCCATAAAAAGAAATAAAAGATGTAAAACTTTCTGAAAATTGCCTGCATTGCAATACTGGACTAGTATTCCCAATGTATCTGATATACAGAATAGTAACAGAAAGAGCAGAAAGGAAAATATATGAGTAAAAGCATTCAGGAGGAAAGATAAATCCATGTGTCTTGTGCATCTGGAAAAGCATTTCATTTTTTTGGCCCTATCCCTTGTATAAAATCTTATTTAATTGGAGAGCAAATACACTATGATCAAAAGCAAAATGATATTGAACTAAATATGTAATTTGTCTGTTAGATAAGATAGAGATAAAGCTACACACTTAACAGCTCTCAAAGTTCTTGAGAACTTACCTTCCATGGGTGAAGTTTGAGAGAGTCAATAAGTCTTAGTTTGCCTATTCTTGTTCTATATTTGAAGACGGTTGAATGAACAACATGTATTGCATGTGCCAAAATATAGACTGCATTGTAGATACTATAGCTGTGGCCAGTCATGTCCATTTCAAAAACAGATGTTGGGAGTGTCTCTAGCTTCTCCTCCCCAGAGCAGATTGGTTGACTTTCCATCATAGAGTTGTGTTTCTCATCTAATATGGAGTCTGAGAATACACATCCAAATGCCTCCTTCCAGAAAACCCTAATAAAGCTATCTTCTTGAATGAAGTTTGGCTTTCTCATCTGAAGAAATTGCCGAAACCCTAGGGCTTCCCTTGAATGAACTGCAAAGGATAGAGCACCATGGAGAAAATCTAGGTCTTCCCATCTCTGGAAGGGAAGAGATGTGAAATCCATTTGAGCTGTCATAATCCAGATTTTACTGTTTCCTTGTAATGGTATCTCTTCATATTTTGACATAGCAGGAACCATTCTCAAAACTATCATTATATCAATTTCACCTTGAATTAACACTGAATTGACAGTGCTGTTCATCACAATACTGTACATTTTCATCCCTTCTTTCACCATAGTGAGAATGTCAGTAGAATAAGAAATTAATGGAAATCTTTCAATGAAGTCAAAACAGATTCCACTTTTGGAAAACATGGGAACCACATTTTGTACAAACTTCTCCCCATTGTCATTATTAACACACACGACTCCAATCCATGTCCACATAAAATGCTTCAGTAGTTGAAGAATTCCCTTATACTGAAAATCCATATTTGGAAACATTTGGTGATAGAAACCATCCTGTTTATGCTTATTTGTTGCTGGAGCAGACCCATACATCAACTATAAAAATACAGAAGAATTAATAAAGGAGACAATAAATTTTGATTTTTTTAAAAAAAATGTGTTGATATACTTTTTCTAATTAGTGCACAACACAAAAGTTTAGTTCCATTTCATAATAACAATTTTAGATTTGGCAGTTGAGTTCTTGAACACTTTCAAGCGTAAACTTTGAAGATCAATTGTTCACAACTACTGTACTCAATTTTTGCTAGTCTTAAATTTGCATACATTTCTTTGTCTCTTCCTATGCTTTATACATTGGTTCAGTCTGTTGTGTGGACTCAGAAAAGGGCTAATTCAGTTATTAAGTATGTTCTGTGAATGCCAGTATCCAGTAACATTTGATGCACCAGGAAATTTCTGTTGTTGTTGTTGTTGTTGTTAGCTGCAAAGTCATGTCCGACCCATCGCGACCCTGTGGACAACGTTCCTCCAGGCCTTCCTGTCCTCTACCATCTTCTGGAGTCCATTTAAGCTCACGCCTACTGCTTCAGTGACTCCATCCAGCCACCTCATTATCTGTCGTCCCCTTTTTCTATTGCCCTCAATCTTTCCCAGCATTAGGCTCTTCTCCAGTGAGTCCTTCCTTCTCATTAGGTGGCCAAAGTATTGAGTTTTAGTTCTAGGCTTTGTTAATATCATACGGCTCTGCAATATTATTACTCATGCAATTTAAAAAGGAACAGCCATTAACAAGTGTGTTTCAGAGATTTCAAAATAAGGTTGAAAGAAAAACATACCACTAGATTTTAGTCATGGTTTACTTTCTTCCATGGACCAAGTCTTATCTAAAAGGAATGTTATATTTAACCAGATTGTATATGTACCCCATATAAATAGTTACCTGAGGAAACTTGTAGATGTGCAGAATGCTGGCCACATGAAGACATACATCAGTGTCAGGTCCTCCAATTATTGCTACTGGATATTGATGGATATCACAGTTGTAATTAGGGATTAATTTGTCTTTAGATGAAAGGAGTTCCATTGAGGCATGATACATCCATTTTGATATAAAATAGATTTGGAAGCCCAGTGTAACATTGGGTAAAATCTGGGGATTAGTATTGATCTCCTCAACAGCAAATACTAAAGCGAGGATGTGTTGGTAAATCTGAGTTATGACCCTGAAGAGACAATTACATGCACTACTATAATATATTTAACTCAGAATATGTTATCTATTTTGCCTATCCTTTCAGCTATAATATGAGGTCTTGATGTATGTGTATGGAACAATGAGTTTGATTCATAATACTTCTTTTAGCTATTAAAACAATCAAGGCACTTTTTAAAAAATATTTGATGATCATCAGATTAACCAGGTTTCTAATCACTCCTGCCTGGTATTCCAATATGTTTGTTCTAGGAGAGCATTAAGTAGAGTTTAGTATGTCAGTGATGACTTCATTATTTGTCAGAATATCTAGAATGAGCATCAATCACTGGGGTATTTTTTATGGCTATTGCTAATGAGATCAATAATGGAGTACTTTGTCATTCAGCTTTTCTTCAATTCCATCTTTTCTCTGAAAAGATCTACATGGCATGAACAGAACACTGCTCAATGTTTGATTAGGTTAGGATGTTCATTAAAGGTGGTTGATGAATTAAGAGAAGACCCTACCTCCCCCAATGAACATCCTGCTCTCTACCTCCTATCTTTGTAAACAGTAATTTATTACTGTTATTAGGGATATTTAATATTCAAAGTCTTATTGGGATTTGTTTTTAAGCCACCTGGAGTTACCTTGAAGAGAGATGAGTGGCAAACAAATCCAATAGAAATAGGTAGGTAGGTAGATAGGTAGATTGATAGATTGATAGATAGATGATAGGTGATAGATAGATAGATAGATAGATAGATAGATAGATAGATAGATAGATAGATAGATAGATGATAGATAGATAGATAGATAGATAGATAGATAGATAGATAGATAGATATTATTAAGAAAGAAAACTTTGCTCTTAGCTCCCTTCATACAGCTTTCATATTGTGACAAACGAAGTACAATTTGGATAATTTGGCTGTAGAAAAATATAAATAAATTGGCTGTATATGGTATAATATCTCCAAAGACAAGACCCTGGCTTCTACAGATAAAATTTAACATTTGTGACCTTTTCATAATGGGAAAGGGGCATTTGAACCATTACCTTAACAAAAATAAATAATTGTTCTCTAACATTTTTTGTTTGGTGACACCAGATCAATTAAACAGATGAAGGCTATAATTGTATAGAACATATAAATACCATAAAATCATTATGTATATCCAAAGCCAGTGAATACAGTACATGCATATGTAACATACATAATAAGCAATTATTTTATACTCTACAGATGCCTCAAGGCCAAATGGCATCATTTATGCTGGATACCTACATAGATGTCAGCATGATGCATAGGTGAAGCAATGCTCTTTACTCACAAAAACATATATGTTACATGTATGCATCTTGCCATTATTGAATACTTACAAAATATCCTCAAAGAGGTCACTAGAAGGAGGTTTCTTGAAGTCCATCATCATATAAAGCAGGTAGATCTGAGAAATGATGCCAGCAATGTTGATGTTCCCTTCCTGGTATTGCTTGTGAAGAATAGGCAGAGGATCAGTGATGCTGCATTTACTGTGAGAAATGTGACACATTCCTTGTGGCCAAAGCATTGATAGGAATGTGGCAGACACACCACATAAAATGAAACAATTCATTCTGGATTCACATCAACCTTCTCCAAATTTTTTGTGCCTTTCTAGATTTTCAGTTTAAGAATCCCCAAAAATCTATTTGGTGTTGTTGTGTGCATGTGTGTATGAAAAGGATGGGAAATTTATATTTTAAGGTAAAAATCATTAGCTAAATTTAATTGCAAATAGGAATGGAACATGCTGTATTAATGGCTTTTGATCCAATTGAGGTATCTCCATGTCTCCTGACAATCATAATTATACTAATCATTAGATTTGAGGTAATCACTAACTTAGAATTCCATGTCTTGGAAACCCTGAACAAGAATTTGTCATCTCTCAGAAAAAAAAATGTCTCTGGCTACCACCAAGCAATAAAGGAATTTGTAATGGGTGATAACAAGTCTCAAAACAAAAACAAAAGACAGTAAAAATGGGAAAAAAAAGAAAATGCAGGCATGAAAGAAGGGACAGTCCTTGTGAAGTCTACAGTCAATAAATGTTTTCAATCACATAATCAATCATTTGATCCCGGCAAACTGCTTTATTCACACATCCCCCATAGTGTTACAAACTGATGTTACAATATTTGTTTTCAGATAGATAGATAGATAGATAGATAGATAGATAGATAGATAGATAGATAGATAGATAGATAGAAAGAAAGATAGATAGATAGATAGATAGATAGATAGATAGATAGATAGATAGATAGATAGATAGATAGATAGATAGATAGATAGATAGATAACCTTTATTGTCATATTTTAGCGTGGGCACAATGACACACATTAAAAATGAAATTTAGTTGCTTGCTCTCATTTACATATTTAGACATACTATATACAATATATACTGCTCAAAAAATAAATAAAGGGAACACTTAAATAACACAATGTACTGTATTTAATAGTAGGATGTCTTATTTTCTGTTCCCTTTATTTTTTTGAGCAGTATATGTATAGACCTACACCCTTACATATATAAATATTAACCATTGTCCATCATGAATATATAACAGAAGGAGGAAGCTTTAGAGTTCGCAAGGTTAATAATGTATGGAACAAAACTGTGACTGGATCTGCATGTTCTGCTTCAGATACCACGGAGCCTCCTCCCAGAAAGTAACAAGGAAAACCAGTCATGAAGAGGATGTGTATTGTATCAGACAATCTTATGTTGCTACTTATGTGCTATGTCCTGGATGGAAGAGAGGGAACTGCCAATAATTTTTTCAGCCATCCTCATCACTCTCTGCACCACCTTCCTGTCTAAAGCAGTGATGTTCTAAACCAGACTGTGATGCTGTATGACCCGTGGGCCTTGTGTTTGACATGTCTGCTGGAGAGGGACAGGATGGTCATGTGGGCTCCAACTGCAGATGTTGGTCCCCCAACATGGTGTTCACATGGTGTAATAAGATGGACGGTATGTTGTCACTATGGGGAAGAAATGGAGGTAGTGACAGATTTTATTTTCCTGGGCTCCAAGATCACTGCAGATGGGGACTGTAGCCAAGAAATTAAAAGACGCTTGCTCCTCGGGAGGAAAGCCATGGCAAATCTAGACAGCATACTAAAAAGCAGAGACATCACCCTGCCGACAAAAGTGCGTATAGTCAAGGCTATGGTCTTCCCAGTTGCAATGTATGGCAGTGAAAGCTGGACCATAAAAAAGGCTGAGCACCAAAGAATTGAGGCCTTTGAACTATGGTGCTGGAGAAGACTCCTGCGAGTCCCTTGGACTGCAAGGCGATCAAACCGGTCAGTCCTAGAGGAGATCAACCCTGACTGCTCTTTAGAAGGCCAGATCCTGAAGCTAAAACTCAAATACTTTGGACACCTAATGAGAAGGAAGGACTCACTGGAGAAGAGCCTAATGCTGGGAAAGATTGAGGGCAATAGAAGAAGGGGACGACAGAGAATGAGGTGGCTGGATGGAGTCACTGAAGCAGTAGGCGTGAGCTTAAATGGACTCCAGCAGATGGTAGAGGACAGGAAGGCCTGGAGGAACGTTGTCCATAGGGTCGCGATGGGTCGGACACGACTGCGCAGCTAACAACAACAACATATTGTCACTGTGAGTTGGAGGTGGAGGCACGAAGGGAGGCTCAGCCAATCTCAATGTATACATGGTTGTACTTTGACAATAAAGGTTCATTCATTTAATGACAGCTATTGATTGTTTCTTCATATCACACTTGTAGTTAGGGATGAATCTCTCCTTGCTATAGAACAGTTCTAATGAGGCACAATAAGGCCATGCTGCATTAGAATAACTGTTAAGATATGGAAGCCCAGGGTGTAATTGGGTAAAATGTGGGGATTATCATTGATCTCCTTGACTGCAAATTGCAAAGCTAGGAATTGTTGATAGATTGGTGTCATCTCTCTGAAAGGAAGATTATATGTTCTGTCACATTGTTCAAGATATGACATTTAATAGACCAAAAGGTGTTTTTTCAGGAGGAAAGTGGATTTTCTTGTTTTTCTTGAAGACATTTCATTTCTCATCCAAGAAACTTCTTCAGCTCTGACTGGATGGTGAAGAATGGAAGGATTTATATTCTTTGCAGACAGCTGCTCATTTGCATTCTTTTATAACATTGTTGAAAAAAACATTGCAGAAAACATTGTAGAGTACAGGAACCATTTGTGCTTCAGTTTGAGAGGCAGATAATACAGATTCATTCCCAACAGCCTGTGCCTGTTTTCAACAGTGAAGGGATACAGGGCAGAAAACATACTGCAGCCAAGAAGCCTCCATACCCATTTGCACCACTCAGGTGACCCTGAGGAGACAGATAAACCTCCAAAAGGCCTCAACAACTCTCTAAAAGAAGGCAAATGAGCAATTGTTTGCAAGGAATATAAATCCTTCCATTCCCAACCATCCAGTCAGAGCTGAAGAAGCTTCTTGGATGAGAAGTAAAGTGTCTTCAAAGAAAAACAAGAAAGTCCAGTTGCCTCCTGGAAAAGGACCATTGGGTCAACCATGATCTGGATGACTGAGAATCTCCATAGACATTTAACAGAGTTTATTGCAACATATTGTAAAGTACATAAAATATGTACTTCAGCTGGATATTTCTCACTAGTTTTTACAAGGCCAGTACTCTAAATATATTATAAATATATTAATTAAAAGAATGATTTCCGTCCCTCTCCAATATATTATTATGACTTTGGAGTCTGAAATATTTGAAATCAATGATACTGAAGCACATACCTTCACAATGTTTTTTTTGCAATTTCTTAAAATATTTTTCTTTTTCATTTTTCTGCTCACTACTATGAAAACACAATTTACCTAAACTTTTTAATTTCATCTCTTCAGCTTTTAAATTTATCCTTACCATTATTACAATAAAAATATGGAAACATGTAAGTAAGATATTTAATAAAGGAGCTAGTCTTTTTAAAAACCCTATGAAAATTAGCCCAAATGTCTTTGAACATGCATGAAATATAATTTATTAACTATATTATCCCCTTTCCTTTGAAAGTCATTCTTGAACCCACAAAATGTTAATGTGAGGGAAAGTCATAGCTCAATAAATACATATTATACATAATTTTTTCATCTTATTATAGAATATTATTCATTGCCTATGAGAAAACTATTTGAGATAAGATTTGTTGTTGTTGTTGTTAGTTGCAAAGTCATGTTCGACCCATCGCAATCCCATGGACAACGTTCCTCCAGGCCTTACTGTCCTCTACCATCTTTGGGAGTCCATTTAGGCTCACACCTACTGATTCAGTGACTGCATCCAGCCACCTCATTCTCTCCCTTCTTCTCTTGCCCTCAACCTTTCCCAGCATTATGCTTTTCTCCAGTGAGTCCTTCCTTCTCATTAGGTGGCCAAAGTATTTGAGTTTCAGCTTTCTGGCCTGGACTGAGAGTATTAATTGGGGTTTTAATTGGATTTTAATTGGGGTTTTATATTTATTCAAGGTTTAAATGTAATTATTTTAACTGTTCTTAATTTTTGTAATTGTTGTACTGTTATTTTAAAAACCTTGTGAACTGCCCTGACTCCTATGGGAGAAGGGTGGTATATAAGTCTAATAATAAACTAAAATTCAAGATCTGGCCTTCTAAAGAGCAGTCAGGGTTGATCTCCTCTAGGACTGACCGGTTTGATTGCCTTCCAGTCCAAGGGACTCGCAGGAGTCTTCTCTAGCACCATAGTTCAAAGGCTTCAATACTTTGGTGCTCAGCATTTGTTATAGTCCAACTTTCACAGCCATACATTGCAACTGGGAAGACCATAGCGTTGACTATATGCACTTTTGTTTGCAGGGTGATGTCTCCGCTTTTTAGTGTGCTGTCTAGATTTGCCATGGCTTTCCTCCCAAGGAGCAAGTGTCTTTTAATTTCTTGGCTACAGTCCCCATCTGCAGTGATTTTGGAGCCCAGGAAAATAAAATCTGTCACTGCCTCCATTTCTTCCCCATCTATTTGCCAGGAATTGAGAGGGCTGGATGCCATGATCTTGGTTTTCTTAATGTTTAGTTTCAACACAACTTTTGCACTCTCCTTCTTCACTCGCAACAAGAGGCTCTTTAGTTCCTCTTCACTTTCTGCCATTAGAGTGGTATCATCTGCATATCTTAGATTGTTGATATTTCTCCCAGCAATCTTAATTCCAACTTTTGATTCATCTAGCCCTGCCTTTCTCATGATGTGTTCTGCATATAAGTTAACTAGGCAGGGTGACAGTATATAGCCTTGCCAGCCTCCTTTCCCAATTTTGAACCAATCAGTGGTTCCGTGTCCAGTTCTCACTGTTGCTTCTTGACCCGCATATAGGTTTTTCAAGAGACAAATAAGATGGTCTGATATTCCCATCTCTTTAAGAACTTGCCACAGTTTGTTGTGATCCACACAATCAAATGCTTTAACATAGTCAATGAAGCAGAAGTAGATATTTTTCTGGAACTCCCTAGCTTTCTCCATGATCCAGCGTATGTTGGCAATTTGATCTCTAGTTCCTCTGCCTCTTCGAAATCCTGCCTGTACTTCTGGTAGTTCTCGATCCACATACTGCTGGAGTCTAGCTTGTAGGATTTTAAGCATAACTTTACTAGCATGTGAAATGAGTGCAATGGTAGATAGTTTGAACATTCTTTGGCACTGCCTTTCTTTGAAATTGGAATGTAAACTGAAATTGGAATGTAAACTGAGTTTTCCAAATTTGCTGGCAAATTGAGTGTAGCATTTTTACTGCATCATCTTTTAAGATTTTGAATAGCTCAGCTAGAATATTGTCACCTCCACTAGCTTTGTTGTTGCTCAGCTTTTCTAAGGCCCACTTCACTTCACATTCTAAGATGTCTGGCTCGAGGTCAGTGACCACCTCATTGTGATTATCAGGGACGTTAAGCTCATTCTTGTATAGTTCTTCTGTGTAATTTTGCCATCTCTTCTTAATCTCTTCTGCCTGTGTTAGGTCCCTGCCATTTTGGTCCTTTATCATGCCCATTTTTTCATGAAACGTTCCCTTCATCTCTCCAATTTTCTTGAAAAGATCTCTGGTCCTCCCTATTCTATTGTTTTCTTCTATTTCTTTGCACTGTTCATTTAAGAAGGCATACTTATCTCTTCTAGCTATTCTCTGGAATTCTGCATTCAATTGGGCATATCTTTCTTTTTTTCCCTTGCCTTTCGCTTCCCTCCTTTCCTCAGCTATTTGCAAAGCTTCCTCAGACAGCCATTTGCTTTCTTGCATTTCTTTTTCTTTGGGATGGTTTTAGTTGCTACTTCTTGTACAATGTTGTGAACCTCCATCCATAGTTCTTCAGGCACTCTGTCTATCAGACCTAATTCCTTAAATCTATTTGTCACCTCTACTGTAAATTTGTCAGGGATATGATTTAGTTCATACCTGAGTGGCCTAGTGCTTTCCCCTACTTTCTTCAGGTTAAGCCTAAATTTTGCAACAAGAAGCTCATGGTCTGAGCCACAGTCAGCTCCTGGTCTTGATTTTACTGACTGTATAGAGCTTCTCCATTTTTAGCTGCAGAGCACATAGTCAATCTGATTTCTGTGTTGACGGTCTGGTGATGTCCATGTGTAGAGCTGTCTCTTGGGTTGTTGGAAAAGAGTGTTTGCTATGACCATCATATTCTCTTAACAACATTCTATCAGCCTGTGCCTAATAATAATAATAATAATAATAATAATAATAATAATAATAATAATAATAATAATAATAATAATAATAATAATAATAATAATAATAATAATAATAATAATATAAAGTTGGAAGGGACCTTGGAGGTCATCTAGTCCAACCCCCTGCTCAGGCAGGAAACCCTATACCATTTCAGGCAAATGGCTGTCCAGTCTCTTCTTAAAAACCTCCAGTGTTGGAGCATTCACCACCTCTGGAGGCAGGTTGTTCCACTGGTTAATTGTTCTAACTGTCAGGAAGTTTCTCCTTAGTTCTAGGTTGCTTCTCTCCTTGACTAGTTTCCATCCATTGCTTCTTGTCCTGCTTTCAGGTGCTTGTGAACCTCCTTTCAGGTGCTTGTGAACCTGCTTCCTTTTGTATTTCAAGGCCAAACTTGCCTGTTATTCCAGTTATCTTTTGGCTTCCTACTTTAGCATTCCAATCCCCCATGATGATAAGGACATCATTTTTTGGTGTTAGTTCTATAAGGTGCTGTAGGGCTTCATAGAACCAGTCATCACCAGTGGTTGGGGCATAGACTTGGACTACTGTGATATTAAATGGTTTGCCTTGGATTCGAACTGAGATCATTCTGTCATTTTGGGGATTGTATCCCAGTATTGATTTTCCTACTTTTTTATTGATTTTGAAGGCTACTCCACTTCTTCTGAGGGATTCTTGCTCACAGTAGTATACCTGATGTTCATCTGAGTTAAATTCACCCATTCCTGTCCATTTTAGTTCACTGATTCCTAAGATGTCTATGTTCAGTCTTGTCATCTTTTGTTTGACCACGTCCAGCTTTCCTTGATTCATGGATCTTACATTCCAGGTTCCTATGGAGAAAAAATCTTTACAGCATCGGACTTTTCTTTCACCATCAGACATATCCACAGCTGAGCGTCCTTTCGGCTTTGGCCCAGTCGCTTCATTCTTTCTGGCGCTACTAATACTAGCCCTCTGCTCTTCCCCAGTAGCATATTGGATGCCTTCTGACCTGAGGGGCTCATCTTCCAGCATCATATCTTTTTTCCTTTTGGTACTGTCCATGTGGTTTTCATGGCAAAGATACTGGAGTGGTTTGCCATTTCCTTCTCCAGTGGATCACGTTTTGTCAGAACTCTCTGCTATGACCTTTCCATCTTGGGCGGCCCTGCATGGCATAGCTCATAGCTTCATTGAATTACGCAAGCCCCTTCGCCACGACAAGGCAGCAATCCATGAAGGGGGAGATAAGATTACAAATGAACAAATGTATCTGTGTTTCCATTAAAATTACAGGATTTCATCAAAAAGATTACTAGACGGTGCTTCACTGAAGTCCATCAATATATAGAATATGTAGATCTTAGACAAAATGTCGACAACAATTAAGTCTTCAGTTCATAGTGCTGGTGAAAAAGGGGCAGAGGCTCACTTATGCTGCATTTAGCATTAGAAATCATGCCCATGCTTTATAATTAATGCTTTAAATACCACGATCCCGAATGAAGCAGTTCATTCTTTCAGCCAAAATCATCCCACTCAGGACTGTATTTCATTAATTCAAATAGTCTGTTGTAGGTCCCTATGTAGGCACTAATGTCAAAATTCAGAATCCTAACTATCCTTAACACCAGTTTAGAATATCACCTTGTGTTGATCACCTTTTTATTTTGTTGTATTCTGTGTTTGTGGTTCTTGTAACTCATTTCAGGTCTATGGGGAATTCAGAAATTGTCATGTTCAAATGGATAATTCTAAGGAAGGAATCCCTAGCTGGGAACCTCTAGATAAAACAAAATCATGAATAGAAAAGTCCTTTGGATATTTCCCAACATATATCTTTTATTTTGTTTTTCAGAGAAGACGTTGATAGTTGTACCTATCTGATTGGGTATAAGAATTCCCTTGGAATTAAGAGATGCCGCTGAAATAAAGCTAACTAAATTAGTAATTACTGTGGAAATATGACCATTTTTTAACAAAAAGCTCAAGAAAACAAGAAAGGAGCAAGAAGGTAAGAAAGAAATGAAACATTGTAACGTTTCTTCAGTATCTGTTTCTCTGAGTTACAAATTAGGTTTTCTGTGTATTGTGGGAAGAATAAGATTAAAAATTACATTGGATGTATTGGAATGCATATTTTAATGTTATAGAAATATCTGTAGATCAGACTCTTAATTTAAATTTTAAAATTAATTCTTTTATCAACTTGTTTAATGCTATTTTAATTTATAATATTAAGGCTTACCAAAGTAAGAAGTATAATTATTTTGAATGTAGATCAATAATGTTTAAATTTTCTTTCCAAAATATACTTCAACAAGGACATGGACATATGGTGATCGCTGTTAATACTGTGTTTCCACAAAAATAAGACCAGGTCTTATATTATTATTATTTTTACCAAAAGACCCAATAGGGCTTACTTTCAGCAGATGTTTGTAGCCACCCACCCACTCCTTCATATTGTCTGCTTGCCTGCAGTCACAATGGCTTACAGGGCTTCCCAGGGCAGACACTCAGAAGGTGAGGAGAGTGCCAGCAGAACACACCTTCAGGTGAGGAGGAGAGCAGTACAGACAGGCAAGGGAAGCTGAAGGACTGGGCAGCACATGCCTCCACTGCCGCCTCCCTCCACTTGCCACACTCTTTCCTTTTGAAAGCAGATGAAGCTTCCAGTCTCTGTCATTTCTTGTCTGGGTGAAAAGTGTTTTGGTGTTTATGGGGTTCTTGGAAATGTAGCAAATTGCTCCATTTCCAAGCATTCCATAGGTGCCCAAAAACTTTTTGCCAAGAGGGAGACTGGAAGCTTTGTCTGCTTGCAAATGGGTTCTCTTGTTTCCAAGCACCATATTTGTAATCAGATGAAGCTTACAGTCTCACCCTGGGTGAAAAGTACATGAGAGAGCCAGGTGGAGGCAGAGGCATGGGGGTAGGTAGGCAGGCGATCTGGACATGCTGTACCACTGCCTGGTTTGTGGGAGGTTCATGAGGTGGCACCAGCAGCAGGTGGAGGCAAAGGCATGGGGAGGAGGCAAGCAAGCTCGACATGCTACCTACTCCATCCCACAGTCTCTTGGCTTGCCTGCAGCCATGCCAGTGTAGGCAGCCATGCCAGGGTAGGCAGCCATGCAGTGCATCAGGAATGCCTGCTTCAAACCCATGCATCTGTCTATACTCAGACTTACCTATGCTGTGCCAAGGGTCTGGCGGGCTGTGGCTGCTATCAGACACCGTTGGCCCCCCCACACTTGCTACCTTTTGTCCTGGCCACACCCACTGTCCCAGGCTTATTTCTTATGGGTGGGGCTTATATTAGGTCCACCCCAAAAAACAGGCTAGGGATGAATTTCTGGGTAGGTCTTATTTTCAGGAAAACATGGTATTATAGGGGAGGAATGGCCCAACCGGCAGCCTTTGCTCTGATGGGTGCTGCAGGTTCAATGCTCTCTGTTCTCCTATTTAACATTTACATGAAGCTGCTCAGGAGGTTGATCAGTCTGAGTTGAGGTATCATCAGTCACTGCCTTTTTGTTCCCAATTATATATCCCCATCCAGTGTCTTTCTTGGTGCCTGGAATTTGTGAGACTCTGGATGAGGGAACAACATATATACAGCATTTATATTGCTTTTTCATATTATAGAGCAAATAATAACAAGGTACCTCTTTCTTAAGGTTTTACTTTTCCTGGTGGTTAATGAAATTCCCTTAAGACTTGGAGATGAAACAAAAGTAATTGGGGTTAATTTGATAATTGCCAGAAAAATAACCACCTACTCAAGATCACAAGTTCTATGAGATATCACAGGAATATATTCATCATCTTTCATCAAAAACCATCTTCATCCATGCTCCCTGGGTTAGCAAAAACCTCATAGGTCCTTAAAAATAAATAAATAAAAATACTAAGTATTTCTTAGTATTCCATATCAAACTTTGGGGGTGGGGTTGGGGGGGTTCATTTTCTTTTCAATGGGATTGCAGTGAAATTAGAATCTTTCATCATGTAAAGTGTGACAAAAATGACACATTGAGCACTAATTGTTAGCTAAATCCACTAGCACAAGGGTGTCAAACTGCCAGCCCATGAGCCGGATGCATCATGTGGAAGCCACACCCACCCCAGCTCCAGCAATGGGAAAAAAAGTTGTAATACATTGTGACACATCACATGACATGGCAAATTTGACACCCTTGCAAAAGCAAATCAAGTATGTAGTCTACAAGGAATTGGAGAATATAGCCAGGATTTAAGTTTCTTTCTTTTTTTAAATTCACCAGGATATTTATCATCATGTAGATTCATTTGCTGTTGTTAGTCTGCATTTAGTTTTATTAGCAATATGATCCTTAGTCTATTTTCATATGTATATATATTTGGTTATCAGATAAAGATTTAAAACTAATTATTATGTGGTTAAGATTCCTTGACATATTTGAATAAAGAAAGAAAACAGATTGCCAATTGTGACCTAAAATGTAGACAATAATAATTTCACTATTTATAAAATGAAATTGCTGATGGGATCATTTCAAACATATTTCATTTTGAAAATGGTAGAGTACCTCACTTATAAAAAGCTAGAGAAATAATATAAAGGAAGCATAATGGAATTAGGGAGATTAATTCAGATATTATGAAAGTAATCTCCCTAGAACCAGTCTTTTATCATAATGTACCATTGAGTAGTTATGTGTTCTTTTTGAATATGTGGTTAAATAATCTTTCCTTCCTTCCTTCCTTCCTTCCTTCCTTCCTTCCTTCCTTCCTTCCTTCCTTCCTTCTTTCCTTCCTTCCTTCCTTCTTCCCACCCACACTCGCTCCCATCTTTCATCTTTCCATCTTTCCTTTTCTTTTCATGTCAACCATTCCTATTCCAGATAACGGAATTGAGAAACATTTGACATAATTATAGCCTAATCAGTCAGAACTGAATAACACAAATCTTTTTTCCATGAAAACTGTTTTTAAAATGTGTGTCATTGTTTGTTTATGATAATATCACATTTGGAAATCAGCAAAGGGTAAGTCATCTTCTAAGATTACCTCAAATTTTGTCACCATACCTTTAGAGCTTAAATACTGGCTTTCTTGTGGTAACTCCTACTTTCCACTGTAAACTGAGACTCACCCCACTGACATTTCCTACCTTAAATTTATCTAGTGAACTTTGTAGTATACATTTGTTTGAACACAGATGCAAGAAACATTGAACAAAAATCACCTTGTCTGGTTAGAATTTCTGGATGAACTTCACAATATTTATGCAAGCTACATTAAAAAGTAGTTCTAACTTTAACAGAGGGTGAAAACTCTTATGGTAGCTTATGCTCAGTAGAATGAAGATTAGAAAGCCTTTATTATTGTCTTTGTTGTTTTTTCCTTCTACTTTTTATTTTCCTTTTGTTTCATTTATCAACAGCTTCTGAACTTTTATTTTTTCTATTTTCTCATACTTTATTAGGCATTAGTTACATTCACCTGATTCACCAGAGTGGGGAGCAGGGAATGTTGTGGGTCCTGTCTCTCAGAAAGAGACAAAATACACCCGGTGGGACCCAGAAGAAGGGCCTTCTCTGTGGTTGGTCTCTTCCTTTGTAACCCACAGAGATTACACTGCACCTCACTTTGACACTTTCTCAAGGCCCTGAAGACATGGTTTTGCCAATGGGCCTGAAGAACCCAGAGTAGTATGGAGCCCGTCAAGTGGCTTGTTTGACTGATTGTTGTTGCTAGGGGAGGGAAGGCTATTTTTCTTATTGTTGTATATTGAGTTTTTAGGTTCTTTTGTAAACCTTCCAGATTCATGGAGAGTGAGTGGTGGCCATATAATTTTTCTAAATAAATAAATTAGCTTTTATGACATTTAATTATAAAACATCATTAAAAAAAATCCACATTAACAATGACAAAATTATTTGCAAATTGTATCCCTTTATCACAAGCTGTTTATTCATCACTAATTTTAAAATACAATCAGAAAATTTTCATTTGCTCCATTGTTTTTTTTCTTAGCTGTTCCTTACTGTTCAGTTCTGGTTTTCCTATCAAAATATAACATTTGGGGAAGAAAATACAAGCCAATAGGCCACCACTGGAGGACAAAATGGAAAAAATCTCCATAGCCACCATATATTTCCCTTTTTTGCTCAAGTATGTTGGAAGAAAGGTGAACCAAACACTGCTGAATACCAGCATGCTGAAGGTGATGAATTTGGCTTCATTAAATGTGTCAGGTAACTTCCTGACCTGGAAAGCCACTAGGAAGCTGATAGTTGCCAGGAAACCCATAAAACTAAGGACCGAGTAGAACATGACGGTTGACCCTTCATTACACATCAATACAATTTGCTTTGGCATGGAATACATGTCAACATCCAGGAATGGGGGAGAGGTTGATAGCCATACAATACAAATAATGGTTTGAATAAAAGAACAAGAAAGAATAATAGAAACAGCCAGTTTTTTCCCCATCCATTTTCTAATTCTGGACCCTGGGTTGGTAGCTATGAAAGCAAGAATTACAACAATAGTCTTTGCCAAAATGCTAGAAACTGATATGGAAAAGATGATGCCAAATAGAACTTGTCGAAGAAGACATGTCCATTGATGAGGCCGACCAATAAATAGCAAAGCACAGAGAAACGAGAGCAGGAGGGAGATGAGAAGAATGTAGGTGAGCGTCTCATTGTTGGCTTTCACAATAGGGGTGTCATGGTGTTTAATGAAGAGCCAGAGCACCAAAATAGTAATGAGGGAAAAAATAATAACAAAAGTGGTGAAGGTGATTCCCAAAGGTTCTTCATAGGACAAAAATGTTACATATTTTAGAATGCAGAAATTTTGCTCCTCATTGGGATAATGATCTTGTAGACACTGAAAGCAGTTGTCCATGTCTGGAAAAAAATGTTCCATGTCTAGAACATTGTATTAGACCAATCAAATAGATTCTCTATAAAATCTTGAAGAATACCACTTAGCTTCAAAGTGGGGCCAAATAAAGAAACTGATCCTTCTTCTTCTATTCTGAGCAATTTATCTGTATATTTGTTTGTCTCTTTGTTTCATATTTTTATAAACTTCCATAGTTGGACCCAATGAATGTCCAGTTTAAATAAGTAAAAGACATTCAGATGGCTTTACCTGGATTGGTAAATTATTTAATGTCTAATCTAGCAACTTTCTTCCCCTTTCCTTCTCCATTTTAGTCATTTTTTTCATTAAAAGCTTCTTCCCATGGCCCAAAATGCTTTTCAAAAGGCAACTGGACTTTCTTGATGAGAAGTCCAGTTGTCTTTTAAAAAGCACATTTGGGACAGCCATGACTTGGATGATTGAGAATCTCCATAGACTTCTTCAGTAAGATATTTGAAGATAAACTAATATTGTTTTAAACCTCTGAGAATTGGCCAAGTGATAAAGATTCACTAAGTGTATATCCACATCTTAGTCTACAAAAATCAAACTTATTTTTGCCTGGAGTATGTACTGGGAGTCATTTCTGTCCATGGTATTACTTACCCTTGTGGTTAGAAATCTTCCCCTCTGGACAAGGTATACAATGATAACAGCAAAATGGTTTTCCATTTTGCTTGACCTTGCTATAGCCTGAATGACAACTGGGATTGCAAAGAGAAGGAGGCTGTGTCTATTCAGAAAATACATAAAAACATTTTTCTTCTTTTATAAATGTGTATATCAACTGTATGTTTAGTTCTCATTGTTTGCAGTTTCTTAGAAGGATTTTTTTTTTAGGATTTCCAAGTCTAAATATCAAATTTAAGGTCTTTGAGAATAAAATTTCATGAATATGTTGAATTGTTATAAATAATATTTAAGTTAAATATAGGTCCCATTGGTACAAAAAATTAAAATCTCTTACAAATGTTTCCGGAAACTTTAATGAGTCTATGTAAAATCACACATATAGGATTCTATCAATTATATCACTATTTTTTCAAAATTAAAAAAAAATCTAATTTCCTTAGAAGGAATGAATTTGTAACTATATAAATTGGCTATGAATTTAATCAGAAACACTTGCTGTAATTCTGACGGATTTTTCTAAATACTTCTTTGATTGCCATATTTCTCTTTGAGGATAGAATTCATGCAATTATTTTTTAAAAAATCTGTTCCTAGTAACATTGAAAGGTTGATGTTCTTATGAACATCTTAGAAAAATGGAACACAATTTACATTTTTGCCTCCAAAAGAAGAGAAGCAGCAGGATTCAAATTGTATTCATGCAGCTATAAAGTTTTGTCCTGACTGGTTTTAATTTATTAAAGGAGAGAGAATCACTGTAATAACCTCAGTTTAGCAAAACTCTTATTTTGACTACAGCACATACTAATGTTTCATACTGAGCCTTGGCGGAGCAGTGGGCTAATGCCTCCTTAAGTAACACCAGCTGCCTGCAATTAGTGCAGGTTCGCATCCCACCAGGCTCAAGGTTGACTCAGCCTTCCATCCTTCCGAGGTAGGTAAAATGAGGACCCAGATTGTTGGGGGCAATAAGCTGACTTTGTAATAATGCCGCTTGGGGGTGGGGCGAAAGCCCTAATAAGCAGGCATATACATAGAATGAAGGCTATTGCTAAGCACATTGATTTGTGCTTTAAATTGTAAGCCGCCCTGAGTCTTCGGAGAAGGGCGGGATATAAATGGGATTAAATAAATAAATATCCCTGTCTAGCAGAGCAACTGAAAATTAGTTTTCCCATGAATAAGATGGGAGATAGAAGGAAGAGATTCTACTTGTTGTTCCCTTTACAATTCATGCATCAAGCAACACTTACCTTTTACCAAGTCAGAGTAAATGTAGAATGTGGGAGCACAGCTTTTTATATTAATGTACTTTCTTCCCAAATCAAAAGCAGGTGGAAGGCACATTGCCATGCATATGAAGAATAGGGCAATATGTGACATAAGCCTACCTGATTAAACCTGTGTGCCCACATTATGGTTTTCTCTGAAATAGTGAACATTTCTTCTTTAGAAGACAGGAGCTGTACCTCTCCAACTTTGACTCTAAAGAAGGATTGGTTGGGGAATATAACCCAGTTGATAATATCAAATCCAGTTTCCAGTTCCCCATTTGCATTAAAGTAAAGGGTTTCCCCAACACTGTTATTAAAGCAGACATGTCTCACAAAATAGTTGAGCTGAAGAAGGGGAACAGAAAGAGTTTAGAGGTTTTTTTTTAGAGTTTTATTTGATTTATATACCGCCCTTCTCCTTGGTAGGGACTCAGGGCGGTTCACAGGGTATATATAAAAAAGACAATACAAAAATTAAAAAAGATTAAACCCATGCCCAATTAAAACAGTAATACAAATTTAAAAACAATTAAAAACCCATAATCCCCCATCAGGCCAGACCAGCTATTTCAAACAGGTGGGTCTTCAGGCCCCGACGGAAAGTTCGGAGGTCTGGTGCCATCCGGAGCTCCACCGGCAGTTGGTTCCATAATGCCGGAGCGCCCACAGAGAAGGCCCTCCCCCTGGGGGCCACCAGTCGGCATTCCCTGACTGGCGGCACCCTGAGGAGGCCCTCTCTGTGGGAACGCACAGGGCGGAGGGGAATCGATGCCGGCAGCAGGTGGTCCCTGAGGTATCCCGGACCCATGCCATGTAGGGACTTAAAGATCGTAACCAACACCTTGAACCTCACCCGAAAGACAACTGGTAACCAATGCAGCTCGCGGAGCAAAGGTGTAACATGGGAGTACCGGGAAACTCCCAAGACAACTCTCGCGGCCGCATTCTGTACCAGTTGGAGCCTCCGAGTGGTCTTCAAGGGAAGCCCCATGTAGAGAGCATTACAGTAGTCAAGGCGAGAGGTCACGAGCGCATGAGTGACCGTACACAGGGCATCCCGGTTCAGATAGGGCCGCAACTGGCGCACCAGGCGAACCTGGGCGAAAGCCCCCCTAGTCACGGCCACTATATGATCTTCCAGGGTAAGCTGTGAATCTAGGAGGACTCCCAAGTTGCGAGCCCTATCCATGGGGGGTAAGAGCTCATCTCCCATAGAAAGAGATGGAACATTTTGAATGTCCCGGGATGCCGGAATGCACAGCCACTCAGTCTTGTCAGGGTTGAGCTGAAGTCTGTTCCTCCCCATCCAGACCCGAACCGCCTCCAGGCAACGGGACATCACGGCGAGGGCATCACTGGGGTGGTTTGGGGTCGAAAAGAAAAGTTGGGTATCATCGGCATACTGATGATACCCAACTCCAAAACCACGAATGATCTCACCCAGCGGTTTCATATAGATGTTGAACAGGAGAGGCGAGAGAACCGACCCCTGAGGAACTCCACAAACGAGAGACCTAGGGGCCGATCTCTGCCCCCCTGCCAACACCGACTGCGAGCGTCCCAGGAGATAGGAGGAGAACCACTGAAGAACTGTGCCTCCCACTCCCAATCCCCTGAGACGCCGCAGCAAGATACCATGGTCGATGGTATCGAAAGCCGCTGAGAGGTCTAATAGGACTAGGACAGAGGAATATCCCCTATCCCGCGCCCTCCAGAGATCATTCACCAGAGCGACCAATGCCGTCTCCGTGCTGTACCCGGGCCTGAAACCCGATTGGTAGGGGTCCAGATAATCCGCTTCATCCAGGACCAGAGGGAGCTGATGCGCCACCACACTCTCAACAACCTTCGCAAGAAAGCGAAGGTTGGAGACTGGACGAAAGTTGTTCAAAACAGCTGGGTCCAGGGCAGGCTTCTTGAGGAGAGGTCTCACCACCGCCTCCTTCAAGACGGTGGGGAAATAACCCTCACTCAAAGAAGCAGATATAACCGCCTGGAGCCAGCCTCGTGTCCTCTCCCTAGCTGCATAAACCAGCCAGGAAGGGCACGGGTCCAACAAACATGTGGAGGAGCTCAGCCTCCCCATAATCCTGTCCACTTCATCAGGGGTCACAGAATCAAACTCTTCCCAGATAACATTGACAAGACCGCCCGTGTCCTGATCGCCTGACTCTGCCCAGCTGGAGTCCAAACCGGTCCGAATCCGAGCGATTTTATCCGACAGATGTTGACTAAATTCCTCGGCACGACCCTGCAAGGGATCCTCCCTCACCTCCTGATTAAGAAGTGAGCGAGTCACCCTAAACAAGGCGGCCGGGCGATTATCTGCGGACGCGATGAGGGTGGAGAAGTAATTACACCTCGCCACCCTCATCGCTGCGAGATAAGACCTAATATAGGTTCTTAACCGCAACCGGTCGGGTTCGGATCGGCTAGACCTCCAGCAGCTCTCTAGGCCCCGTTTCCGACGCTTCATCTCCCGGAGCTCCGCAGAAAACCATGGAGCTCGCTGGGATCTGCGCCGGGTCAGGGGCCGCAAGGGTACAACCCGGTCAAGTGCCTCAGTGGCTGCCCTTTCCCAGGCTTCCACTAAGGCATCAGCCGAGCTGTGAGCAGTGGAGGCAGGTGGGGACCCCAGCGCCGCTTGGAATCTATCAGGATCCATTAAGCGTCTGGGGCGGTACCATCTAATTGGCTCCGTACCCCCACGGCGGGGGGTGGCAAAACGGAAGACCAGCCGCAGGAGATGATGATCGGTCCATGACAGGGGCATAATAAATGGAGAGCCCCCACCTAGATCATCCAACCACCGTCTAGATAAAAAAATCAGGTCAAGGGTGTGGCCTCCCTCATGAGGCCACACCCTTGGGAGGGGAAGGGAAGGGAAGGGAAGGGAAGGGAAGGGAAAGGAAAGGAAAGGAAAGGAAAGGAAAGGAAAGGAAAGGAAAGGAAAGGAAAGGAAAGGAAAGGAAAGGAAAGGAAAGGAAAGGAAAGGAAAGGAAAGGAAAGGAAAGGAAAGGAAAGGAAAGAGAACATTTCATCAGTATATAATAAAGGACATTAATCTTTCACCATTTGAATTTGATCTCCCTAAAGAAGATCTATTTCATGTTAAACAGAAGAAGAAGGCAAATAACATGAATCAGAATGGTATTGCAATGAAAGTGGAAATGACTATGAAACATGAATTAAAACACTTTTGCATGAATACGTTATACATTAGGATTTTCTAGGATGATTGTCATTAACTTATATCCATATTTTTATAATGGGCAGTAGGAATATCCTGAAGGAACCAGAGGAAGAGCCAAAACCAAGACAGTGGTAGATAAAAGAAATTTGAGTTTGAGGTAAAAAAAAATAATATGAGAAAGTGTTTCAGACATGACTCTGGCTCTCTTGAAGATAAAAGGAGTGAGCATGGGAGGAAATGAATGAAGGCAAATATAAGAGTCTCAGGATAATATTGCAGAATCCAATCTGGGTCAGTCACCGGGACCAGAAGTTTGGTTTTCTGAGTTTTCAGACTCATGCTGGAGCCCATCTTCAGGGAATTTCTCTCTAGCAGAGTATATAATGTGAATTGTTCTGTGTGTACTATTTATATGGTGCCTGTTGTGTGTGGTTATTGATTTGGGGTGTTGATGGCTGGCTATTAAATCATTGGCGGTTGTTGGCTTGTGCTGCCAAGCACGTGTCTCCTAAGAACTTGATAAGCTGGTGGTAAATAACACTTCTGTTGACTGGGACTGATTCCCAGGCTTCAACCACCTCCCTGGCTGTTTTTGTGCCTGCTTATTGAACAATCTTAGTAGCTGCTGCTAAATTGAATGTATGGCCTTGTTCATTACAGTGTGAGGCTACCAATGAGTTTGGGTCTCCTCGTTTGACCGCTTGCTTGTGTTCTTGCAGTCTGGTGGTTAACTTCCTCCTGGTCTGTTCTACATAGTCTCAGGGACAATCTATGCAGGGAAAGATATTTGCAAGATTCTGTTACTGGAACATTAAAATAAAAGTATTATATTTATAACCCTAACCCTAATCTGATCCCTCTCAAAAGGCTGAAAGACCTGCAACCTCATAATGACATGGCGAAGGGAAAAGAGTATCTCCCTCAAGATGATTTCCCCCATATCACCTTGCATAAACTATTACCTTCCAGACAAGTTGACTGAGAAGGATCTGTCTTCCTTTATGGATCCTTGCTGTCTTCTTGACTCCCAAGGAAAGCATAGCATATAAAGCATGTGCCACAACATAGACTGAATTATAAACACTATAGCTATGGGCAGTCATGCTTGTTTCAAAAACAGATGAAAGAAGTGTCTCCATCTTCTCTAGACCAGTGCAGGTCATTATTGCTTGGCTGTCCAGTGTGGATCCAGGAAACAAACATTTGAATGCTTCCTCCCAGAAGGGCTGAATAAAACCATTTCTGTCTTCTTTTTCCAAGATAGGTTTTCTCATATGAAGAAACTTCTGGAATCCTAATATCTCCTTTGAATGGATTGCAAAGCTGAGAACACCATGAAGGAAATCTATATTCTCATGCTTTTGAAAAGGAAGAGATGTGAACTCCATCTGAGCTGACATAACCCAAACTTTATTCACTGCCATTTCAGCAACATTCTCATATTGTAATATGGTAGGAAATGTTCTTATGAATACCATGGTCTTAATGTCACCATAAATAACACAAACATTAGCAGTGCTTTTAGTTACAACATGGTATATTTGAAATCCTTCTGTCACCATCCTATCAATGTTATCAACAAAAGTAATTACTGGGAATCTTTCAATGAAATCAAAGCAGATTCCTTTCTGAGAAAAGATGGGAACAACATTCTGGAGAAACCTCTCTCCATTGTCATCATTGTCATACAATATCCCAATCCACGTCCACTGGAAATGCAAAAGTAACTGAAGAATTCCTCTATATTCTCTGTTGACATTAGAGAACATCTGGTGGTAAAAAGCAATCTGAGTTTTCCCACTTAACTCAGCAGCAGAACCATAGGTGAACTAGGAAGGAAGGAAGGAAGGAAGGAAGGAAGGAAGGAAGGAAGGAAGGAAGGAAGGAAGGAAGGAAAGATGAGGGCATGGGAAAGATATCTGAAAATTGGTTCAGTATACCATTTCATAATGAAGGTCATTATTCCATTTGCAGTGTCTATAAATTATTAGAATATTCTAGATAATCAGGCTGTAAACCAGAAGACCATCAGTTGTAGTCTTGCCTTAGATACAAAGTATCTGAATGACCCTGGGCTGGTTGTTTTCTGTCAACCCTAGAAAAAGGGTAATGATAAACTACTTCGAAAAGCTTTGCCAAGGAAGCTGTATGGAGTTGTCCAGAAAGTTGCCAGAGGTCAAGAATCACTTGAACATATGGAATCAATCAATCAATAACCAGTGTAAAGCTTACAAAAATGTCAAACTGCAGACATTTAAGCCAAAATACTCTTTTATGGATGGCAATAGTTTGAATGCTGCTGTAGATAAAAACAGATAAAAACTTGGATGCTCTGTCTCAGTCCTACATGGAGAAGTTGCAAAATATCTATCTAAATCAGGTTGAGAATTATATTTCAGCTGGTACGTTTTTTGTTAATGTTTTTGCGTCAATGAATGGACACTGATTTTGTTCCTGAATAAGCAAAGACCACTTTGTTTGGCCATAGTATAATTCAATTTACATTTACTATAAGCAAACATTACCTTTACAGCATGTTGTAATAAGAAGAAATCTTTGAATAGTGTTGTTTCATCCTGATTATAAATAATATTCCTTTTGCTGATTGTTCTTATAAATTGGTTAATTTCATCAAGCAATGGTTCCATGTACCCTTAGATACATTCCACAGGAGAGGGATATTTCTATATTTTTTTCCAAACCTTTATATATCAATTATTCAAAGATTAGAATAATTGATATATAAAGGTGTGGCAATCTTGTCTGTCTGTATCACTTAGTTCTGTCCCAAAATAATCAAATTACATGCATTTTTCCTACAGAGAAATCCTGGAGATCAAGTTAAAGTTATTTCTGGTTTTGCCATGTTAGCCAATATTAGGGACTAATCTTGCTTTGATCAGACTATGAGGTAAAACAGAAAAGCTATAGGCTGCCCCTACTAAGGGACTCTTTGGTATCATGTTTTATTCCTTCTGAACTATTTTTAATATGAAAATATTTTAATAAATACTTGCTTGTTGCTTAAAAAAATCAGTTTCATTATTTTAATTAGAGTGCTTATTTGGATGACAACTTATATTTACACCAAAAATAGGTAAGTGTGTGTTTATGAATGATGGGATATGAAAATAAAGTTTAAAAAGAGAAGAAAATATTGTACTTGTGGAACCTTGTAAATTGACAGGATAGCTGCCATGTGGATAAATATTTCTGAATTAGGTCCTCCAATGACTGATACTGGATTGTTTTTTGTATCACACTTATAGTTAGGGGTGAATTTGCCTTGGGTTGAGAAGAGTTCCATTGAGGCATGATACGTCCAGCTTGCAATAAAATGACTATTATAGATATGGAAGCCCAGAGTGAAATTGGGCAAAATCTGAGGATTTTCATTGATCTCCTTTACAGCAAATGCCAAAGACAAAATGTGTTGGTAGAGCTGAGTCACCACCCTGAAATGAAGTGCAGAGGCTGACTTGAAGTGAGTTTGTTGAAAAGATGGCATATATTACAAAGCAATAACATTGCTGACTAATAAGTATCATGTAGTCATGTTATCTAATTTAAATAGCTATGAAAGAAATATTGATTCATATAGCTTTCATTTTATTTATTTATTTGTCAAATTTATTTGCCACTGATCTCATGGTTCAAGATGACCCTGAGCGATCATTAATGTTCAGTAGCTACATACATATAAATCATTTTAAACCATACCAGAGAATGAGCAGAGAAATTCAGCATCGAAACCACAAATACCCAAAATATGAACTTAATCACACTGTATGCACATGGTGAGACTGCACATAATTTTACATCAAAATGTTTGGTTGAATCTCATAATCCAAACATTCTTAGACGTTTATGAATGGAGATTTGGATTGTCAATCTGTGCCTTTATGAGAGAGACATGGTAGAAGGAAAGATTAGCAAAAGAAGGTTCAGGCAGAACAGAGCAAAACTATCTCTAATATATATTTTTATGCCACTTACTCAATTTTATAAAAAAGGTCAGTAGAAGGTCGTTCCTGAAAGGTTACTGTGTTTGAAAATATGTAGATCTGCGACATAATTCCACCAATGATGATATCTCCTAACTGATGGTATTTATGAAGAATTGGAAGAGGATCACTGATGATGCAATTCAAGTGAGGAATTTTGCAGAGCACGCCAGGCAAAACCGTTATCATCAGGATAGAAAACTTGCATGGCATAATTCCTTTTTTTTGTATCTCTTTCTTTGACTTCACGTTATCCCTTATTGAATTTTTTGCTAAATAGGATACCCTCATTTGAAAGGCTACTCTGATGGTTTATGTGGCTTTTATAGTCAAATAAGCATTTTTAATAGAAAATGTTTCTTCCAATCCAAATCAGAATGGTACACCTTTGTCTTTGGTTACAATTTGGTTTAACATATCTCATTTGCCCAGGGACTTGTAAAAGAAGCAGAAATAATTGGGATTAATTTGATAATTACCTGAATTCATTTGTTTATAATTACAAGTTCTCTGAGATCTCATAGAAATGTTTATTGTATCAATATATCCAAGTCTAGCTGTGAATTGCACACAGTTCAGTTCTGATTTGCAGTTTTTATGGTTATGGTAGCTCTCTTGAGACATGGAGAGAACTATGTTTGATGTTAATTCAATAATGACAAGAAACTTCATGTTTATGTTTCTTATGATTAACATAAGAGACTTTGCAAAGAGGTATCAAAGAAGAAAACATGTTTATTCTACCTTAGTAAGTGCCATTTTTTGTGCATGGACTAAGGAAGAATAAAGATAAAAAGTTTGTCCCCATAGAAAACAATCCAAATAATAGATGTTAAGTGAGAAACTTACTTTCAGGTTACATATTTTTAAATGGTATTAAGTTTTATCTGGAACTCTGTGTTATTTGAGGTGGGGGGAACCAGAATATTTCAAACTCTGAAATGTGACAAACATGAGGCAATTGAAGAGACAAGATGATGCAATAGCTATCTTCTATTTCATCCTTAGAAGTGAGGAAAGTCACCCTTCCTAGTGAAGTATCCTTAACAAGATGCTTTCAGCCTTTCTAAAAGTAAACAAGATCCCAATGATCTTCTCATTTCCATCTAGCTGAGCTGAAATACAAATAAAATAAAGAAGACTCTGGCTAAATCTGTGAATAGAGTTTCTCTTTGGTTACCACCAGCCTAAAATTTCCTCATGGTATTAAAAAATCCTTCTCAACATGACTGTGAAGTTTCAACTTCTTCCTTTTATTTTCAGTACCTTCTTTTCATTACTAAATGCTTCTTGCTTAGTTCAGGTCAAAACACAATGATAAAGTAGGCTGAAATAAAGGAAAACCAAACACTGCAGAACAAAGACATGTTGTGGGTGATGAATTTGGCTACATTGAAACTATCAGGTAATTTTCTGGCTAGAAAACTGATAAGAAGTCAACAATGGCCAAGAAGTCCATGAAGCAAGCCCAAACACAATAAAATATGATCCCAAGTCCTTCTTTGCATTCCACTACAATTTTCTGTAATATTGAGTAGATATAAAAATGTGGGAATGGTGGGAATGTGAACATCTATGAGGCACAAATGGTGGCTCCATTCATTTTCTCATTTTAGGATTGGTAGTCAACAATCTAGAATCCCAAAGATGTTTTTTCATGAGGCAACTGGACTTTCTTGCTTGTCTTTGAAGACGTTTTGCTTATCATCCAAGAAGCTTCTTCAGCTTTTAGTGCATAGCTAAATGTCTATGGAGATTCTCAGTCATCCAGGTCATTGTTATCCCAAAGATGCTTTGAAGATGTTTCACTTTTCATCCAATAAGCTTCTTCAGTTTCTAGCCTCATGAAAAAGCATCTTTGGGATAACTATGACATGGATAACTGAGAATCTACATAGACAACAATCTAGAGCCAAAAAAGTTGGGCAATATATCACCATAGAGAAGTTAATGTATTATTCAAAGAAAGAGAATGTGTCCATGTACAAATGAAGCAGAAGCATATTGGAGGATTATGAAAATAACAAATTTCTAGGGGTAGCAATCATTTTGAAGAACCTACAGTTTTCAAATGGATTAATGATCAGCAGTATATATTGTAATAATTTCATTTGGAAAGAAATGTAGATTGGCAATAAACTGGAATTATGTCTATTGCATGTACAGTAAATAATGATTATCACAGCTATACCATGATGGTAGTTATAGCCATAATCTGGCATATCTAGAAGATAGATTTTGGAAAATGGGATGTGGGATTTTTCTCAAAATCATGGCTTGAAGCCTTCCCTGAGAGAGCAAATGCTGAGGAATCTTCAGAACATTTTTGTGAGCTTCAATATTTCAACATTGCAATCCACCTAGTCATCCATGTGTAAAGTTAATAAAGTTTTATACAATACAGACATGATTTACAAAGAATTAAGTACTGAATTCTCAGAGGTGGAGGTTGAAACTACAAGAAAGAAAAAAAATAAAATAAAATAGTGCTCTCTTTTCTACATGTCCAGACTTCACTGCAAATTTTAGAGTTTTGTTCAATATCCAAAGAGCTGGATTAATGGAAATAGATTCTTAAGCATCCTGACTTCAAGATGCTTACAAGTTTGCTTCCATTAATCCAGCTCTTTGGATATTGGTAAGCAGATTTACTACAGGCAAAAATACAATCATATCACAAAGTTGATTTTCCCATTGTGATGCACAAATGCTAAAGTTGTTATATAAGTGCACGCCTTAAAATTGGAATAATAAATTAATTCCTCTGATACTTCTGAGTTAGTGCAGACTTAGACAATATCTTGATGCCTTCCAGAGATACAATATCTACAGTGGCATTAGAATTCTATCAGATCTTTAAAATACCTTATCTCCATTACTTACAATATTGAAAATTGATATAAACATGTTTACAACAGTCACATTAAAACTAATACTCAATTTTCAACCATAATTAGGACTGGAACTTCCATTTATAAGTGAGGAAGTCACTCCCAATTGTACTGCCATTTTTGCCATGGTTTTAGTTGAATACCCCAGTCATTAAGTGAAGCATAAAGCTGTTAAATGAAGCCAGCTTCACCCATTGACTATGGTTGTCAGAAACTAGTTGGAAAGGTCAGAAATGGTGATTTTGTGATGCTGGAATGCTGTAACAATTTTAAATGTGGGGATCATTTGTAAGTCACTTTTTCAGCACTAACATATCCTTGGATGATTGCTAAACAAATGATTCTAAGTCAAGGATTACCTGTATTCTGCACAATAATACATAGAATAAGGCTGATCACATTGTAATAAAAGTACTTGAATTTGTCCTAATGTGGTACAATGTGCTATGATGATAAAGTGATGGACTTTGAGTTGTTTCACCTCATCCCATTACAACAGAACCTGCATTAGTTACTGGGAATAATTTTTCAGCATTTAAAATTTATTTCTTCATGAGCAAATGCTTGCTGTTTAATTCAGGTCTGAACAGGATGATAAAACATTTGGGGGCAAAGATACAACCCAGTAAACCAGCACTGGAAGATAAGATGGAGAAGATCTCCACAGCCACCATATATTTTCCTTTGGTACTCAGGTAGCTTGGAACAAAGGACAACCAAACACTGCAGAAGACAAACATGCTGAAGGTGATGAATTTGGCTTCATTGAAACTGTCAGGTAATTTCCTAGCTAGAAAAGCTACAGAGAAGCTGACAATGGCCAAGAAGCCCATAAAGGCCAAGACACAGTAAAATATGGTCACCGATCCTTCATTGCATTCTAGTACAATTTCTTGAGACACTGAATGCTTATCAGAATCTGGGTATGGTGGAAATGTCATTAGCCATGATGCACAAATGATGACTTGAACAAGACAGCAGGAAAGTACAATGGAGTTCACCATTTTTTTCCCAACCCATCTCCTCATTTTTGACCCAGGCTTACTAGCCATGAATGCTAGGACAACCACAATGGTTTTGGCCAACAAACAGGAAACTGCAACTGAGAAGATAATGCCAAAAGCTGGTTGTCGAAGAACACATACAAATTTATTTGGTCTCCCAATAAATAACAAGACACAAAGGAAAGAGAATAGAAGGGAGATGAGGATAATGTAGGTGAGGTTCCTGTTGTTGGCTTTGACGATGGGAGTGTCCCTGTATTGAATGAAGATCCTGAGCACATAAGATGTGATGAAAGCAAAAGAAAGAGAACATACAGTCAAACTTATTCCCAGAGTGTCTTCATATGATAAGAAAGTTATGACTTTTGGAATGCAGGAATTTTTGTTGTGATTTGGGTATTGATCTTCCGGACATGGAGAACAGTCAGCTGTATCTAAAAACAACCATCAAAAATCAGTTTATCATCCATTAAACTAATCATCATATGTCCTCTATTGACATAACATGGCAGTGAGGTACTTAGTCTGAAACATGAAGATGAAAATGAGGCCAAACAAACAAATTAATTAATAGAAAACAATTAGATTATGCCTATAAAATATCTCTGAGATATGGGAAGTAATCTATCAGTCTGCCAATATTGTCTGCATCATCTGTGTGGATTAGATACAACCATGCCATCTTATCCCATCATCTCAAATTATGTGATTCTACTATAAATGCATATCTATTCGCCAATAATGGATGAACTGGGTTTTACTTTTAGAAAGCTTTGATGGAAATACCTTACAAGGAAGCTCATTATTTTGACTGACTGATTGATTATATGCCATCAAGCAGTTTTCAACTCATAATGACCACATAGGTAGATTTTCTCAGTGAAGATCTATCTTTAATCTTATCTTTCAAATCTCCCAATTGTACACTCATTGCCATGAGTGCAACCTTATTCATGTTATGCTGTCATTTCACATAACAGCCCATGTGCTGTAGTGGTTAAAAGTCCTGAATTACTATTAGTGTAGAGCAGGGCTTTTCAACCAGTGGTACAGGTACCACCTGTGGTACATTGGCACCTGGCAGGTGGTACATGACCATCCTAGAAAAGTGGTACCATGGGAGGGGAATGAGCTGAACTGGTGGCAGCACTGCACAAGCCTGAGCGAGAGATGGCTGGAGCTGCAGGGCTGTCAGGGCTCAGCAGAAGCCCCAGGATCAGTGCTTCTTCAGGGCTTTCAGGGCTCAGGGGAAGCACCAGGAACAGCGCCAGGCTCCAGCTGGAGCTTGGCAATGATCCTGGTGCTTCTGCTGAGTCCAGAAGAAGCACCAATCAGCTGGAATGTTGCAACATCTCCAGGGTCTTGTGATTAACATTCAGATGCTTGGCAACTGATTCATATTTATGATGGTCACAATGTCCCAGGGTCATGTGAAGTGACCAAAACCTGCTGCAACCACCCCGCAGAGGGGGAGGAATAAAAACCAAACATCCCCCGACCCCACCCCCGCTGCCAATCCTCAACAGAAATGCTCACAACAATGAAAACCTCAGACAGGAGGAAGAGCGCTGCCAGGCAGGCAGGTGTCTTGCTTGGCTGTGGCTTGGGGGGCACTTTTTTAGTGCCTTCTAACTTCAAACAGTCACTAAGTGAACAGTTGTAAGTCAAGGACTACCTGTATGTCATCATTTTTCTCCTTTTTTTTTTTGGTCATCAAGTTTTTGACACCTTGCTAGGCGACTGGTGATACTCGGATGTTGCCATATCCTAAAAGTGGTACAATGGGTGAAAAGGTTGAAAAGCCCTGGTATAGAGAGTAAGGAAGATGACTTTAAGAGAAATATGGAGACTTCCGGTTTGCCACTGCGGCTGCCACGGACATTTGGAAGGTGAGCTCCATCTTCCACGTACCATTTCGCATCACTGGGGGGCCTGGAACGGGTCAAAGGTCGTCCTGTAGGGGTGACCAGCAAGGAGGGAATCCCTGCTTGATCGTGGGAGGGTGGTAGCCCTTCTGCTCAATCTGGGGTATGTCTCCAAACTGGCAGATGAAAGACCGGCCACAGAAATATGGCCGGTAACTAGGCTGCCAACCACCAAAGTCAAATTTACAACCAGGCACCTATGAAGCAGCGCAGATGAGATTGAGTGAGATCTACCTCTCTTCAATTCTACTTATTTTTTCCATCTGTATAAGCTGCCCAAAATATTTTTCCTCATGTAAGAGAGAGAAGGGAGATTCTATCCCACCCTCTAAAAACAGTGGCAACTGCGGCATCCAGGGGAGTTTAAAACATTGCAAGAATAGCCTGATTGTAACTGGATCTTTATCCTTCTAAAATTTGTGGACTAAAATATTTTTTTATTCTTCTTGAAGATTTGGGTTTCTACCTATAAAATAGAAGTAAAATCAGAAAAAGGATTATAAAAAATTCAGAGTTAAAAAAAAGCACTAAATGGTATGCATGGCATTTTGTGGCTAAACCTGATATTACAATTACAGTTAGAACAATTAACCGGTGGAACAACCTGCCTCCAGAGGTGGTGAATGCTCCAACACTGGACGTTTTTAAGAAGAGACTGGACAGCCATTTGCCTGAAATGGTATAGGGTTTCCTGCCTGAGCAGGGGGTTGGACTAGATGACCTCCAAGGTCCCTTCCAACTTTATATTATTATTATTATTATTATTATTATTATTATTATTATTATTATTATTATTATTATTATTATTATTATTATTATTATTATTATTATTGTCTAAAAGAGACTTGGCTCGATGCCCAGATTATAGATAAGACTTTTGCAACCTTGACAAATATCAGCTGAAAGAAGCCCAGCTGTGTTCTATACTCAGTGACAAAATTATTTTCTTTCTCTGATTGTAAAGCTTTTAACTTAACACTCTACTAAGAGAACATGGATGAAGATCAGGAACCAATCCTCTTTATGTTGAAAGCAATTTATGAAACTATTCTTACAGCTACTGATGAAATAAGAAGCTACAGAAAAGAACAAGATGTCAGCCCAGATTCATGAACCCAAACTTTGATTAAAACTAAAGAATCAACTACACAGAATATAATAGAAAAAGTGGAACAATTAAATACTATGATTAAAAGTGGAACAATTAAATACTACAATTAAATACTATAGCAGTGTTCCAATATCTCAGGGTCTGCCACAAAGAAGAGGGAGTCAAGCTATTCTCCAAAGCACCTGAAGGAAGGACAAGAAGCAACAGATGGAAACTAACCAAAGAGAGAAGCAACCTAGAACTAAGGAGAAACTTCCTGACAGTTAGAACAATTAACCAGTGGAACAACCTGCCTCCAGAGGTGGTGAATGCTCCAACACTGGAGGTTTTTAAGAAAGCCTGGCCAGCCATTTGTCTGAAATGGTATAAGGTTTCCTGCCTGAGCAGGGGGTTGGACTAGATGACCTCCAAGGTCCCTTCCAAATTATTATTATTATTATTATTATTATTATTATTATTATTATTATTATTATTATTATTATTATTATTATTATTATTATTATTACCCATGGCATCAATGGGAGGAATAAAAAAAAGTTACTCTAACTTAGCCCTTTGTCCAAATTATATCCAACGATACACAGAGTTCTGTATGTGTACAATTGGTACAGGATTTATAATATTGAAAAACTCTGATTTTGAGATATTTTGATCAGGAATGATAAAAATGGACTATAGTACTAGAAAGGTCTGATCCAGACACTTTACAGTGAAGGTGAGATACATGTTTATTCACTTAATATTATAGGGACCTTTGATTTGATTACCAGTTTGCTGAACTGCTTAAAGACAGATTGTCTAAAAGTGAGGAAAATGTGAATTCCAGTCCTCCCTTTTGAGATGAAAAATAATTGGGTGACATTGGGTCATTCACTGCCTCTCAGCCCCAGAAAGAAGGCAGATATTGCCAAAACTATATGCATCTGTCCATGTAGTTAGCAAGAATAAAGATTGATTAAAATGGTATTGTTCTTAGGAATTTATTCCATGCTGGTCAGGGAAGAATTCAGCCCCTGAGATTTCAACAGGCAACTCAAAGCTCAAAGCTCTGGTGGCAGAGTGGTAAGTGTTAGAATATGTTGTTGAAAAAATGGTTTGTTTAACAGAGTATTATTAGTACACAGTGGAAGTTGTACCGGGACTTTTAGGCAAACAGTAATGCACTAACATGAGTTTTATAACTTATTTTTACTCAGACAACAAAAAGAAACACAGTAAGAAATAGTCCAAGTATCAATCCAGTATCATGCACATAAAAGTCAGTCCATATAAAACATAGTATCAAAATACAAAAGCTGCTTACCAATATCAAAAACAATATACACTGTAGCAAGCAGTTGATTCTTGAGAGAATAAATATCAAGTTAGCAAACAAGAGAACAAGAGGTATCCAAACACTAACATCAAACACATATACAAGAGCAACTACGTGTAACATCTAACTCTCTTTTATGTGGAATAATTACAACCACACCCTTAGGCCGTTTAACTCCTTAAAGGTGCTTTTACTCCATTATATAATATTGTCACCCAAATCAAGTTTAATCTCTAACAATCTCCCCTTTTGGGTGGCATATTATACATATATTTTTACAATCTCAAATTACACATATCACAAACAGATTTATGCTTTATAGCACCCTGAGCCTTAGTAAACTGGTCAGCAATATTATCTTCAGTTGCACAATATTCCAGTTTAATCAAATTATCTTTAACACATTGTCTGACATTTAGATACCGTAGATCCGTATGTTTTGATCTAGTTTTCACTGCAGCATTAGTTGCTAATTTTATAGCTGCTTGATTGTCTTCATACACTTTTATTGGTTCATTACAATTTAAACCCATATCAAACAATAATTGTTTCCATACCAATAGCTCAGTACATAATAAAGATAAACAAGAAAATTCGGATTCAGTTGTTGATAAGCTTATATGCTTCTGTCTGTTAGACCTCCATCCTACTAAAGCGTTTCCCAATAATACAACCAATCTTGAAGTGGATTTCCTGGTTACAGTATCAGATGCAAAACTAGCATCTGCAAATGCTTTTAGTTCCAATTCCTTTGTTGGCTCTAGATATAGAGAATAATGTATGGTGTGCTTCAAATATCTTAAAACTCTTTTCGCACCTTGCCAACATCTGGTTGTAGGATTCTCACAATATCTAGCTAAATGATTAACTGTAAATGCTATATCAGGTCTTGACCAGTTACATAAATACATCAAGCTGCCTATTAATGATTGATATATCTTTTTATCAAAGACATTGCTGTTATCTGCTGAACTCTCAAAACCTTGAACCATAGGTGTTTTTACTGGTTTACAGTTTTCCATATTATAACGTTTCAGCAAACCATTAATTTTCTTAGCTTGAGACAATTTAAATCCTTTACTAGTCCTGACAATATCCAGCCCTAGATAATGACTAATAGCTCCTAGATCTTTTACTCTAAATTTTCTTTTTAACCCTGAAATTATTCTTTCAGTTTCTGTTTCATCTTTTGCTATAATAGCAATATCATCAGTGAATAATAATAACAATGATAATTCACTATTTTGCTGTTTTATAAATAAACAAGGATCTGCAATACTAGCTTTAAATCCCAAACTATTTAACTCTTTTACTAAACATCTATTCCACTCATAACCTGACTGTTTTAAACCATACAAACTCTTATTCAGTTTCCAACAGTACCCTACCTTACTTTCTATTCCTGATGGAACTTTCATATATATATCATGGTTTAATGTTGCATGCAAATAAGCAGTTTCAATATCTACATGTTTTATACTATAATTCTTATTTGCTGCCCAAACTAAAGCAGCCCTAAGAGTGGAAGCTCTTAACGTTGGGGAAAATACTTCATCATAGTCACTATTATTCTGTGCAAATCCTTGAGCAACTAATCTTGCTTTATGTATTACCTCTCCTGTAACACTTTCTTTCAGTTTAAAAACCCATTTACATCCAATTAACTTTTCTGTTTTAGGTATTTTAACCTCTTGATAAACATTAAGATCTTGCAAAGACTTTATTTCTTTATCCATAGCTACTTTCCAATTCTTTCTTTCATTCTCAGGATACATTTTTATTTCTTCCACATTAGAAGGTTCAATGTCTATTTGACAAATTAAACCTGCCTCGAAACGATCAGGCTGTCGTCTTTCCCTGTTAGACCTTCTGAGAATTATTGGACTTATAGGTACATTTACATTATTATCTTCTTCCTCTCCTGTCTCCACTATCAGTGGTTCTTGTTTGATCTCTCTAGCAGGTTCCTCCTCTTCTTTATCACTTTCATTTGAGGAGTTAGTTAAATCTTGTTGAGGAATATATACAATATCTTCTACCCTTTCCCAGCCTGACTGTTCTTGAAAAACAGCGCTAGAACTACAATAAATGTTTTTAGTACCTTTCTCCCAGAACCGATAAGACTTATGGTTTAACTCATAACCAACAAAAAATAATTGTTTAGCTCTATGTTCTCCTTTATTTCTTATTGAACTTGGAATATGTACCCAAGCAGGTGTCCCAAATGTGTGAATATAACTAAGATTTGGTTTTCTCTTATACCATAAGGTATAAGGAATTTTACCTGTAGCTGAACTAACCACATTGTTTAAAATATGATTAGCACATTTTGCTGCTTCTCCCCATAAGCTATCAGGTAAACCAGAATCTTCAATCATAGATCTAATCATAGCTTGCAATGTTTGGCCCCTCCGTTCAACAAATGCATTATGCTGAGGTCTATAAGGAGCTGTACGTCTATGCTCTATTCCCTCTGAAACTAACAGCTCATTGAACTGTTTATTAACAAACTCAGTTCCATTGTCTGTTATTATGGTTTTTACATTTAACTGAGTTTTCCTTTGTACAAACTTGAGCCAATTAGATATTGTTTGTATAGTTTCAGTTTTTGACGTAAGGATATAACAGAACCCATATCTGCTATAATGGTCTAGAATATTTAATATGTAGCAAGCACCCCCTAAACTGGGTTTCATAGGACCTATCAAATCCATAAATACCGGTTCTAATGGAGTTGTGGTTTTAAATCCATCTAACCTATTAGCTGGTGCTGCCCTGCTCTTTTCTCTACCACATACGTTACACTGCAGATATTTCTTACAAGCCTTTAACTTAAACCCATTAGACAAAGCTACAGTTCTTTTTAGTGTATTAAAATTCACATGACCCAATCTTCTATGTAATAAATGAATACATTCATCATGTGGTTTTTGATTTGTACAAGTAGTAGCCATTATAATAGGATCATTGCTAATTACAAACAAACCGTCTTTCATATTAGCTATTAAGTTCACTTCATTCTTTTGAATAAGACATTCCTCCCCTTGGAAAGTAACTTTAAAACCTGCTTCCAATAATGCCTTAACTGATAATAGATTATAATCACATCTGGGAACATATAGCATTTCCAAATTTTGTTTTAAAAATGAACAGTAAACCTTACCCTCTCCAGAGACCTTGACTCTCCAGCCATTAGCCATAGAAATATATTTTTTACTAGACCTTATATTCTCAAAATCCTTTTTTATTTTTGAAATACAGTGTGTAGCTCCACTATCTACCACCCACCAATTGTGGTTATTAGTAGTTCTATTAGCTACAGCTACATTAATCAGCTTTTTATTCTTTCTATGGCTTTCCTTTCTCTGACAATTACTATTCTGACAAAACTTAGCAATATGTCCCTTTAACCCACAATTAAAGCATTTCCTTAAAATATAAGCAGATTCAGTCTTCTTTATTTCTTGTTGCAATGGCTCTCTCAACTGTTTTCTCTCCATACGACATCTTGATTCTTCCAACAACCTTCCAGTTATTGAAGAAACAGTTAGGTCTTCTTTGGACAAAACCTCCAAGGACGATACAAAGGCATCGTAGCTCTCATCCAATGATGATAAAATGATGTAAACCTGGTGAAGCTCTGAGAAAATAAGTTCTTTTTCTTGCAGTTCCAACAAAGTTGCTTTTATAAAGTTAAGGTGAGCTAACATATCGCCATTCTTTTCCAGTCTAGCTCTAAATAGCTTTCTGGTAAGATTTATATGAGCACCAACACTGTCCCGAACAAAAATCTTTTTCAACTTAGCCCAACATTTAGCAGCAGACTCTTCTCCACGCACATGGACTAGCTGTTGGTCTCCTAATGTTAGCCCAATGATAGATAAAGCCTTATCATTGTCTTTATTGAAGTCTACAATCTTCTTGTTATCTTCTTCATTAGTTGGATCCCAGGCAGTTACATCAGGAGGATTATGGACTATTTTCCAAAGACCTTGATTTTGTAATAGCAAACTACATTGTGTAGACCAGGATACGTAGTTTGACCCATTAAGCCGGGTAATGCAGAATGGATTGAATAGTCCTTGTGCCATTGTCTGAATTTGAAAACTCAGTTAGGAAATATAAATACAATACTGTGCCTGTCCTCAGCACCACACTGGATCTGGGCCCATAACCATTGTTAGAATATGTTGTTGAAAAAATGGTTTGTTTAACAGAGTATTATTAGTACACAGTGGAAGTTGTACCAGGACTTTTAGGCAAACAGTAATGCACTAACATGAGTTTTATAACTTATTTTTACTCAGACAACAAAAAGAAACACAGTAAGAAATAGTCCAAGTATCAATCCAGTATCATGCACATAAAAGTCAGTCCATAAAAAACATAGTATCAAAATACAAAAGCTGCTTACCAATATCAAAAACAATATACACTGTAGCAAGCAGTTGATTCTTGAGAGAATAAATATCAAGTTAGCAAACAAGAGAACAAGAGGTATCCAAACACTAACATCAAACACATATACAAGAGCAACTACGTGTAACATCTAACTCTCTTTTATGTGGAATAATTACAACCACACCCTTAGGCCGTTTAACTCCTTAAAGGTGCTTTTACTCCATTATATAATATTGTCACCCAAATCAAGTTTAATCTCTAACAGTAAGGATGCAATATTGCGGACTAATTCTGCTAACTTTCAGGAGTTTGATTACTTTGATCCTGACTGGCTCTAGGTTGACTCAGCCTTCTATCCTTCTGCGGATGGTAAAAGGAAGACCCAGATTGTTGAGTCAATGTGCTGAATCCATAAATCATTTAGAAAATGCTGTAAAACACTATGAAGTGGTATATATGTCTAAGTGCTATTGCTATTGCTGTCTGTTTTATGTCCCATTCTTTCCTTAGATGTACTTCATAGTGACTTTCTGCATCTCCTTATATCCAAAGTGTATCTTTATCAACTCATGCACTTTTTTATTATGAATAATTTCACAAGTGAGAGGATTGCATATCTGCCTAGACAACTCCTCAGAAGCTGATTTATTCCCATTTTTTTCCTCTGAAAAGAATCCTCTGAACATGATATTTCTTACCCTTTTTAGCTGAAATCTTCCCTTCTGGACATGGAAGGCAATCATAACAACAAAATGGCTTCCCTTCTTTATTGGTCTTTCTGTAGCCTTGTTGGCAATGATCATTACACAAAGAAATAGGGTGTGCCTATTCCCACAAAATAAAAATAATATATTAGTATTCAGATGGATAGAAGGATAGATAGATTTGAGATTTATTTCATCCTGGAAAATCAATAATTTAAGATGGGTGAATGACAAATGCTGACAAGACTTATTGTTTAATAATCAAAGAGTTGCCAAAGGGCTGTTAGAACCTACAGTATTCTTGGGGGGGGGGGAATTGTGCATGATAAATATTTTGATCAAATGCTAAATCTTTGCAGCTTTTGTCTTGAAGAATTATCTCCCTATGTAGTTTACAATTAATGAAACATACCATCCAAATCCTCTGCAAAACAGCTATTGCCCCCCAAAAGTCAAGATTCCTTTGAAGGGTTCCTAGGATTGTTCATGGCAATATTAAAAATTCAGTGCCATTTATAGTATAAAGTACATAGTATAAAGATCCCGCACAGAGGACATGTTACAGGTTCCATCTGCAAGGGGCCTACATTTGATGGGTCTCAGGAGGCAGACATTCTCTTCCATGGTACCAGCCTTATGCAACATTCTGTTCCTTCCCTTATTGTCAGGGAAATGTGGTTGCTAGACTTCTCTATCCATTGTGGTTTGTATGCTTTAATTCCCCCCCCCAAAAAAAATACTAATATTTGTCTATAGTTTTATAATAATTATTTTATAACAGCTGATTTTATATTGTAAACATAAAGGTATCCCCTTTCTAATCAAGTCCAACTATAGGGGCCAGTGCTCATTTCCATTTCTTAGCTGAGGGAGCCAGCTTTGTCTGAAAACAATTCCCATAATCATGTGGCCAGCATGGCTATAAAGCAAAGGAGCATGGAATGCTGTTCACTTCCCACTAAAGTCATACCTATTTATCTACTTGCATTTGCATGCTTTTGAACTGCTAGGTGAGCAGGAGCTGGGGCAGGAACAGACACTCACCGTGTTGCACAGCACTCAGGTCTCGAACCCAGGCTATCAGATCTCTAGCTGACAAGGTCAGCATTTTTAACCACTGAGCCATCAATCCCCTTTTTATATTGTAGTTTTGTCTAATTGTGCTATACCACCCAGAATAAGTTCTGATGAGATAGGCAGCTATACAAAATGAATTAATGAATTAATTAAATTAATTATAAATGTGATGTTTCAGATAAGTGAAAAATCTACAATACAATTTAATACTGCTAAGCTTGTAAGCCGCCCTGAGTCTTCGGAGAAGGGCGGGATATAAATGGAATTAAAATAAATAAAATAAATAAATAAATAATATCCATCAACTATGTGCTATAGACATCAATATCTGGCTATAGCTGCAGCCTATTGGAAGGTAGCAGAGCATGGGGGGGGAGACAGAAGATCTTTATACTTTACTCCAAAATCATGGCTAGAATGCCTTTATATGATTTGCAGATTACAGTTCAGATCAGGAATTTTGTATTTAATTAAAAATATATGGGGTGTGATGATACTTAGAAATGCATTTCACACACACACACATTCACAAAAGCAGGCTTGCTTTAGAGTTGATAATAAGAGTGACTGATTAATCAATTAATTGATCAATGAAATGTTTCAGCAACAATCCAGTCTAATAAAACAAAGTAAGAGTTATTCTGGTAAATAAAACCAAAACAATCAGTAATGAATCTTTCATACAGGATTAGTTAAACTTAAGAGATGGATGGCATATATATGTATATACAGTATGTACATATCTGTCCAAAGCTTGACCACATTTTTTTTATAACAATCTCAATTCATCCAAATTTAACACTTTTCAAAGCAATTTCAGTAAAGTTGGTCTGCTAATACAAAGATCCTGTTGTATTCTTTAAGAGACAGTTACTGAATCAGAGTTCTAAAAGCTATACAAGGGGAATGATAATAACACTCATAAATCTGCCTCTTAATCAATCCAAGCATGGATTTAGGCAGTTTTGAAGAGGAACATTAGTAAGCCTTTATTGCCAAAACATGGATAGTAAAATATCACGTGTTGTCAGGATGAATGCTCTCTTCTATGGAGTGGAAAAAATGCCATGGGTATCATTGGGAATAGAGAAAGAGCTACTGAGAGAGAAATATTTGTTTAGAATACAACTTTGTTTATGTTCTACCAAAATTCAAATCAATAATTTGCTGCTTACTCTCTAGAGTTGGTTTCAAGCCTGAGAACTTGTTAGCATTGTGTAAGAGATCACAGAAAGTCATATCCAAGACTGTGCATTTCTTATAAGAGGAAACAAATGCACCAGGAAGTTGAGTGTGACCCAATGACTGGGGATTTTGATTGGTTGTGTTTTAAATTTGCTAAAATGATTTAGGGCAGATAACCATGTCTCTTACCTGATTAAACCTTTCTGGCCATGTAATGAACTCCAGATGGATATTGAAGATTTTGTCTGGAGGAGCAAAGGGATCTATTCTTCCCACTTTTACCTTAGAAAATGACCTGTTTGGAAAAGTGTTCCAATTTATAATATCAAATCCTCCAATAAATTCTCCATATCTATCGAAAGAGATCTTTTCACCCACATTATTGTTGAAGGAGACACTTCTCAGAAAATGGCAAAGCTAAATTGGAGAAAGACAGTAATATAAAGAAAAGGTAAATTTAATGCATTTCTAGTAAATCTCAATTTGATATGTACGGTAAGAACTTAAAATGTTCCTATTTGAAGACTAGTTGCTTAAACAGTAACTAGACAACAATTCACATTTTAGCTGGAATTAGTTGTGGTTCATCAGATTTGAGAGGATGAGAACATGTATTTTTTCATGGGTGGGAACTGAATCTTCTGATGGCTCTTTCAATGAGACTTTTCCTTCATGAATAGTTTTTAGTCCTTGTTCAGGACATCTGTGTGCTTCTGGACATTCTACCTAGAAAGAATTGATGGTTTAATGGTCTTTTTTTTTATTTTTTGCTCAGAAATTTTAAAAGTGTACTTGTAAGGAATGTGTTGTGAATCACTGATTGGAGGAATCTTAGGAAACCATCCATCGCAATCTATCATTGGCTGTGCTATTCAAACTAATAGAATGAAAAGATTGTACTATAATTGTTCATGTTGTTTGTAAGGACACTTATTGCCCAGAGTATATTGGACTTTCTGTTTCCCAGCTGGTGGCATATCTTTTTCATCTTCAATTGTTCTTCAGTCCTTGTTCAGGAATTAGGTGTCTATTCTCCAGATGCATGGTTTGTGTATGAAGTGTGTTGTTTTATGCATGTGTGGAGAATTACAAAAAGCATTTGGCAAATAATGTGATTGGCATGTCTAATTGAATATACCAGGGTGGAGACACTGAAATAAACTATATTCTGTGCAGAAGAAGAACACAGAGAAATCTCTCAATCCCGATGTCTCCCCTAATGTCCACTGGTGGGTTTTATATAGTGTTTATCTCATATTACAGCATTTTTAAAGTTACAGGGTCACAACATTCTTGGATATAGACATACTCTTTGTATTTATGAGCATATTTAGGCTTGTTTGTATGGGTATGCATATAATTGTTCATTGTGTCTTTTAGGGTGGTATTGTGAATATTGAGTGTCTTTTGCAGATTGAATTTAAAGGGGAAAAAACAAGCAGAGTTTGTTATGGAGAATTTTTCAAAACTTAAGTTAAAAGTTATAAATACTGTAAATTGTTCTGATGTTCTCTGCTGTAGGCTTACCTGCCATGATTGTAGATCCTGAAATGTCCGCTTCTCCAAATTCACCCAATTTCTTTGCTTGTATTTAGAAGAATGCATTGATTGCAGAGCATGTGCCATGACATAGACAGCATTGTACACATTGTAACTATGGCCACTCATGTTAAGTTCAAAAGCAGAAGTAGGGAGAGTCTCAAATTTCTCTTCTCCAGTACAGATGTTCTCAGGCCTTTTAATTCTTTTTTTAGCGTTGGAAAATGAGCAATCAAACACCTGCTCCCAAAAGTCTCTGATAAAGCCATCATGTGGTTCTGTTGTTGGTTTTCTGCTCTGAAGAAATTCCTGGAATCCAAACACTTCCTGTGAATGAGAGGAGAGAGATAAAGCACCATGGATGAAACTTATATCCCAGTTTCTGTTAAAGGACACTGATGCAAAATCCATTTGTGCTGGCATAATCCAGATTTTTTCTCTCAGTCCTAAATCTTCTACTTCTGAAAAACGGAGAAGTGTTCTTAAAATTAACATGGTCCGAAGTTCACCAAAAACAGTTATCACATTGGTTGTGCTTTTCATGAGAACTTCATATAATTCAAGTCCTTTATCCATCACTTCCATAAAATCACTGTAAAAAGCTACATTTGGGAACCATTCCATAAAATCAAAGCAGATTCCATGCTCAGAGAACTTGGGGACTACATCCCGTACAAACTTTTCTCCTGCTTCATCTTTCACGGAAAGAAGCCCAATCCATGTCCACCTGAAATATAATAGCAACAGAAAGATTCCTTGGTGTTGTAAGGCCTCATTGGGAAACATCTGCTGTAAAAATACATCTTGGGTTTCTTTATTCATTACTGGAGCAGAGCCATATGTAAGCTACATAATTTTGTAAAAGAAACCAAAACAAAACAAAAGTTGAGTTAGTGTCTTTTTATCTTGGTTTGAATTAAAGTATACTTTCCAAATTTTATTGCTGCTTTCTAAATATCAAGCCAGCTCAAACCCAGGCTTCAATTCAGAGCTTGTATAAATGTGGTACAGTGCACAAATTTTGGGCAGGAGGCTTTAACATCCCATGTGAGCCAAATAAGGATGATCAAGACAGCAATCAACTGGATAATTAGTACCTAGATGTTTGACATATGTTCTAAGTTGGTTTTATGTTAGAGGAACATTCTTGATATTTTCCACTAGCATTTTCTACTACTGTTCTCTTCAATAATCCCAGACTCTGTTCTGTTAAGAAATCTTCAGATTTGGAGACTAATACCTGCAACATGAAGTGGAAGAACAACTAACTCATATAATATAAGTGTCAGGTCCATCAACAGGTCCTAACTGTTGCAGGGGGAGGGAGGTTGGCATTTTTGGGGTGCTATTGTGTCAGGTGCACATTTGGAAAATAGGGAATGGGATTGTTTTTGGAGATGGGGCAAACCTCCTAGCCAGTTACAGCCTGGTTTCAAGGCTGCTCTACCCTGAGAGTGACCTGTTATCTGCCTAGCACCTCAGCATTCTCAAAACATTTTCTCAGCATCACATTGGCTACTGGTGGACTGGTCAGGAGGGTTGGGATTGAGGAAAATGAAAGAATTGCTTTGTGCTTTGTGTGGGACCTTCAGATTCTGCCCGACTTTACTGTAACCACTTTCACTCAGTAAAAGTTATTTTGATTCAACTCAATGGAGTCAAGAATCTTGCTTTCCTAAGGGACTAGCAGGGGCAGGTCCTTACATTAAGATTCTAGAGTACTCCCAAATGGGATCATTATATCGAACATGCAAAGCATGGAATAAGGGAGCTAACCATCCTTTTATGGTCTGCAAAGGTCCTCTAAGAAGCTAAGGGTAATGGTTTGGAGAACCTTTTTGTAAAATATATATAGGAAGATTAAGGATGAAAAATGATCACTTCTGGATTGCAAATGACCAAGATTATTTCATTCCAAAGAACCCCTTAACTACCTTTCAAAAAAAAAGGGGGGGAGGTTTCTCTGTCATACCTAGGCAGACACAGATATTGAGTCAGGATATGTACTTTACCTGTGATTTATATTAATAAAAATAACATGTAGTATCCATTTCTCTAAATGAATGACAACTTTTAATTTTTAAAAAGAAACTGAAGATATTTCAAGATGCTCTACACATATTTAAAAAGTAATGTTTTGTAATTATTTCTTCCTTCAAACAGATATTTTTCAGATACTGCCTTGATCACTTTCCAGAGGAGCTATAAGAGCTTGGAAAAAGATGCAGATGTTTTAATGATTCTTAAAGAGAGACTTTTGTCCATTGTATTATATATTATGAACCATTTCTTTTAATGGGTTTATTGAATCCCTAAAGTCTAATCTCATATTGAAATATTACAATTAACCTTTTCCTATGTCCCAAACACAGTGCTTCTAAAGAATTGCAACTAGTTATAATGAGAACTGAGAGAAATTTATATGATCCTGGAATACCTGTGGAATTTTGTAGATTGACAAAATGTTCAACATGTAGAGACAGATGTCAGGTCCTCCAATTACTGCAATAGGAATGTTCCCCAAATCACACTTGTAATTTGGGATGAATGTGCTTTGCATGGAAAGAAGTTTCATTGAGGCAAGAAAGGTCCAGCTTGGACTAAAATTACTATTATAGATGTTGAACCCAAGGGTGACATTGGCCAAGATCTGGAGATTTTCACTGATCTGCTTCACAGCAAAAGCCAGGGCCAGAACATATTGGTAACTCTGAAATACAACCCTATTGTGAAAATCAAATTCTTTATTAAAGATTGCAACACCTATTATGTTTCAGTTCTACATCACATTACTTCATAAAGTGTATTACAATACTGTATATAATTCTGCTTATCAATGAAAAGTAAAATGGAAAAATAAAATTGGCAATCATGACATTATTATTATTATTTGGAAATTATTTAGGATACAGCTGGGTTCATGTTCCACAAATAAACCTCAAGCAATGATTTCCAATCAACAGAGGTGCTTGAGGTACTTTGAATTCAGTGCAAAAATTGACTTCTGGCTAATGGATCTTTAGATTTCAGTGAGAACCAGGCCCAATTAACTAAACATTGAGCTATATAAAGCTATTCCAGAAAGTTTTGCTTAGGAACAACACCTAAGAATTGTTAGAAATATATATTTGCCCTTATTCATTCGTGGATTATTGTGGCATTAGATAACTGTTAGAATGTTGAGCTTTGGGAGAAAGTCATACTTGAACAATCATAGAAATTGAATAACAAAATAGAGAATGATATAGAGATAAATTATCCCTCTTATGAAGATGAGGATACAGTATATGTGAATACAATGTATTCTATCAGTTCAAACTAAATTTTCCTTCATGTCATATGAATTAATGGTGGTGTGAAATCTTATGTCTGAAGAAATGAACAACTTACATCACTTCATCCTGAAGTTCACTGGAAGGGTGACGATCAAAACGAATTGGACTGGAAAAGGTATAGACTTGAGAAATAATGCTGGCAATGGTCATATCTCCAGGCTGAGAGTACTTGTGAAGAATAGGAAGAGGATCAATAACATTGCAATTAATATCAGGAACCTTGTGCGCTGCTTGAGGCATTGTTACTACTAACACTACCAAGAAAACAACTATAGTTGATACCTCAATAATCAATCAAGTTGTTTTTCTGTTTGCCTCCTCTCATTCACCAGAAAATTGAATTGCAGTTTTACAAGACATTGCCTAAAAATCCTAGAAATTTACTGTGAAATGCAGAGAATCCAGTTGTATGGATAAATAATTAAGGAACAAATCCTTGATTCAGAATGTGAGAACGTCTGGATACAATATCCTCCTAATGTCATTCTTCTCTATCAAAGCAGGTTTTCATTGTCCATTTATCAGTGATCAACTGACAAATAACTTGGATTGCCATTGGGAAAGGTAATCAAATTTTGCAACGTGGGTTTGTGGGTCTTGTGGGATTTGGAACAAGTGCATAGATAATCATAGTTAATTTTATAGTTATAGAGGAGATAAAAAATGTCCAATTTTTTCAACTTTGCAACTAATAACATATTCAATACAATAGTCATGAAAACTTTACAGATCAAGAAGCAATGATGCACATCAATTTATGTAAAAATATTTTCTTTTTTAAAAAAAGTTGAACATGAATATCAAGAGAATCATTTGATAATTTATATAACAAACACTGAGAACTTTTAAATTCTGCCATGTAAAAGAAAAAAATAGGTGTTACTAAATCAACTAAAATATCTTTATTTAATCCTATTAATATATATTTAGACATTGACTTGCAATCACAAATAGAATTATAACTTCTGTCCCTAAGAGAAATGGATATTAAGTAAGCCCTGTCCAGTTTTATGACCTTTTTAATCTTATTTCACTTTTATTTTATTTATCAAATTTAGAAACCACTTATCTCTCACAGAGAGAGAGAGATCTGTTTCTACCATTTTGCCATGGTTTTTAAATGAATTATATGGTCATTAACAAATCCAGCCAACTGGAAAGGTGACAAATGCTGATTGCCTGACAGGAAACTGCAATTGTTGTAAATATATGACGGTTGCAAAGTGTCAAAAAATTGAGCATGTAAATATGTGGACACTGCAATGGTCATAAATGTGAGGACCAATCATAAGGTACTTTTTTTAAGGTCATCAAAACATTGAAAAGTCATTAAACAAATGACTTTTTCTAAATCAAGGACTACCTGTAACAGATAATCTTGAAACAATGTTAAAATTAAAACTACCAGTTTTAGTTAAAATTAAAACTACTAACTAGGAACAGAGATCACATATCACATACACATGGACATCACCAGCAGATGGTCAACACAGAAATCAGATTGACTATGTGCTCTGCAGACAAAGATGGAGAAGCTCTATACAGTCAGTAAAAACAAGACCAGGAGCTGACTGTGGCTCAGACCATGAGCTTCTCATTGCAAAGTTTAGGCTTAAACTGAAGAAAGTAGGAAAAAGCACTAGGCCACTCAGGTATGAACTAAATCATATCCCTGTTGAATATACAGTAGAGGTGACAAATAGATTTAAGGAATTAGATCTGATAGACAGAGTGCCTGAAGAACTATGGACAGAGGTTCACAACACTGTAGAAGAGGTAGCAACTAAAACCATCCCAAAGAAAAAGAAATGCAAGAAAGCAAAATGGCTGTCTGAGGAAGCTTTGCAAATAGCTGAGGAAGGGAGGGAAGCGAAAGGGAAGGGAGAAAAAGAAAGATACACCCAATTGACTGCAGAATTCCAGAGAATAGCTAGAAGAGATAAGAATGCCCTCTTAAATGAAAAGTGCAAATAAATAGAAGAAAACAATAGAATAGGAAGGACCAGAGATCTCTTCAAGAAAATTGGAGAGATGAAGGGAATGTTTAATGCAAAAATGGGCATGATAAAGGACCAAAATGGCAGGGACCTAACAGAGGCAGAAGAGATTAAGAAGAGGTGGCAAAATTCACAGAAGAACTATACAAGAACAAGCTTAACGTCCCTGATAACCATGATGAGGTGGTCACTGACCTCAAGCCAGACATCCTAGAATGTGAAGTGAAATGGGCCTTAGGAAAGCTGAGTAACAACAAAGCTAGTGGAGGTGACAATATTCTAGCTGAGCAGTATGTGGATCAAGAACTACCAGAAGTACAGGCAGGATTTCGAAGAGGCAGAGGAACTAGAGATCAAATTGCCAACATACGCTGGATCATGGAGAAAGCTAGGGAGTTCCAGAAAAACATCTACTTCTGCTTGATTGACTATGCTAAAGCCTTTGATTGTGTGGATCAGAACAAACTGTGGCAAGTTCTTAAAGAGATGGGAGTACCAGACCTTCTTATTTGTCTCTTGAAAAACCTATATGTGGGTCAAGAAGCAACAGTGAGAACTGGACACAGAACCACTGATTGGTTCAAAATTGAGAAAGGAGTCTGACAAGGCTGTATACTGTCATAAATGTCTCCAAGCCAGTAACAGACATGGTGGTAATACAGTGCAAATGGCATAATTTATATTCCTTCAGTAATGGAATGCAGTAAATTCCTGAATGTTACTATAACTCTGCTTGCATCAGTTGCCAATAACATCACCCTAAAACTTCTAACCTGATTCCAGCAATCCATGTTCTAGGCCCGATTTGTAGGAGAAGGCATGAAAAAAAAAAGATTGACAGCCAGAAAACCTAACTTCTCTCTATCGAGCAATTAATTCAGAAAGGACCTTTTATACTTTTGTTGTTCTTTTAAGACCATTTCTTAAACAAGGACATATTTATTTATTTATTTATTTATTTATTTATTTATTTATTTATTTATTTATTTATTTATTTATTTATTTATTTACTTGTTAGATTGCCTCTAGGATCTCAACACAACAACTTTATTGATTAGCCCTTGGGCCATATCAAAGTGCAAAGTTCCAGCAACAAAGTGTCACCAAAACTTGATAAAAGCAATCCAAAATGGAATGTGATAAAATTCAATTTAAAATGGAATTAAAATAAAATACAATTTAAGATGAAATAGCAATAAAATACAATCTAAAATGAAATTGTAATAATGTACAATAATTTAAGATATAGATAAAATATGATAACATTATATTTCAGAGTCGCCCTTGCAATCTACCCCAATCAGTCCCACATGGGTCTGTGTAGTTTAACGAAGAGAAAGGTGAGGGGTGACATGATAGCCGTGTTCCAATATCTCAGGGGCTGCCCCAAAGAAGAGGGAGTCAAGCTATTCTCCAAAGCACCTGAGAGCAGGACAAGAAGCAATGGATGGAAACTAGTCAAGGAGAGAAGCAACCTAGAACTAAGGAGAAACTTCCTGACAGTTAGAACAACTAACCAGTGGAACAACCTGCCTCCAGAGGTGGTGAATGCTCTAACACTGGAAGTTTTTAAGAAGAGACTGGACAGCCATTTGCCTGAAATGGTATAGGGTTTCCTGCCTGAGCAGGGGGTTGGACTAGATGACCTCCAAGGTCCCTTCCAACATTATTATTATTATTATTATTATTATTATTATTATTATTATTATTATTATTATTATTATTATTATTATTATATCTTAACCGGATCATTTTGTTTAAATACTGTGCTACGTTAAATGTTATTTTCAAGTTCTGACCAGACATAAGGTAAGTTATTTTGATGTGGGGATCCCAATGGGTCATTTGTTTGGTATATAGACCAAGATACCTGTCTCTCACCCTCTTTTTTTTTTATTGAAAAGTTTTACATACAATTTTTCCCTTAAAAAATCCCCCCTCCCCCCCTTCTCCCTCCCCCCTTCCTCTCCCCCCTCCCCCCCTCCCCCCCCGACTTCCCAGAGCTAAATACAAGGTATATATAAAAAAAACACAATCATAAACAACCATATACTAACAACCATAAACTCTAAAATCTATCACTCTCTAGCTTATATAGGATAAAACAAACCTTAGTAATATTAAATATATATAAATATATATAAAAAAAACTAATATAGAAAAAAAAACAAAGAAAGAAGACTTATTCAAATATAAAACTTCTTAACCCTATACTTGTTCTGAATAAACCCAAGCCATTTTCTCCCTTCCATAATATAACGTTCCTGCGAGTAATCTTTCAAATAGGCCGAAATCTTCACCATTTCGACCAGGTCAGAAACCTTTAAAATCCACTCCTCTATAGTCGGCAGTTCCTCTTTCCAGTACTATCCCCGTAATTAAATTCAACATCAACTTAGTATATTCCATCAGGCTTTTATCCAAAAAGCCTTGACCTTTTTACAAGTCTACCATATATGAAAATATGAAAATATATTACATCTTTATCACCACACCTCCAACATTTAGGCTAATAATTCAGATACATGCTTAGCTTTTTAAAATCTAAATACCATCTATAAAACATTTTATAAAAATTCTCTCTTAGATTTCAAACTTGTATAAATTTTACATTCCTCACCCAAATCTTTTCCCACCTCCCACTACTTGACTGTAAGTACGTTGTGAAAGTTCCATAGACTTCTGCTGATCTTGTTCTTTTATCTTTTTTGATCGTTTTAAAGCAGCACGCGTCACCCTCTGTTCTCTGGGATCATCCAAAAGTGTTATAACTTGATCTCCTCCAGCACCATTCTCCTCTGTCTGTCCATCTTCAACCTCTTGATATTCTCCTTCTCCAGATCCCTTTGCAGCTTCCAGAAGTGTTAATGGGGTTGCTTTTAAAACATTATTGTAAAAATCACGCGCTTGCATCACAGTGACCAGACGGTACCTTTTACCTTCATGCATCACCATCAACCCCGCTGGAATCTCCCATCTGAACCTTATATCTCGTTGCTTGAGCTCTTGCACAAGAAATGTAAAATCCTTCCTTCTCCTTAAAATCTTTGGAGGAATCTCTTTTAGAACCAGAACTTCTTGATCAGCAATCACGACCTTAGTATCATAGGCAGCTTGTATAACTTCATCTCTAATTTCCCTTTTTGTAAAATAAACCACCACATCTCTAGGCAACTTTCTCTGTCTAGCAATCCATGAGTTCACACGATACACTTTATCCATGCCTCCTTTTATTTCAGATGCTGGCTGATTCAATACCACTTCGAGAGCCTCAGAAACCAGCTGCTTTAGATCTTCCTTAATATTCTCCTTTAAACCTCTGATTCTAATGGCAAACTGCATCTGGAAATATTGAGCAAGACTCAATTCTTTATCCATTTTGTGTCTTAAATCTTCATTCTCCAATACTTTTGCTTCTAATATGGCATTCTTTTGAGTCGAATCTTTAACTTTTTCATCCAAATCTTCCACACATTCAGCCACTTTATACACTGAAGACAAAATGTCTACCTTCATCACCCTGTACTTCTGTTCCATCCTCTCCTCCATTCTCTCCTCCAACTTCTTCAATTTCTCCTCCATCTGTGCAAATTTATCACCCATTGATTCCAAAATTGATTCCAAGATTACCTGGGTATGTTTTTCAAGAGCAACTTGTAAGTCCTTCGATGTCACTACATCAGGAGGATGCAATGCCTGCAATGATGATTGTTGCACCGGGGAAGTTCCAGCACTCCAAAGAGTTTTAGGGGGAGGTTTAGCCGCCATCTTTTACTTTCAATTGTGACGCACTTTCACTTAGAGTTTAAAAAGTCCATCAAGCTCGAGAGTAGAATAAAATAATCCTCTTCACCTTTTCCTCTTGTACCGCTCTGCCTGCTCTTTTTATTCCATAGTCCTTCCTTCAGGCAGGGGTGGTCGCAGACGCCTGGCTCTGCTCCATAAAGTCAGGAGCAGAGGCGCTGGCCAGCTGGGAGCGACCCAGGCTACGGGGGAGTTCAATCCTTCGGCCGCCCAAGCTGCAAGCTCAGGCGGCCCCGGAGAACTCAACCCCTACCTGGGGCCTCACCCCCTCCTCTTCTCCCGAGGAGGGGGCTTCAAATTCGCCCGAACAGCTGATCGGCGCTGTTTCGGGCGAAAATCACTCAGCTGAGCCGCGGGCAGCCCGGGAAGGCTGCCTCCGTCGCCGCGGAGCCACCGGAAGTCCCCTGTCTCTCACCCTCTTATACACACAACAGTCAAATAGGATGTGAAAGATCTCAACACACTCTTGATTGCATTGCCTCTTCCAATTTTTCTTCACAACTGTGTAAGATAAGTTGGCTGGAAAATCATGGCTGGTCACTTACTTTCTGTGTTATTGGTTTAATGTGAATCTGTGTCTTTCTAATTTTAGCCCAACATTTTAATTATTTAGCCATACTGACTCACTAAAGATTTGTCTTTCCATTGAGATAAACAGAGTGGATTAGAGTGGTTATTTAAAATATCAAGAATTATTAATTAATAAATATTTTATTTTAAAGTGGAATTAGTAAGTTGCAAATCATGAAAGTCAGCTCTCTGAATTAATGAAACTTGTATTCCATTTATGAATAAGAATTTTTGAAATATGTTAAATGGTAGGAAGAAGAAAAGAAAGAAAGAAAGAAAGAAAGAAAGAAAGAAAGAAAGAAAGAAAGAAAGAAAGGAAGGAAGGAAGGAAGGAAGGAAGGAAGGAAGGAAGGAAGGAAGGAAGGAAGGAAGGAAGGAAGGAAGAAAGAAAGAAGGAAGGAAAGGAAGGAAGGAAGGAAGGAAGGAAGGAAGGAGGGAAGGAAGGAGGGAGGGAAGGAAGGAAGGAAGGAAGGAAGGAAGGAAGGAAGGAAGGAAGGAAGGAAGGAAGGAAGGAAGGAAAATATAACACTAAATGATAATGGAGTTGGAACTAACAAGAGAAATTGGAACCATAAGTAAGAAGGCTCCCCATTTCCTCAGTTCAGCTTAAAATCATAATTTTGTAAAAGGATTGTTTTAAAAGATGTCTACAAGTGGGGGCATATAACAATTTGAGGCTGATATAGCTGATTTTTAAAACTTTTTTTTCATGATCTGATGCTTATTGTTCAGTTCAGGTCTCATCACAATGATAAAACACTTGGGGAAAAAGATACACATCAATAAGCCAGCACTGGAGGAGATCATGGAGAAGACCTCTACAGCCAACGTGTATTTCCCCCTTGTGCTTATATAAGTAGGAATAAAGCATAACCAAACAGTGCAGAAGACCAACATACTGAAAGTTATGAATTTAGCTTCATTGAAACTATCAGGTAACTTCCTAGCTAGAAAAGCAACAGAGAAGCTGACCAGCGCAAGAAAACCCATAAAACCTAACACACAGTAGAACATGGTGACTGACCCTTCACTGCACTCCATGATGACTTCTTCAGACATTGAGTGCATATCAAAATCTGGATATGGTGGAAAAATTGCCAGCCATATGATGCAGATAGTGGTTTGAACAAGGCAACAAAAAAGAACAGTGAAACTCTCCATTGCTTTCCCCACCCATTTTCTCATTCTAGATCCTGGCTTAATGGACATAAAAGCTAGGATCACAACAAAGGTTTTGGCCAACACACAAGAAACTGCCATAGAGAAGATGATTCCAAAAGCTGGTTGTTGAAGGAGACACACAATCTTACCAGGTTTCCCAATAAATAAAAAAACGCAAAGGAAAGAGAGGAGGAGTGAGACTAGGAGAATGTAGGTGAGATTCCGGTTGTTGGCTTTTACAATGGGAGTGCGTTTGTGTTTAATGAAGATCCCAAGCACCAGAACTGTGGTAAAAGAAAAAGAAAGAGCACAAACAGCTAAACTGATCCCTAAGGGTTCTTCATAGGATAAGAAAGTTATGTGTTTTGGAATGCATGCATCTTTGTCATGGTTTGAGTAATGACCTTCTGGACAACGAAAACAGTCTTCCATATCTGAAAAAAAGAAAACAACAATTCTGGCTATTGACCTTCATTCATCAAGCCTTAGTATCACATAACTCTCAGAGAGAAGCTAGTTATCAACAGTGACACTGATTATTTCATCATTTTAATATGAACATATTCACTGAAGGTTAGAGCAGATTTTAGGCCCAGAAACCTTGGCCCATACCCAAAGTCTTTACCTGTCATGAATTTCATTCTATCTTGGATATCACATACTGTGTATTATCTGTATATCATTTTTGGTTACAAATATGTATGTAATGTATTTTCACAATCCTTTTCACTGTGAATAACTTTAACTCCAAGGAAATTTCCACACATAGAGGAGGTTATGTTTTAATCTTTGTACATTACCCAGAGTCACTTGTGTGACATTGGTAGTCATATAAATAATCTAAATAGATAAATAATCCAAATAAGGTAAAAGGTAAAGTTTCCCCCACACATGCGTGCTAGTCGTTTCCAACTCTAGGGGCCAGTGCTCATCTCTGTTTCAAAGCCAAAGAGCCAGCGCTTGTCTGAGGACGTCTCCATGGTCATGTGGCCAGCATGACTAGACGCCAAAGGTGCACGGAGTGCTGTTACCTTCCCACCGTAGTGGTCCCTATTTTTCTACTTGCATTTTTACGTGCTTTCGAACTGCTAGGTTGGCAGAAGCTGGGACGAGTAACAGGCACTCACTCTGTTACGCGGCACTCAGGATTTGACCCGCCAAACTGCTGACCTTCTGATCAACAAGCTCAGCGTCCTAACCCACTGAGCAACCGTGTCCCTTCAATCAGCCTTCCATCCTTCCGAGGTAGGTAAAATGAGGACCCAGATTGTTGGGGGCAATTAAGCTGACTTTGTAATAATGCCGCTGGGGTGTGTGTAAAAGCCCTAATAAGCAGGCATATACATAGAATGAAGGCTACTGCTAAGCTTGTAAGCCGCCCTGAGTCTTTGGAGAAGGGCGGGATATAAATGGAATTAAAATAAAAATAAATAAAAATAAAATAAATCCAAATAAAGAGCCCTGTTAATAACATAGCTTATTCCATTACTTCTCAAAAAAAATTACCTTCTTTGTTTGAAATTTTTCCTTCTGGACATGGATGGCAATCATAGCAGCAAAATTGTTTTGATTCCTTCTTGGTCTTGCTATACCCTCTTTGGCAAGGATCATTACACAAAGAAAGAGGATGTGCCTATCCAAAAATTAAAAATGTTGTGAAGATTTTTACAAAAGCATTTCAGCAATTTCTATCTTACTGGAGAATTTAAAGCTTAGACATGGAGTAATAACTATTATTGAACTATGATAACATTATTGGGGAAAAAATACTTGGTCTGCAATGATTTAATGGAATAGCCACCTTTCTTTGAATGTGTCCCCCAAAGTGTTCTTTATGCTTTAATTTCTGTCACATGAATGTAGTTGATCTTTTCAGCTGAGATCCTCTATTAGAAAGATAATTTTAGCATCTGTTCATCTGTCAAATTTCTATCTGGTGCCCCATGACTTTTGTATTGCTCCTGCTCCTCTCCCCTTTGGGTGCATTAGACTGATCAGGAGGAAACTTCCACAGCCCTAAAGAGGAAGGTGGGTTGCTGCCACAGTCATTCTTCACTCCGGGTGTCCCTTCTGCATGCGGCTGGCATGCCGCCTAGCCGAGACTGGGGACAACGGCTTCCCTGCCATTGTTGGTCGGTTTGTGACCCCACCTGCCAGGCGGAGAATCATGCTGCCTGCTCCAGGGTCCTCTCCTCTTCTCGTGGCCTCTGCCCAGGGCCAAGCATGTCACCCCTCCCATCCCATCCATTCTTCTGTTCATCTTCGCAACTGAGAGCCAGCCTGGTGAACGGCCCAATTCCTGCCCCTCTCCCCTTTGGGTGCATCAAACCGATTGGAGGGAAACTTCTGTAGCCCTGAAGGGGGAATGCAGGTTGCTGCCATGGTCATTTTTCGCTCTGGGCATCCCTTTTGAGTGCAGCCAGAGGACCGCCAGGCCAAGGTCGAGTACCTGAGAAATCCTCCGAGGTGGCAGTTCAAAGCCTTGAGCTGCATTACATGGCAAGACCGGGAACCGGGGAGCTCCGCCTCAACTCCCCACATATCTCCCAGCAGCTGCGGGGCCTCCTGAGTGGAGGGGTCCCAGGCCGAACTGAGCCCCAGTCCTGTAATTATTGAAACCCAGCTGTGCCTGAGTCTTGTCTTTCTATTTGTGTGGGGCACACCTTCATCATTAGGCCAGCCAGCCATGCAGCAGAGGAGAAGGAGGATGAGGGTTAGGGTGTCTGGAGCTGCCTCGGCTACTCGCTGGCCTCAGGAGACCCCAATGAGGCAGCAGAGTTCACACCCTGGCTGCCAGCCTTGTGGGGTGGCAGCAGTGGCAATGATCCCTACATTGTCAGGTTGGCTGGCCATGCAGTGGAGGACGAGGGGCGTCCAGGTATCTGGAGCTGCCTTGGCTGCTCGCTGGCCTAAACAGGCCACATCAAGGCAACGGAGCTTACAGACCGGCTGCCCAGCTCGTGGGGCAGCATCACCTGGGCAATGCACGGAGCTGGGAAGGAGGAGGTGGTGCCAGCTCATGAAGTTGTCCAGGGGCTGGGGAAAAGTTGGTGGCACTGGGTGGGGACAGGCCTCTCACTTGCATCCCTACCAACCATGGCATTCCACAGGCGGGTGAAAAGCCACCCACTCTTCAGCCAGGAGTTTCTCATCCACAACGATGCTAACATCTGCTTCTGCCTGGTGCTCTGCATGTTGGTCTCACTTATGTTCAAGGTGAGCACTCCGGCTGGGGGAACTAGTTGTCTTCTCCTTGGGTAAAGGGGGTCCTGCTGGGTCCTGCAGCTGCATGTCTTTACAATGAATGTTCCCCCTGGCTCTGCGGGCAGGAGGTATCAAGCGATTTCCTTCCATTGCAAAGGCTTTTGCCATATCCTCTGTCTTTTTCACTTGGTACATCTCTCCCTTCTCTCTCTCTCTCTCTCTCTCTCTCTCTCTCTCTCTCTCTCTCTCTCTCTCTCTCTCTCTCTCTCTCTCCCTCAATCACTCTCCTGGGTTCAATTCCTGGATGATACAGTATTAAACCAGAAAATTACACTGCTATTTATTCTTCCCACCTTGAAGCCTGCTTCCCCCCTGGAGTTTAAACTTGGTTGCCTTGATTTGAAGATCTAACCTGGAAACCCACTTTCCATTCTGAGCCTTTCGCTCTCTTTATTCTCTGAACTTTCTCCCAAGCCTTATATCTTGTCCTGTCCTGATTCAGAGCTTTTCACAGAGAGCCAGACTTTCTGGGCAAATGCCATCAAGGCCAAATCTTGGTGGGTTGTCACTGTCAGCAGGAGGGCTTCTTGGGTAGTTTGTCCCTTCAAGGTTATGTCAGTAACTTTCCTCAACTACCAAAGCAGATAGTGGAGTGACAGATCAGAGGAGCTGCCATCTTCTCCTTCATTGGCTTGGGTTTGGCACAGTGAAGATTACTGCTCCATGGGAGTGAAAGAGCATCAGTTGTAAGGAACACCTGTTGTCTGCACCTTATGAATGAATTCACCACGGCATGACTAAGTCATGGTGTGGATTATGATCCAGCACAGTTGTTATGCTCTGTAAACCTTGGTTTATGGCTCAGTATGTTGCATAAACCCATTGCAGTATAGCTTGAGCCCAGCCCTCTTTTCAATAATGCAGACAACCATCCCCATTGTTGATTCCCAGCTTGGCTGACTGAGCAAGCCATGTTGCTGCAACTGTGAAAAACAACTAAAAACAACTTCCAGGGCTTTTCAACCTTTTCACCCATTGTACCACTTTTAGGATATGGCAACATCTGAGTACCATCAGTCGCCTATCAAGGTGTCAAAAACTTGATGACCAAAAAAAAAAAAAAGGAAAAAAGTGATGAAGTACAGGTAGTCCTCGACTTACAAGAATTTGCTTAGTGACTGTTCGAAGTTACAATGGCACTGAAAAAAGTGCCCCCCAAGCCATAGCCAAGCAAGACACCTGCCTGCCTGCCCAGCGGTGCTCTTCCTCCTGTCTGAGATTTTCATTGTTGTGAGCATTTCTATTGAGGATTGGCAGTGGGGGTGGGGTGGGGGTGAGTTTGGTTTTTATTCCCCCTGTCTGCTGGGTGGTTGCAGCAGGTTTTGGTCATTTCACATGACCCTGGGACACTGTGACCATCATAAATATAATTGAGTTGCCAAACATCTGAATGTAAATCACAAGACCCTGGGGAAGATGCAACATTCCAGCTGATCGGCACTTCTTCTGGGCTCAGCAGAAGCACCAGGATCAGCGCCGAGCTCCAGCTGGAGCCTGGCGCTGATCCTGGAGCTTTCACTGAGCCCTGACAGCCCTGCAGTCTCTCGCTCTGGCTTGTGCGGTGCTGCCACTAGTTCAGCTCATTCCCCTCCCCCACTACCACTTTGCTAGGATGGTCGCGTACCACCTGCCAGGTGCCAATATACCACCGGTAGTACCCATACCACTGGTTGCAAAGCCCTGAACTAGTCTTCCTTTACTTTCTCTTTTCCTCCATTCAATCTCATATACTCTGCCATTACGGGGGATGAAGGGACTGGCAGCAGCTTTTTTTAGCCATCTCTATTAATTACAGGCCTATTTAGATAAACAAGCAGAAAAGACAGTTGCCAAAAACTTCTGATTTCACTGATGTTTGCTCTTGGGTGAAGAGCAAACTTGGCCCATGTTCACAAAACAAATTAATCATCAGAAGGGGTCAACGAAGATGTATGTATTCTCCTTTTACTCCGGTCACTTGTGGCTTAATAATCAGCATCAGATTATTGGAACCAGAATTGGTTCTGTTTTGAATTTGCAAAAAATAAAAATGAAAATGAAAAGCTTCTGGCCCTAGCCTAGTGAATAAGTTTCAGGTGGGGGGGGGGCAGTATAAGATAATGGCACACCGTTCTTCACTTAACTTTTTCAACTTTACTGGCTGAGCAGGTTGTGTGAACATAACTACCACCTCCTCATAGCACTAGTGTCCAAAGTGAGGAGAGAAGAAAGGGTGACTTGTTCCAGGGCTCAGTTAAACAAATAGACCACAGTTTTTCCCCTTTTGGAGAAAAAAAAAATGGAAGTTTTGCTGGCTGACAGGCTTGGGAATTCTGGAAGTTGAAATATAAACTTCTTAAAATTGCTGAAATTGAGAAATGCTGATCTAGGGTGAGAAAGATAGAAAATGCAATGTCACACTACGTTTTGTTTATCCATTTTGCATTTTTCCTGTTTGACTTCTGTAATGAATGATGCGTGATAATCATACAACCTTAAAACTAAAGGAGGATTGATAAAGGTTTTTTTGGTTGTTTTTTTTTAAAACTGCCTGGAAGATCTGGATTTTTCTGATTTCCACCCTTTTCTGTAACAGCAGCTTTTTTGAAACAGCCGTGACTCTTCATTAGGAGATAAACACTTGTTCCCAACTTGTCACTTTTTTTCCTCAAAATCCTTTTATAAGCATCTCCCTGAGTTATTTAATTATTTTGACAAGGTCCCTTTGCTCATTTTCCTACTATACTCAATCTTCATGGTATGTAACTTTAATATTCCCTGCCTCAATCTGAACATGTTGTGTGGATTTATTTTAACTGATATCTTCTGTATCTGGGCAGGAGATCTGCAGACATCAACATTATCCTTATCCTTATCTTCCATTAATTGTTCTATTTGGGCATTCTTGGGTGATCTAAGGATATTGTTTATACGTGATCACCAGTAGCAAGCAACTGTGGCTAGTATGTGCTTTTAGAACCTTTGTTCTATCTCTCATCATTGTATTTATCATGAGAAGAGAGATGCCAGCAGCCTTACATTATCAAGAGTATTATGGCTGAGTTCAGTTATTGTGTGCGGCCACGCGGGTAGTGATGGGAGCACCCCGATACTCCCATATTACACCCCTCCTGCGTGAGCTGCATTGGTTACCGGTTGTCCTCCGGGTGAGATTTAAGGTGCTGGTACTTACCTTTAAAGCCCTACATGGCTTAGGCCCGGGATACTTGCAGGACCATCTGCTGCCGGGAACAACTTCCCATCGCCCAGTACGCTCACACAGAGAAGGCCTCCTCAGGGTACCGTCGGCTAGACAATGTCGTCTGGCGACCCCCAGGGGGAGAGTCTTCTCTGTGGGAGCGCCAACCCTATGGAACCAGCTGCCCCCTGAGCTTCGGATGGCCCCAGATCTCCAGTCCTTTCGCCGCTGCCTCAAAACACTCCTTTTCCACCTGGCTGACCTGGACTGACAGGGATTTTAATTATGTTTTTAATTTTTAACTCTAATTTTTAATTTATTTTAATTTTAATTTATTCTACAGGGGCCATTAATTTAATTTTTATTTTAACTTCTGTATTATTGTATGTTATTGTTGTTAGCCGCCCTGAGTCCTTTGGGAGATAGGGCGGCATATAAGTCCCAATAATAAATAAATAAATAAATAAATAAATTGGATCTTGTTATTTTATTGCTGTCTGATGTACTTGGATCATCCCAAGTACAGGGCTAGGCAGGAGGCAGCAGTGGCAGCCTAATGGACCTGCACAAGCTGCTGGCGGTGGTGGCCTGAGGCAGGGCTAAGGTGTATAAGGCCAAGGAGATGACCAGCAGCGACCTGCTTTCCAACTGCAAACAAAAACAGATGGGACAGGGTAGGCGCATCCGGCAGTCTGCATCACATGTCTCCCCCTTACCCTACTCTGCCTGCTGCTGGAGGGCTACCCCGGTTTTTGAAGCAGGCTCTGGAGCCCCAGAGTGCACCAGTTGAGGGGCTGGCAGGCTGTGGCTGATGAAGGACCCCATCGGCTGCCATGCACTTGCTGACCTCTGTGTGAGGGGGTGATGGTGTTAGGCAGCAGCCACCCCAGCCCGTCTCACCTTGCCTTGCACTGCAGCAATAGCACCCATGCCCTGCCCCCTACCTCACCTCACCTCACCCCACAGGATGAGCCTCCTGCCCACCACCCCACCCACCAGAAACCCCCTGGATCTCCCCCAACCCTGTCCAGCCCTCACAAGTGTCCCTTCCCACAAGTAACATTGAGGTGGCCATGCCTACCCACTGCAGTCACACCCACTCAGTGGGCCACATCCACCCAGCAACCGGTGATAAATAAGTGGGTTTCGGGTTGCAGTTTGGGCATTCGGTCTCTAAAAGTTTCACCATCACTGTTTTAGATGATTTGGAGATATTACATATCATCCCCATCCAGGAAGATACAGGCTGAGTTGAATAGGGGTGATGGGACCTGCATACTGACATATATAAGGAATATCAATCTGAATATGTAGAAAAAACAGTTTGAAAAAAACATACATACATACATATATACATATGATTGCAGGCTAAATTTCAAAACCAAGTTTTCAGAGTGCATGAGTAAGAAAATACTTAGAGCCAAAAAAGAACGTTTTTTGGTCATGTAAATTGTAACAGTTTATAAAATATGTGGTATCTATCTATAAACAATAGATATTTATGAATCTTTCTGCTCCTAGGAAATAGCCTTTAAAATATTTATATTGAATATAAAATTAAAATTTGGTTTTCCCATGGAAGAAGCTAAGAAACATATTTTAATCTATAATGTTTTTAATGTTGTTTAAACAAAATAAACACAACTAGTCAGACCTCACCTGGTTCAAGCTTTTTGGCCACATGATGGAATCTTTAGAAATGTTGAAGAATTTGTCTGGGGAAATCGTAGGATCTATCCTTCCAACCTGGATCCTGAAAAATGACCGGTTTGGGAATGTGACCCAGTTGTTAATATCAAATCCACCAATGATTTCCCCATTTTTGTCAAATGAAATCTTTTCTCCAACACTGTTGTTGAATGAGACCCTTCTCAGGAAAAGATTAAGCTAAATTAAAAAGGATGAGAAGGAAGATAAATATGACTCATTCATCATTCTATTTCTGGTCAAAGTCCATTTCATATGGAGTTTGTTTATTATATTTTTTTTAAAAATATATATATTTCATTATTAATCTATGAGATTCTTAAGCATATGAAAATGTACACATATATTTCAATATATTATTTTGTAATGGAAGGCCTTGAAAGATGTCACATAAGGAAAGGGGGTAACCTGGTGGTTAAAATGTTTTTTCCCCCTTGATTAGTTTCAGCCTAGAGAAAAGCATTTGTCTCCAACAGATATCCTTCTGAGCAATAGTGAGGAATATTGGATATGAGAATAATATGAGAATATGAAAGAATATATTGGATGAGAATAATATGAGAATATGACTGTCCAAGTATAATGAACAGCTCTAACTCTCTCAAAAGAGGGAGAGAGATACAACATCATTTATCTCCAGTCTTATACATCAGTCCTTTTGGCAGTTCCAAGAAGGCTCCACACCCACTGGCATTACTCAGTTGACCTTGAGGATCAGATAAACCTCCAACTGGCCTTAACAACTCTCCAAAAGAATGCAAATGACCAGCTGTCTGCAAGGAATATAAATCCTTCCATTCTCCACCATCCAGTCAGAACTGAAGAAGCTTCTTGGATAAGAAGTAAAACATCTTCAAATTAAAAAAATAAACAAGAAAGTCCAGTTGTCTCTTGAAAAAACACCTTAGATCTCCTACTTTTCTTTGGAGTGAGCCCTCTAGTTGGCCCATAGAATGAACTTGCAGATCTGCAGCATATCTCTGCTCTGAACATTACCTGCCACAATTGCTGATTCTGAAGCTTGGGCCCTCTTCTGCCCACAATGAAGTTGTGCTTGAGTTTTATTTTATTTTTATTTTTTTTTTTATTTTAATTCCATTTATATCCCGCCCTTCTCCGAAGACTCAGGGCGGCTTACAAGCTTAGCAGTAGCCTTCATTCTATGTATATGCCTGCTTATTAGGGCTTTCACACACACACCCCAAGCAGCATTATTACAAAGTCAGCTTAATTGCCCCCAACAATCTGGGTCCTCATTTTACCTACCTCGGAAGGATGGAAGGCTGAGTCAACCTTGAGCCTGGTGGGACTCGAACTTGCACTAATTGCAGGCAGCTGGTGTTACTTAAGGAGGCATTAGCCCACTGCTCCACCAAGGCTCTTTGATGAATGCATTGCCTCCAAAGCATAAGCTACAGTATAGACAGCATTGTATACATTATAGCTGTGGGCAGTTGTGCTAAATTCAAACACAGATGCAGGAAGGGTTGCCATCTTCTCCTTCCTTGTACAGATTGTGCCATATTTATTATCTAGATGAGAGTTGTGAAACAAGCACCTAAATGCATGCTGCCAGAAATTCCTTAGAAACCCATCGTGTTCTGCTGTTGTTGGATTTCTGATTAGAAGAAATTCCTGGAAGCCTGGCAGCTCCTTTGAATGAACTGCAAAGGATAAAGCATTTTGGAGGAAATTTACATCCCAATCTCTTTGAACAGAAATGGACGTGAAATCCATTTCAGCGTTCATGATCCAGATCTTTGTTTTCACTGACATATCCTCCACTTCTGAATACTGCACTAACATTTTCAAAAAATTCATGGATTCCATTGCACCATATAAGACAATCACCTTGCTTGTGCTTTTTGCAATAATAGAGTACATTTTGCATGTTTCATCCATGACATCCGTAAAGTCACTGTAAAAATCTACCTTTGGGAACTTTCCTATGAAATCAAAGCAGATGCCCTGCTGGTAAAATGTGGGGAGCACCTCCTGTACAAATTTTTCCCCTTGGTCATCATTCACAGCAAGAACTCCAATCCAGATCCATCTAAAGTATAGCAAAAGCTGGAGGAGGCCCTTATGTTGATGGGATTCATTTGGAAACATTTGTTGGAAGAAAACTGCTTGAGTCTCTTTATCCATGATTGGAGCAGAGCCATAGGTCAGCTAAAGAAAAATGATAGAGAAGAATGAAGAATGTCTAAGACTATTTTTTTTCCTTTTAAATAGTGCTAGATTTTTTTCCCTTTCCCTTGGAATCAGCGTTAACCCCTGGTGACTGCCTGGACAGTTTCCTGCAGGGTTTTTTTTTGGCAAGATTTCAGAAGTGGTTTGCTATTTCCTGCTTCCTATAGCAAAGCAAGAATGACCAGCCCAAGGTCACCCAATTGGCTTTATGCTTAAGGTGGGACTAAAATTCACAACTCCCAGTTTCAGACCCAGTGCCTTAATCACTACACAAAACTGGCTCTCTAAATAGTGTTATGCTTTTTAAATTATAATGACTATTTTCAAACATCGGTTTGAAATATCCAGCATCATGGATATACTCATGTGAGCTTATGATGATTATCAACAAATTGGACAATTTCCATTTTATTTTCCATGTGGACATGAGTACATTATGAATGTATTGCTGTAGAAAACATCTGGACAAGAAGTAAAGCCTACTGCCCTTAGGAGGAAACTGACTTGAACATATGCTTTACTGCTCAGGGTTGAATCTGGAAGAACACAAGCACACATACACATATGCACACAAAGTTGAACAATTGTAGAAGTTTCTTTCGAAAAATAAATAACAAATTTTAGTAAATGTTTCATATCGCAGTGCTATATTACAAACACATGAGGACTTTTGCACTGGGAAAAAGTTCTCATTAAAATGAATGGGAACCTTTACACCAGAGAACACAATAGGCATAAAAATGTTGTGATGGTGAAAGCCTTAAAACCTCATGCAACACAACTTAGATCCAGATTGGACATCCTATGCCAACAAAAAGTTAATCATGGAATTTCTTATTATGTGTTTAGTTTGATTTTCTTCCACACCTTGAACATGGCTTTTAGCACACATTATTTTCTAAGGGACCAAGACTTTTGGTAATTGTATGCAAAAGATAACACTTAAATATATAGAAATATTAATATATAGCAAACTGGCTCCCAGTTTCACAGATTCATCTCCTTGCCAAGTATAAATGCTGATTATTCAATCAATCAAAATCTGAATTAAAGATTCCCCCCCCCCCTAAAAATGGATGTCTTTTAGCTTTAGAGGAAATATTTGCATTTGTGACTTCATAACTTCAAGCAGAAAGTTGGGACTAAAATGATGCACTGCTTTGTGATCCAGAAGCAGATTCTGGAATAAACCCATTAGATGGCTGAAGCCTAAAATAAAAACCAATTAAAGCCCATAACCATAAATGAAAGCAAATTACAGGTCTGTTTCATAAATTGTAACTTTATGTATATTTTTAATCAAGAATTTTGTCTTCCAGTATAATGTAAGCTTTGTTTGTTATTTTTCAATCATACCCTCTTCCAAATCTCAGCCGCAAAATTGCATCCAAACAATCACAAGAACACTAAGTGACTTGTTCAGTTCATGTGTGTCATAAGTACACTTTACCTGTGGAACTTTGTAGATGTCCAGTATGGTTGCCATGTGGAAATAGATATCAGGTCCTCCAATAACTGCAGCTGGATTGTTTTGAATGCCACATTTAAAATTTGGGATGAATCTATTCTGAGCAAAGAGAAGCTCCATTGAGGCAAGGTAGATCCAGCTTGGACTGAAGTAGCTATTATAGATGTTGAATCCCACGGTGACATTGGGTAAAATCTGGGGATTTTCATTGATTTCCTTTATAGCAAAAACTAAAGCCAGGATGTGTTGGTAACTCTGAAACAATACCCTGGAATGAAAACTTCATGCTGTTTTAAAAGTAAATGGTTCCAAAAGTATTTCCTATATTTATGCTTAAATCACCTTAATGATGAGATTTCACAAATTATATAAAAATAAATGAATTTTGTTATCATCCAAGTAAATGAAAAAGCCCCTCTCCTTTGGACATTTCTGAACAAGAAAGCATTGTCTTTGTTTTAGCAAATATAATTTGCATTATACATTTATGTAGAATTCACAGAATCACAAACCATCTTCATAACAAGGGGTGATAACCAAGGGCTAAGGATGTTACTTCTGAAACCTATAGTGCAAAAAGGAGTCATAGCTATTCCTAGTTAAACTTAGACCAATACATTTAAGTCAAACACAATCTGGGTCCCTTCTGCTATCTCTTGATTATTTATCAACACGAACACAAAATGCTGTTAGCAAAGTGTTTTAATATCATTTATTATCATAGACAAAGAGTTTCCACAACAGATTAAGTGTTAAACAAAATGATTAAAAAGATTAATCCACCCTGTTTATTCCTGAGTGATGGTAGCTGTAACAGAGATTGCCTTGAGAATCATTTGATTCAACACTAGGGTAAAAATATAAGACTTACACAAAATCATCAAGAAGTTCCAGAGAAGGGTGTTTAATGAAAGCAACAGGACTGGAAAAGACATAGAGCTGAGAAATAATGCCAGCAATTCTGAGATCTCCAGACTGAACGTATTTATGATGAATAGGGAGAGATTTACTAACATTGCAATTGCGATTGGGGACCTTACATACCACCCAGGCATTGATACTAATAATGAAACAATAAATACCACCATATTGCCTGAAAGTCTTCCTCCTGTATACAGATGGACCTGTTTCCACTTTGGCAAGTGCATATTTCCTTGGTGAGTGGCTGAGCATTGCGAATGCATATTTCCAAATTGCAGAGCCTGCCATGATTCTCTCAAATGTTTTGAATGCTAAACTGGGCAATGTAATGCATCAGTGATCAAATATGTTCTATCTGCAACCCCAGCTCTGAATGTTTGGGGGAATATTAATAGCATCCTTCATCTGTTTTCCACTCTGATACTCTGAAGGATTTGGAAAAGAAATGGTGATAATCATGTGTAATTGGATAATTACAACATACAGTAGATAATCACATAGTTGTAGTTTTTCATTCAATCCCACCTTAAAGACAAAACAATGGAAATGTTTTATGTATGTGGGTCAGGAAAAAATAAAGACCACAGTAATAAGAATTTTAAAAAAACCCTTCAGTGTGAAAACACTGATTTTTGAATATACATTGCACTACACATCCATGTAGACATAGAAGGATGATATTTTGGATGCTTTCAAAAGTGAAATATTACAACCTCCAAAAGTTTTAGAATTTGCTGAAGTGTAGCACATATCTATCTATCTATCTATCTATCTATCTATCTATCTATCTATCTATCTATCTATCTATCTATCTATCTATCTATCTATCTACTTACCAACTACCTATCTATCTCTATCTCCCCTCTCTGTCTCTATCTATCTATCTATCTATCTATCTATCTATCTATCTATCTATCTATCTATCTATCTATCTATCTATCATCTATCTACCTATCTATCTATCTATCTATCTATCTATCTATCTATCTATCTATCTATCTATCTATCTTCATCTTCCCCTCTCTCTGTATCTATTTATCTATCATATCTATCATACATATTTTTATGCACCCACCAACCTACTTGTATTTCTTATTATGTGTATGTATTATTTCTTATTACACACAAAGACTTTGACACAAACACACACACACAAAGACAAGGAAAAAAGAACAGAAAAGGGAAACAGAAGTCTTAGTTTTACACATCCTGGTTATTCCTACCATACATCTCAGTTAACTCAAATTAGGGAAGGCACAAATCTTAAACATATCAATGGTTGCATAGAAAGAGAGAGAGAGAGAGAAAGAGAGAGAAAATCACTAGTTCTTATTTTCCCTTTAAGTACTTTTATTTAGCCAGATTGGTTTCCCAGAAAAGCCCTGAGCAAAGCCCATTTTTTACATAATTTCTTTACCTGTCTCTTTTTCATACCTGCCTGAATGGGTATCTGATTCCCGTCCCAGGCCTCAAGCAAGCTTTTTACTGGGGAGCCTATCTTGACCCTCGAACTAGAACACACCATGATCCCCCTATTTCCAATGTAGGGGTTCACTTCAGCTCAGTCAGGTCTGGCACACTTGAAGTCTCCTTGTAAGACTTCCGCCTATAACCACAGTTTCGTGACAAAAAGGGGTCCATGGAGGACTCTGGTATCCCTAACAGAGTATGAATAACTCCTTTGTGGATTCTCTACCACAGTTTCAGATCAAAAAGGGATCTTTGGGGACTCATCTGCTCCCCCTAGAGTATGGGTCGCTCAATTACTGGCTTTACCTACACAACCACAGTTTGTGGACCTCAAATATCTGGAAGGACCTCTGCTTGCTTCTCAGAGGTAAGGGTCGCTCCTAGCCTGGGGCTTAATTTTTCTAACGTGGAACTTTGCTTACAGGACCTTACCAGCTGGTTGCCCAAATTCAATTCTCTCATTCACTCATTCCATTCCATTTTCACACAGCCTCTCCCTTTTTCCTAACAAAAGGTCCTGCACTCTGGCCAAATCCTCATGCTTTCCAGGGTCTGCCACTTGAACAGATTCTTTCTGTGGTTAGGAAAGGCCAGAGGGAGCAAAATCCAACTGTGATTCACTCCCCTGGGCTTTAAAGTTAAAATTTAGAGGTACTCACCTTCACCTTCTTTCCAAAGCAGCCCTTGAGCTCAAACTCAAAACTCCCTTTACTACCCTCACTTCACATGGGCAGGACTTGGAAAACCTATGCACAGACACAAGGGGTCTACTGCCGGCAAGATGGGGCTTACCAGTCTCAGTCCATTGGAGAGGTTGGCTTGGAGTCCCATCTGGAGTGCCAAATTGTTGAGTGAAAAGTCCTCATCAGGGTTCAGTCCAAGCCGGGAATAAACAAAATGGCACCTGCTATAGAAAGAAGGCTGTAGTTTATTGAAGAGGAGAGTCAGACAGAAGGATGGCTCTGGATGAAAAGAAATACTGGATGAAAAGAGAGAGCGCATATTTTGGGAGTGGGTTTTTATATTCTCTGAGGCTCTTGAGGTTGTTTCCTGTTCCTGTTTGAGGCTTTGTATTTCATGTGTGATATACTTTGACCTGAGTCTGAATATGCCCCTTTGGCATCTATGGGTTAATCCTATTCTGTCTGGTTTCTGAAATAAAATCTACTTTCTGGCAGCTTGCTTCGTTTAGTGTCTATACTTTTTTCTGCGCTGAAGGCTTATTCCCAGCTGGAGAAATGAACCAGAGAAATTTCTTCTCACAATTGCTTTATTCCTTTTTGCCATTGTTTGTTGCTTCATTGCTTCTTCTTGTTTCTGGCAATAAACAGGTGCAGGAAATAACCTGAGTTCCATTACCTATAGGAACCTGAGATCCTTTACTTATGAATATATATCTTTACATCATGTGTTTCTTATGCACATGAGATACATAAATATGAGTGTATCCTTTTGTGGGGTGGGGTCTCTCTCATTATTCTTTGGGAGGAATCCACCAGCACATGTTGATTACTTGTTTTGGGTCCTGTGTTTTGATTCCACAGAAATCTAGTGTCAGAAGTGGGATCCACAACCTACAAGCTATGACCAAGGAGCAGAGTCCTAAGAGTGATAAGATCCTGTGTGGCCTCCAGATGCAGGCAGGTACTGACCAATCAACCAGACACTGTGATAGTAGACAAGGGCAGTAGTGATAGATGTAGCATTACCAAGTAGCAGCAACATCAAGAAGGAGTATGGGAAACTAAAGAATACCAGGCCTGAAGGAGGAATTAGAGAGCACATGGAAATTAAAGGCCAAAGTGGGCGAGTGGTGATAGGAGCACTTGAGGCTGTTACTCCTAAGCTGGAAAAGTGATTTCAGCAGATCCCAGGAACAATATCAAAGCTCTCTGCCAAGAAAATTGCAGTAATTGTTAATATATTATGCAGAACCACAAATTCTCAGATCTCTGGTAGAAGATGCAAGGTTGTGGATTACACATACTCCCCCCCGCCAATTGGAGTGAGAAACCAATTGATTTACATAATATATTGTGGAAGACTGTTATGTAAAGCAAAATTGTAACCAATCAAATAAGGAAGAGCAATCAATCAATCAGAATAGAGCTGGAAGGGACCTTGGAAGTCTTCTAGTCCAATCCCCTGATCACAACTATCAACAACAATATTTAGAATATTAGATTTTGTTATAAAAAGGGGGAAATGTAGAAGTTTTGATAAGGGAAACTGTAGTCACTTAAAGCTTAGAAATTATAACATATCAAATGTTAAGTTGAATATTGAGGGGAAATTAAAGCCTGGGAAAAAAGCTACAACAGGACATTGATGTATATAAGATTGAATGTAAACACAATTAAGATATGTATAAGTTCAAAATAAGGGACGCGGTGGCTCAGTGGGTTAGGACGCTGAGCTTGTCGATCAGAAGGTCAGCAGTTTGGCGGGTTGAATCCCGAGTGCTGCGTAACAGAGTGAGCGCCTGTTACTCGTCCCAGCTTCTGCCAACCTAGCAGTTCGAAAGCACGTAAAAATGCAAGTAGAAAAATAGGGACCACTATGGTGGGAAGGTAACAGCGTTCCGTGCACCTTTGGCGTCTAGTCATGCTGGCCACATGACCATGGAGACGTCCTTGGACAAGCGCTGGCTCTTCGGCTTTGAAACGGAGATGAGCACCGGCCCCTAAAGTTGGAAACGACTAGCACGCATGTGCGGGGGAACCTTTACCTTTACTAAGTTCAAAATTATTGATAAATGTAACAAAGATGGTTTTACTTAGTTGATAACAATAAGAATCATGTTAATTCAATATGAGATAGTAGATATTAAGGGAAAAAGAGAGGAAATATCTGATTTTGTAACAAGATTTGTGCTAAAGATTTAAGTATGTTATGGAATCATTGATCACCCAGTCACCATGTTGCTTTTTAAATGTTTACTTGTAAAATTAGAAAATTAATAAAATATTATGAAAAAAACTCCTCTAGTGATGAAGCACCCACAATGTCTGAAGGCAAGGTGTTCCACTGGTTAATTGTCCTCAGTGATAGGAATTTTCTCCTTAATTCCAGTTTGCTTCTCTCCTTGATTAGTTTCCATCCATTGTTTCTTTTTCTGCCCTCTGGTGCTTTGGTAAATAATGTGACCCTGTTTTCCTTGTGGCAGCCTCTCAAATACTGGAATACTGCCATCATGTCACCCCTAGTCCTTCTTTTCTCTAGACTGGCCATACCCAAATCCTGCAACCATTATTTATATGTTTTAGTTTTCAGGCCTTTAATTATCTTATTTTCTCTTCTTTGCACTTTTTCCAAAGTATCAACATCTTTTTTTGTAATGTGGTGACCAAACCTAGATGCAGTATTCCAGGTAATTTGTCTTGTTCTACAAAGAGGACTAATAACTGCTGTATATATAATACATCCCCAAGAAATCAATATATTCATCTGTCTGTCTGTCTGTCTGTCTGTGTATCCTTATCTATCTATCTGTCTGTCTGTCTGTCTGTCTATCTATCTATCTATCTATCTATCTATCTATCTATCTATCTATCTATCTATCTATCTATCTATCTATCTTCATCATCACCTTCATCATTATCACCATCATCATTTTTGTATGACCCCAATTACATTTGCCTACCAGAAGGCAAAATATGTAAATAGGTAATGTAATAGGTAATAGATAAGAGCCATTGAAATCTCAGGAAGCAGACTATTCCATAGAAGGTAAATCTCTTTGCAAGATTGCACAAATGATGCCACTACCCATTGTTCTCTGGGATAAATGTGAAATGGAGGAAGATCTCCAATATGTACACAGTACATATAAAGGACATCAAGTAAATATATTCCTAAAAACATAGGGTGTCAATTTTTCTCCTAGGTATATGTTACAGGTAAATTAAAAATTATCTCTGTTAATATGAGGTCAGGCCTGTTAGGCTAAAGAGTAGATTTAGCTAATAATTTAAAATAAACATGTCTTCTAGCTTTGTAATTCTTAGCTCTATTCTTAAAGATTTGTTATTTTTATTACCTATTTCTATTTCCGTATTCCTACGCTGATATAGATATATAGTGATTTCATTCTTTTTTCCATCACTTCCTACCCCAGAAGGCCATCATTTTTTTTTCTGAGTTGTGAGTGTAAAAATCTTGAGATAGATGCTTGTTTCTTTATCATTATGAAATTAGCCTGTTTGTACCTTCCAAATCCTATGAGACTCCAAGGCAAAATGTTAAACATTGTTAATGTTTCCCAGGACATTCAAACTAGAAGCCCTTAGAGCTCTGTGAGTATAAACAGTGGTAGCTATTACTGTCTATCTCTGCCTGAAAAAAACAGCCAATGAAGTCATGTCAGACTGTTCTACTCAGACACCTTCAAGAATCATGTTGTGGACAGGAGCATTTGTATACCAAAAGAAGACTTATATGGATAATGGTAGTATTGATGGTATCATTGTTGATAGTAATGCCTCAAGTGGCATGCCAGAATCCTAATGTTCAATGTGACCATGATGAGCCTGTTCCTATTCGTCACACATATCATCAGCTTGAAGAAGTTAGCATTGGTGGCATCATTTCAGTGTTCTTGTCATTTTCTGATCCCACTGATTTCAATCAACATCCTTCTAAGGAGCTTCAAGATGGACTTATGTAAGTTCCTAATTGACTGATTTTCCAGCTCTGAGTGCAACTGTTCAATTATATGGAGCTCAAAACTTTTTCCTCTAAGCTATAGTAACAAAAGCCGAGAAACACCTTTTTCAAACATAGGATACCTTGATGTATTTTCAATGTACATTTTAATTGCTACATAAAAACAGATCAAAAGTCCATAATGACAAATTGTATCTAATTCATTCTAGGTAGAGAATATAGATTTGTGTACCTTCAGAAGATGTACATAGAACTAAAATCTGAGGAAACTGTATTACCTATGATTAATATTTATTTGATATTACTGGTAGGAAAATTGAGTTTTTTTCTTTGAGATATAAGTCTGGAAGATTGGTCATGCCATCTTCTGATGCAGACCCTTTTAAATCTGTTATGTAATTTTTGTTACAGAATATTTTATCAAAACTACCAGCACATACTGACTTTAGTATTTGCTGTCAAGGAGATCAATGAAAATCCTCAGATCCTGCCCAATGTCACACTGGGCTTTCATATTTATAATAGCAATTTTAGTCCAAGTTGGACTTACATTGCATCCATGGGACTTCCCTTCACCCAGGGTCGATTCATACCTAACTTCAAATGTGGGGTCCCCCAAAATTTGGCTGCTGTCATTCTAGGATCTGACATCTGTCTCCATGGGGCAACTGTTCTGAGCATCTACAAAGTTCCTCAGGTAAGAGTGTTGAAGATGTACCAACTACCTGAACAAGCTTAGAGTGTTAGCTTTCATGATAAAGAGCATGGTTCAGATTCTATAGAACCTTTTGATACATACTCATTAAGAAAGTTTGAAACATTTATCTAAATAGTAGATAGAAAGAAGAATTGGCCTGGATGTATATTTCAAAATAATCGAAAGAAATAGAAAGTAATCAACCTGCACAATAAAGGAGCCCTGGTTGACACAGTGGTTAGAATGCATTATTGCAGGCGAACTCTGCTCACAGCTTGGAGATTGATTCTGATGGGGCTGAAGGTTGACTCAGCCTTCCATCATTCCAAGGTTGGTAAAATGAGGATTTCCGAGATTGTTTAGGGCAATATGATGAAATTGTAAACTACTCAGAGAATGCTGTAAAGCACTATGGACAGGTATATCCTAAGTGCTATTGTTATTGCTATAAAACCTGCACTTAGGGATCTTCTTACAATAAAATCTTTTTGTCCTCTAAGCTTTGGGAAACCTCCCTTCACTTCTAATCCTGCAAATCTGTATATCTCTCTGGTAAAAAAAGCAGACACATTTGGCATTTTGAAGAAGACAATAACTAGGTTGTTTTTTTGTGTCTTGGGCATCGAAGGATGCTTCCCTCTACAGCCCAACAGTTTCTCCAGAATATTATGGAAAGATTGGAGTGGAGAGAAGGAAAATAGATTTAGGACTCATAGACATTTATTTCTTCTTGATTGGATTGGCACAGTACCAATAACATCTTAGGCCAGACTCTGTGTATTTTGACATATATAAATATTCCACAATCCCAGGGACCAAATTCAGGTTCAGCTTTATTTTTTCCTTCTCTAGTACAGTTATGCTTTTTTTTTACATTTCTTTACAAAGAGAATAAACATAATGAGAGTTGTTCTACAAAAATATTGCTTTCATTCCTATATCCTGGATAGATGTTTGGAAATAAATGCAAATATTTGAATTTCCAATGCAAATGTTTTCGGGGTGTTTTTTTTTTTGCTTCCTTTAGCTGACCGATGGCTCTGCTCCAGTCATGGATAAAGAGACTCAAGCAGTTTTCTTCCAACAAATGTTTCCAGATGAGTCCCATCAGCATGCTGCCCTCCTCCAGCTATTGCTGTATTTTGGATGGATGTGGATTGGTGTTCTTGCTGTGAATGATGACAATGGAGAGAAATTTGTACAAGAAGTACTTCCCATATTGTCCCAACGTGGCATCTGCTTTGATTTCATACAAGAGTTTCCTTATGTAGCTTTTTATATTGATTATAATGAAGTCATAGAGGATGGAATCCAAATATACCACGTTCTTATGACCAGCACAGCCAATGTCATAGTCTTATATGGTGAAAGTAGGTCCATAACTTTTCTGAGAATGTACTTGCAATTGGCAGAAGTGGAGGATATACCAAAGAAGACAAAAATCTGGGTTACATCAGCTCAGACAGATTATACTTCAATTTCCTTTCATAAATCTTGGGATATCCATTTCCTGCAAGGTGCTTTATCCTTTGCAGTTCACACAAAGGAGGTTGAAGATTTTCCAAAATTTCTTGAAAGCATAAGTCCAACCAACAACCAGCATGATTATTTTAGGAAAGATTTCTGGGAACAGGCATTCAACTGTTTCTTCATCAATCCTGAAACAGAGAAGTCTGAGAAAAAATGTAGTGGACAGGAGAGGCTTGAGACCCTTCCTAAGTCTGTGTTTGAAACACTCATGAGTGGCCAGAGCTACAACATTTACAATGCAGTCTACGCAGTGGCACATGCTTTGCAATCTCTGTATTTATCCAAGTCCAGCCACAGAACAATAGTGAAAGAAGGAATAAAACAATTTCACAATCAAGTGTTGTGGCAGGTAAGATCTAAAGCAGAGAAATGCACCATACATGTAGTAGCAACATCTGTCCATAAACCTTAATGAATAATATTCTTTTAGGACCTTGATATGATTCTAAAAAGTGAAATGTACAATTTATTTACTGAACTAATATATTTATATGCTCATATTAAAAGTATAATAGGTGTTCTACAAAACTATTAGCAATAGCAATAGCACTTAGACCTATATACTTTACAGCACTCTCTGGGTGGCTTACAATGTCAGAATATTGTCCCCAACAATCTGAGTCCTCATTTTCCCAGCTTTGAAATTATGGAAGGCTGAGCCAACCTTGAGCCCATCAGGATTGAACTGTAGATTGTGGGCAGATCTAGCCTGCAATTCCACATTCTAACCACTATGCCACCAGGGCTCCTATTGCAATGACCTTTGGAATATGCTTCTGTCTATCAAAATAAAGATGAGTCTATAAGTAGATGGAAAGAGATTATAATTTCAGATTATAATTTATGGGTAAGGTTTAGGAAATACTTTCCATGAAAGCATTAATTCATCTGATCATTTCAAATAATTTAGCATATTATATATATGCTTCAGAGAGGGGTGGTATATAAATCCAAATATATATGAAATTATCAAATTTATGAAGATTGAAATGGAGAATTCTTGTTAAGACAACGGAATCATCTACACATTATTCATTAAATGTACAAGAAGTCCCTAAAAACACTAGAGATTTCCTGCTGTGATGGTCCCCATTCTAACCATTTGTAGGGAACGTTCTACAACATTTTAAAGTAACAACTATTCTACCCTTAGTAAGTGGGAAATTAAAATTTTGGGTCACTTTGGGCTGCTGCTGAGATATATATTTTTCTCCCCTCATAAGAAAATAGCCAGACAGCAGAAAGACTATGTTTTCTTACTCGCTGGATATGAAATGAGCATTTCAGACATTGTTCTGTATCTGAATTATGACTGAACACAAATGACTTTGCTAAGTGAGGTGATTGTGAGCACAATTTAGGTTACCATAATTCAATATAGCCCATAATTTCTTCTCCCTCAGCTTTTAAAATAGACACATACAATTTCAGTTACCCAATATTAGTATTTTCTCACTTCTACTTGGGTGGATTATAACTGCAGTAAGTAATCAAACCCTAATAGGACTACTGCAAATATAAAGCTTATTACAAATAAGGATAATTTTAAATTCCTATAGTTTTATACATCCCAGTATTTCTCATTTGTTTAATCTATAGTCATCGAGCTTAAATAAGTATAAATTGTATTGGACTATAAAATGTAATTTTGTAAATTTTTCACTTCTTTTTTTTAAAATGTAATTCTATGCTTATACATTTGTACTTTATTGTATTAATATGATATTTTATTTCAACTTTTGTTTTCAAATGATTGTTGTATTATTTGATTGGTACTAGTCTACCAGCAAAATAAAAGCAAACAAGAAATACCCAGTATAAATCCTCCCTTCCTCTTTCCCTCCCTCTTTTTATCTCTGTCATTATATTTACAGCTTCATTCCTTTCTGAGAAGTGTCTCATTCAACAACAGTGTTGGTGAAAAGATCTCTTTTGACAAAAATGGAGGATTCATTGGTGGATTTGATATTATTAACTGGATCACATTCCCAAACCAATCTTTTATTAGAGTTAAAGTTGGAAGAATAGATCCCACAGCTCTGCCAAATAAATTCTTCAATATCTCTGTGGATTCCATCATGTGGCCAGGAGGATTTCCTCAGGTTAGATGCATGAATCTAGCTTTGTCTGCCTTCATTTATACAGCATAAAAATGTCTCTCTATTGATGGAAAATTCATAGCATCATCTCTTGTTTAACCTCTATAGACATCCCATGGGGAAAGAAAAAAAAAATCTGCATGAATGTTTATATTTAAAATATTCAGTATAGAAACGTTTGTCACAGTTTTCCTTATGACCTCTCATATGGATTATACCAATATTGTCAACATGGAGCTGCCCTTCAAGAGAGTTCAAAAGCTTTAACTACTGCAGAAGGCAACAGAGCTTCTAGTAAATGACTAGTTTATTTGGCATATATCACTATTCCATGAACTCAGTTGGTTGCCAGTCTGCTATCATGTGCAATTAAAAGTGCTGGTGTCACCTTTAAAGCCCTTGACAGCTTAGAATTAGTTTGCTTGAGAGATCATCTCTCCCCCGTTATTTCAATCTAATCCAATCAGGCAGGAGGAGTATGCTTCAGGTTCCATCAGCCAAAGAATGCTTAAAGTCTATATCATCTCCCTTTTCTGTTCTAGTACCCCTCTACTGGAACCTTCTCTCTCTGAAGGTCAAGTTGGCCCAAATCATGCTGGCCTTTTGTAAGACTCTTACAAAAGGCTTGGGGTTCTGACTGTGTGAAGGGAACCCTTACTTACTTGCACGAGTGATTTAAGTTTGATATTTCTTGCTGATTTGCATTTTAATAATTTTTATAATGATTGAAATTCCTATATCAAAAAGATTATTATTATTATTATTTTATTTCTTGATAGGCACCACCTTTTTCTTTATGTAATGATCCTTGTAAGTCAGGATACAGCAAAGTCAAGAAAGAAGGAGAGTCATTTTGCTGCTATGATTGTCTTCCATGTCCAGAGGGGAAAATATCAAAGGAGAAAGGTAAGGAAGTTCAAAATATAATGGTGCTAAGCATACAGTACCTAATGTAGTGGCACTAATTGCCATCTCAAATGTCCTGATGAAAGTGTCAAATTTATGAAGATCAGAATTGACAATTTCAGTGGACAATGACACTGTGTATAAGCCAGAATATATATTGGTATTTTTCCAGAATAAACATCTCTCTTTTGTTCTTTTTCAGACATAGATGACTGTTCTCTGTGCCCAGATGATCATTATCCAAACCCTGACAGAAATATATGCCTTCCAAAGCAGATCAGTTTTTTATCCTATGAAGAACCCATGGGGATCAGTCTTACTGTCCTTTCTCTTTGCTTTTGTTTTATGACAACTTTGGTGCTTACAATCTTTACTAAACATAAAGATACTCCCATTGTCAAAGCCAACAACCGGAATCTCACCTACACTCTCCTTGTTTCTCTCCTCCTCTCTTTCCTTTGTGTGTTTCTATTTATTGGGAGACCTAACAAAATTCTGTGTGTCCTTCGTCAACCAGCTTTTGTGCTCATCTTCTCTGTGGCAGTTTCTTGTGTATTGTCCAAAACCTTTGTTGTGGTTCTAGCATTTATGGCCACCAAACCTGGCTCCAAAATGAGGAAATGGGTAGGTGGAAGAATTGTCACTTTTATTCTTTTTTCCTGCTCCCTCATTCAAACCACTATTTGCATAGTATGGATAACAATTTTTCCACCCTATCCAGATTTTGATGTGCACTCCATGCCTAAAGCAGTCATCATGGAATGCAGCGAGGGATCAGTCATCATGTTCTATTGTGTTTTGGGTTTTATGGGTTTCCTGGCTATGATCAGCTTCTCTGCTGCTTTTCTAGCTAGGAAGTTGCCTGACAGTTTCAATGAAGCCAAATTCATCACCTTTAGCATGTTGGTCTTTTGCAGTGTTTGGCTTTGCTTTGTTCCAACTTATTTAAGCTCAAGGGGAAAATATATGTTGGCTGTGGAGATCTTCTCCATGATTTCATCCAGTGCTGGTTTATTAGTGTGTATCTTTTTCCCCAAGTGTTTTATCATTTTGATGAGACCTGAACTGAACAATAAACATCAGTTAATGAAAAGAAAATTATAAATAATCTTTCTTTATATATGTGTCTGATAATTTCAAAGTATATATTTAAGCCAGAAATTATATGGCATATGCAATTACATAGTAGAATGGGAGAACTAGCTGCAGCCAATTTGCCACAGCCAACTTGTTATGGTCAACTCACTGTGGGACAACTTGCTGGGAGCTAATTCAACTATTCAATTAATTGTTTAAAATAATTAACATTTATTTTAATTTTTATCATTCACTTTTCATTTTGTCCCTTATTTCTTTAATGATTCTATTCCACTATTTCTTAAATATTAATGTAATTCTTGTCCTGTAATGAGTTGTCCCACAGTGACTTGGCCACAGCAAGTTGGCTGTGACAGAGTGGCTGCAGTGACATAAGACTAGAGTGTTTCAGTCTCTTCCCTATGAAAAAACTTCCTTTCTATTATTTGGATGGCTCTGATGCTTGGATGTGAAGAGTTTTCTCCTAGATGTTTAATTTATTATGTATATTTATTTATTTATTTATTTTTATTTTAATTCCATTTATATCCCGCCCTTCTCCGAAGACTCAGGGCGGCTTACAAGCTTAGCCGTAGCCTTCATTCTATGTATATGCCTGCTTATTAGGGCTTTCATACACCCCCCAAGCGGCATTATTACAAAGTCAGCTTAATTGCCCCCAACAATTTGGGTCCTCATTTTACCTACCTCGGAAGGATGGAAGGCTGAGTCAACCTTGAGCCTGGTGGGATGCAAACCTGCACTAATTGCAGGCAGCTGGTGTTACTTAAGGAGGCATTAGCCCACTGCTCCACCAATGCTCTCTATTACAAGGTACCCTGGATTTCTTTTCTTTGCATTGGATTAAAGGCTAAGAATGACTTATTATATTGCTTGTGTTTGCATTATATTAAATTAAAGAGCCTTGGTGGAGCAGTGGGCTAATGCCTCCTTAAGTAACACAGCTGCCTGCAATTAGTGCAGGTTCAAGTCCCACCAGGTTCAAGGTTGACTCAGCCTTCCATCCTTCTGAGGTAGGTAAAATGAGGACCCAGATTGTTGGGGGCAATAAGCTGACTTTGTAAAAATGCCACTTGGGGTGGGGGAGCGAAAGCCCTAATAAGCAGGCATATACATAGAATGACAACTATTGCTAAGCACATTGATTTGTGCTTTAGATTGTAAGCCACCCTGAGTCTTCGGAGAAGGGCGGGATATAAATGGGATAAAAAAAATACCAATAAGACATGGTCACTTTCACCCAAAGTTATGGTAACTTCCACCCTCTCTATCATTTATTCTCTCTTAGTAAGCATTAGGTTCATTATAGCAGCCTTTCTATTTTCCTCCTTTACCTTTTGGATGAGAAAGTTGTCAGTTAGGCTGGTCAGGAATATGTTTTATAATAATAATAAAGTTGGAAGGGACCTTGGAGGTCACCTAGTCCTACTATTTCAGACAAATGACTATTCAGTCTTTTCTTAAAAACTTCCAGTGTTGGAGCATTCACAGCTTCTGGAAACAGATTGTTCAACTGATTAATTGTCTGCCGGTGCTGTGCACGCAAAACAGAAGCCGGATCACAGATGATTTTGAAGCCTTCTGCACAAATTTTGTGCACTGCAACACATACACAGAAGCTCTACTATGATTTTTGTTGCTATGGTTTCTGATGAGGAACTGGACATAAAAGATAGCTCAGATTTTCATAAAGCACAGTGTTGATAGGCGAAGGGAAAGGCAGCAGATGTGGGTAAAATATGGGATGACATATTAACTCCAGGGAGAATTTTAGGAAAAACAAGCTTGTTTGTGACAGTGATGACAAGTAGTGAAAGTTGCTATGGTGTCTAAAATGCACTTAGACAGTCCTAGTAGCTTTGAACATACTGTAGCTTATTGTTCTCATTCCAGAGAAACATGGCTACTATTCCTAAAATAGTTTTAATAATTCTAAAGGTTCATCTGTTCCTAAAGAGATGAAAATTCATAAGATATGAAGTAGAATGAATGTTTATGTGTCAGTGGTCAACAGTATATCAAGAATTGTTAATTGACTAGTGGTTATACATATCCAATCATTAGGTTACTATATAAATGCTACAAAAATCACAAATTGAAACCTGGGTTTGAGCTGGCTTGATGTTTAAAATTTACTTTTATTCAAACGAAGAGAACACACTAATACATGCTTCTTCTTCTTCTTCTTCTTCTTCTTCTTCTTCTTCTTCTTCTTCTTCTTCTTCTTCTTCTTCTTCTTCTTCTTCTTCTTCTTCTTTTCTTCTTTTTTTTTTTACAAAATTCTCTAGCTCACATATGGCTCTGCTCCAGTAATGAATAAAAAAAAACCAAGAAATGTTTTTTACAACAGTTGTTCCCCAATGAGGCTTTAAAAAACCAAGGAATCCTTCTGTTGCTATTACGTTTCAGGTGGACATGGATTAGACTTCTGTGAAAAATGAAGCAGGAGAGAAATTTGTATGGGATATAGTCCCTACGTTTTCTCAGTATGGAATCTGCTTTGATTTTATGGAATGGTTCCCAAATGTAGCTTTTTACAGTGATTTTATGGAAGTGATGGATAAAGGATTTGAAATATACAAAATTGTCATGAAAAGCACAGCCAATGTGATAACTGTTTTTGGTGAACTTCAGACTATGTTACTTTTAAAAACACTTCTCCATTTTTCAGAAGTAGAAGATTTAGGAGTGAGGAAAAATATCTTGGTAATGCCAGCAGAAATGGGTTTTGCATCAATGCCCTTTCATAGACTTTGGTATATAGATTTCATTCATGGTGCTTTATCCTTCTCTGTTAACTCAAAAGTGGTTTTTTGATTCCAGAAATTTCTTCAGAGTAGAAATCCAACCACATAACAACATGATGGCTTTATCAGAGATTTTTGGGAGCAGGTGTTTGATTGCTCATTTCCCAACTCTAAAAAAAAGAAATTAAAAAAATCCAAAGGCCTGAGAACATCTGTACTGGAGAGAAGAAATTGGAGACTCTTCCTACTTCATTTTTTGAAATTAGCATGAGTGGCCACAGCTACAATATGTGCAATGCTATCTATGCTGTAGCACATGCTTTACAATCAATGCATTCCTCTAAATCCAAGCAAAGAAATTTGATGAACTTGGGGAAAGAGATCTTTGAGACCTACAATCATGGCAGGTTATGTCTGGAGCAGAGAATATATATAAAAATATAGTGCATATATTTTTTTAAGTTCCCAGTATACTGTTTACATGTGAAAACATAGAACACAAAATAATAAAGTTGGAAGGGACCTCAGAGGTCTTCTAGTACAATCCCCTGCTTAAGCAGGAGACCATATACCATTTCAGACAATGGTTTTCCAGTCTCTTTTTGAAAGTCTCCAGTGATAAAATACCCACAACTTCTGAAGGCTATTCCTGTTGTGTATGTAAATAGTTATTAATAAGGAATTAGCTGATTGCAGAATAGCAGGGTTTTGAGCGGGAGATCCAGGTGCAATCATTGGTTGCAATAACCTAGGAGTGGGAAAATAAGCTCCATTGATTGGTTACAGTTCTAACACTATCCCTATAAAAGATTGCAACAAGTGACAGTTGACAGTTGACCTTGTGTATTCAATAAACTCGTTGTTGTTAAACCACTCTGAGTCCTCGTCTGTCAGAACCTAACAATTGGCGACGAAGGTGGGATAGACAGAAGACCAGAGATTCGGCGGAATCGTCGCGGAAAGGCGGCAAATTCAGAACGAGTAATAGTCAACCGAGTGGCCGCGGCAGAAAAAATAAAAATAAAAATAAAAATAAAAATAAAAATAAAAATAAATTCTCCGAATGGCGCAAATCGGGTCATTGAAGGAATTCGACCCAAACTTCCCCGAGGATTGGGAAGAATACATCGGACAAGTCGAAGGGTTCCTGTTAGTGAACGGGATCACAGACGACCGTAAAAAAGCGGCTGCTTTATTGACGATTTGCGGCACGCCGGTCTACCGAATCGCTGTCGGACTGTGTCAACCGCAACCGGTCTCAAGCGTGCCCTACGCCGACCTTCTAGCCAAACTTAAGGTCCACTTTACACCTAGAAGATCTGAACTCTTCTGGAGGCGCATCTTCGAGAAGAGGAACCAGAGGCCGGGAGAGTCAATACAGAAGTTCGTCGCTGCTGTCAGGGAAGCCGCAGTACGTTGCAAATACGATAATTTAGAAATAAGAATTAGGGACCGAGTAGTACTGGGCTTGCGTGACGAGCAGCTACAGAACAGAATAATCGCCAAACCCACTGGCGATCTACAGGAAGTTATTGACGAACTTTTAACTTACGAGTCCACTGGGTATCGCGACCCCCCCCGCAACAGCATGGCAACGGCGTCCGAGATCAACCAAGAGGGCTATGTGGACTGCGGGGAGGTGGACCAGCAGTGGGAAGAAGATATCGCTGAAGTCTCCAGGCGATTTGGAAAATTGGCGCCAAGACAACCCAGAAGTGAGGGGCTTGAACCTGCTCGCCGGCAACAACCCGCAACTTCGCAAAGACAGGCGACGGGGACACAACGACCATGGCGGGACACCGCAACCAGACCACGCGACGCGGACAACCAGAACCGGTGCGGCAGCTGCGGAGGCAACCATCCCCGCGCCTCGTGTCGATTCCGTACCGCAAAGTGCAGGGCATGCGGCAAGACCAGCCACATCCAGGCCATCTGCAGGAGCCGTGTTCGCGACAACCGCGTTCAAGAAGTCGATGCGTGGGCCGAGGGTAAGGTAGCCCCTTGTTCCAGTGGCAAGGAGACCCCTAAACCCTGGGTTAAAATTCCACATCTAGGGGAGGTGGCGCGTGTCAGCCGGAGGAGACAAGGAAAAGGTTACAATTTTCCTGGAGGAAAATTAAAAATCACAGTCCATCTGCAAGGGGTCCCTTGCAGAATGGAAATAGACTCAGGGGCTTCAGTGTCGATAATTTCCACTGAAACCCTTGAGAGGATCGAACAAATAAGTGGAAGGAAAATTCCACTTAATTCAACAAATATCCAATTAACGGATTTCCAAAAAAGCCCCATAAAAATAAAAGGAAAGATCAGCCTTAGCGTTAAATTTAAGGGATTTAAGGGGGTCTTAGAACTAATAGTTATGGAGGGACATAGGACTAGCTTAATTGGGGTTAACTGGTTCCCTGCCCTGGGCATTTGGATTGGGGGGATAAATTCAGTAATTAAAAATAAGACCCTCGAATCAGTCTGCAATGAATTTGCAGACGTATTCGACGGATCTCTGGGTAGGTACAAAGGACCCCCAATTAAATTTAACCTAGACCCCTCTGTAAAACCAATCAGGCTTAAGGCCCGAAGGGTACCTTTCGCCCTAAAGGGAAAAATCGAGGCCGAGCTCGACAGGCTTGTAGGCCAAGGGGTATTAGAACCTGTTGAGGGTGGCCTATGGGAAACGCCGATTGTCACACCCCTCAAACCCAATGGGGATGTGAGAATCTGCGCTGACTATAAGGCCACCCTGAACATTGGAATGAAAAAGCATGCTTACCCGGTCCCGACGGTGAAGCAGGTCCTCGCCACGATCCAGGACGGCACCATGTTTGCCAAGTTAGACTTGGCGCATGCGTACTTACAGTTGACTGTTTCTGAAGAGGCTGCAGAGGCACAGACAATTGTTACCCACAAGGGGGCGTTCCGGGTCCACAGACTGCAATTTGGTATTGCAGCAGCTCCAGGCATCTTCCAAGAAGTGATGGAGAGGACCTTAAAGGGCATACCAGGAGTATGCCCTTACTTTGATGATGTCCTGATAGCTGGAAAAGATGAGGAAATGTTAGTAGAGCGGCTGGAACAGGTACTGGGTAGATTTAGGAGGGCTGGACTGAAACTAAAAAGGGAAAAATGTAGCATAGGGGTTAAATCCACTGATTTTTTGGGGTTTAGGATTGACAAAAATGGAATCCACCCTACCCCTGACAAAATTAAAGCAATTAAATGGGCCCCAGAACCAAGGAATAAGGCGGAACTGCAGGCCTTCCTTGGCCTGGTAAACTTTTACCACACGTTTGTGCCTCACAAAGCTGCCATTGCAGAACCCCTCCATAGGCTCTTAGACAAGAAGACCCCTTGGCAATGGCTGCACAAACACAGAGTAAGTTTCCAAACTCTAAAGGACATTCTGTCCAGTAAATCAACTGTAACACACTTTATAGAAAACAAACCTATCTACCTGGCGTGCGACGCTTCGCCTTACGGTGTAGGGGCTGTAATCAGCCACTTAGACAAACAAGGTATACAAAGACCAATTGCATATTATTCACGCACACTAACCAAAGCAGAGCGGAATTACGCTCAGATAGACAGGGAGGCATTAGCAATAGTGGCAGGAGTAAAAAAGTTCCATGACTACCTTTACGGTAGGAACTTTACTATACTGACCGACCACAAGCCCCTGTTGGGACTGTTTACCACGGATAAACAGACTCCCCAAATAATGTCGCCTAGAATGCTGAGGTGGTCCATTTTCCTCTCAGCATACTCATTCTCCCTCCAATACAGACCGGGCAAGGACATGGGACATGCTGACGCCCTTAGCAGATTGCCCCTAAACATAACAGAGGAAGACCCTGCACCTGTGGGACAAATAATGTCCCTACAGGATATTCCGGATTGGCCCTTAACTGCTAAAGACATAGCTGAGGCAACAAATAAGGACCACATTTTAAAGAGAGTAATGGCCTGGGTCTTGAGTGGGTGGCCAAACGCCAACCCGGATGAAAAATACATTCCCTATTTTAGAAGGAAAGATGAACTGTCAGTTCATCGGGGATGTTTACTCTGGGGAAATCGCGTGGTCATTCCAGGAATCTACAAATCAGCCATTTTACCAGAATTACATGAAGGACACCCTGGAATTGTGCGGATGAAGGCGTTGGCTAGGAGTCACTTGTGGTGGCCAGGTCTGGACAGGGACATTGAGGAATGTGTTGCCAATTGCCATCTGTGCCAACGTTCTAGGCCGGAACAACAACACATCCGTACGCATAAGTGGGAGTTAGCTAGAAATCCTTGGTCCAGGATTCATATTGACTTTGCTGGACCTTTCCAAGGGTTAACATTTCTGGTAGTGGTTGACAGTTTCTCTAGATGGCTAGAGGTAGTACCAGTCAGTTCAGCAACCTCAGGTAGAACCATACAGGCATTAAGGGGCCTCTTTGCCACTCATGGGTTGCCGGATTTAATTGTGTCTGATAACGGGCCACAATTCACATCTATTGAATTCCAGGATTTCCTCAAGGCCAACTCGATTAAGCACAGGACTTCAGCACCCTTCCACCCATCTACCAACGGCTTGGCTGAACGGAATGTGAGGACCACGAAGGACGCCTTAAAAAGAATCATTCGAGGCGACTGGCATCAGAGACTGGCCGAGTTCTTGTTGGCCCAACATACGACCCCATGTTCTGCTACAGGGAAAAGTCCAGCTGAAATGAGGTGGGGTAGGAGACTAACCACCAAATTGGACAGATTACACCCTGACAGACTTCTTCCAAGCGCTGAATTGGACATTCCTGACAGAACATTCAAAGTGGGGGATTTGATTTGGGCCAGGAATTACGCTCAAGGGGACAAATGGATTCCTGGGGTGGTGACTGAAATTTTAGGGCCCCTGTCGTACACTATAGAGGGGGAAGGGAATAGGATCTGTAAAAGACACACAGATCAGCTGAGGAAGAGATCTAGTGGGTGCTTGCCAGTAGAGGGGGGCCAAAGCATATTTGGGGAAAACAGTACATCCAGGGTCAGTAATGACAACATACCAGAGAGCGGGGTAGAGGGATGGCAAAACATCTCTTCCCCTGGTACCCCACAACAACAACAACAATTTAGTCAAATAGACTGGGAGGTACCCCTGCGAGGTAGGCCAGCGAGCACTGAGTGTCAAACTCAAACCAATGCACAAAATAACAACAGGGAAAATTCAGAGTCTAGTAACCCAGAGCCGGGGTCCAACACAGACAAGCAGCCAAGCCGTCAATCAGGAAAAGGGGGCCCTAGCTGCCAGAGTAATAGATACCCTTCTAGAATACATAGGCCTCCAAAATATTTGAAGGACTTTGTAAAGAAATAACAACAACTGGGGGGTAAGGGGTGTTGTGTATGTAAATAGTTATTAATAAGGAATTAGCTGATTGCAGAATAGCAGGGTTTTGAGCGGGAGATCCAGGTGCAATCATTGGTTGCAATAACCTAGGAGCGGGAAAATAAGCTCCATTGATTGGTTACAGTTCTAACACTATCCCTATAAAAGATTGCAACAAGTGACAGTTGACAGTTGACCTTGTGTATTCAATAAACTCGTTGTTGTTAAACCACTCTGAGTCCTCGTCTGTCAGAACCTAACAATTCCATTGGATGATTGCTCTTTCTTGTTCACTGTCCTGTCCCAGACATTAGTAATCTGCCAAATATTTTTGAGGAACAATATGTATTTCTCCACACATACATTTTTTTAAAAAAAAACTGGCACATACACTCCATAAATAAACCATGCTTCCATGGAACAGACACACAATACCTGAACAAGTTATTGACTGAAAAACAATCCAAGGCAAAAAAAAAACACACAACAACATTTCCACCAGCTAGGAAACAGGAAGTCCAGTGCCCTCTGGTAAATGAGTATTTTTACAAATGAGATGCAGCTTATTAGATCAAATACCACAGTCATTGACATATTGTTAAGGATGGCTCCCCAGGATTTCTACAATCTGTGATTCACATTCCAACACATTACTTACAAGCACAATTTGGAAACTTGTGAGTAAAGAAAGAATGCACCCTCAGTTAAAATTATTTCCTAGTAGAAAGTCCAGAAGAAACACACAGATGTGCAGAACAAGGAGTGAAAACCATCCTTGGAGGAAAAGGCTTGTTGAAAGATCAGTCAGAAGATTGAGTTGACACCCAGACAAAAATGTACACTATGTTTTCATTGTCTCATGTTTGAAGAAACACAACTTATTCCAGCTGAAATGGAAACTGTTGTGTGGTTATGTTTAAGCAATTAGTGATCAAATAGGATGGAGAAATAGCATTAATTCCTCCATATCAACTTGAGTGTTAGCAGAAATACAAATTTTCCCCTCTCTTTATGATTTCTATCTTTCTCTCTCCAATTTAGCTTCATCCTTTTCTGAGAAGTGTTGCCTTCAACAACAGTGTGGGTGAAAAGATCTCCTTTGATAGACAGGGAGAATATATTGGTGGACTTGATATTCTAAACTGGATCACTTTTCCAAACTATTCATTTTCAAAGATAAAAGTGGGAAAGATAGATCCCTTTTCTCCTCTAAAGAAAATCTTCAATATTCATTTGGAGCTCATCATGTGGCCAGAAAACTTTAATCAGGTTAGAGACATGGACTTCTACCTTAAAATATTTTACATGTATTGATGGGTATAAAACTGTTGTATATTTTCACTTATTTGAAAGACTAAATGTATTTTACTATAAATATTATGTCATGAAGAAGATTGAGTTTTGAATACTGCAGTGTCCAATCCTTGGAAATCTTTATAGCAAACATAAGGGTTTATTATTATTATTATTATTATTATTATTATTATTATTATTATTATTATTATTATTATTATTATTATTATTATTATTATTATTATTATTATTATTATTATTTCTTTGTAGTAGATTTGTTGTGGAGGGACTGAAAGTATTTTTAACTAATGGTTAACTACATTGAAGGACATTTGTTCAAGACAAAAGCTGCAAATATATCACTTGACCAAATATTTATCGTAAACATAAAATATTCCAGTAATATGGGAGATTCTAACAACCAATTGCCAACTTACTATTCTTTGAGTATTAAACTAGTAAATGTCATCAGCACTTGTCATTTATTCCCTCTAAAATATTGTTTCTCTAGTATGAAGTAAATCTCAAGTCTGTCTATGTATTTATCTATCCATCTGAATGTTAAAATTGTTTTTGGAACAGGCATACTCCATTTTTTTGTGTAATGATCATTGCCAGATATATGCCATATATCTATTCTATATCTCATAGAACTTGTGATCTGAGCAGATAGTTGTTTTTTTCTGGCAATTAGCCACAATTACTTTCATTTCACCTCAAGTCTCAAGGGTGCTTTGTTAACCACCAGCGAAACTAAAACCCAAGATAGAAGCACTTTGTCATTGCTCTACAATATAAAGAAGCAGAATACAATATGTATATATTGGCTGTAAATGAGCCAAGTGGTCATTCAAATTAGGCTGTGCTATTCAGCCAAGAATCTATTACAAGAAAAAAATAGGACAAATGAAAGACTACAAAGAAGCAATTCTATCATGCAAATTAATGAAGCTTTCTGTATTGGTCTTAATGCTGTTGTTCAGAGTAGTTTCAGAGATTCCTAACACAAATTGCATTGTTGGTGATCCTGTTCCAATTCTTCATAAATATTATCAATCAGGAGATCTCATTGTTGCTGGTATTTTGTCTCAGATCTATATATTTTCAAATACAATACACTTTCATGAAAAGCCTTCTACTGACCTTTTCTGTGATACTGAGTAAGATGCTCATGTATCTAAAACTAATTATTCAGAAATGAGTTTGATGTTTGGGGCTGGGGCTGGGGCTGGGGCTGGGGCTGCATTGTAGTATTCCTTTGTCCATAAAGACTGAATTGTTTAAGGATGTCTTGGATGTTAATTATGTTCATTAGGATTTCCATTAATAATGCAATGGGAATAAACAGTTCTACTTAATCTGATTCATATGGATAAGTTCATGATTCTGAAATTCATGATTTTGGCAGATCAAATTCTCATTTAATTTTGTGGAAGAGGTTTAATGTTTTACATTTATTTATTTTTCTGCTGTTTACTAATTATGTTATCTGTAAATTACTTTGGAGGAAGTTTTTGGAATCCTTATAATAAAACATTGCTTTTTATTATATTCTAAGTTTGCTGCATGAGGATGAGATGTTGGTTGAATATTTATTTTTAATTAAATTTCACCAAGGATAGTCATAAATTTATTTCCTATTATTTTGAATTAAAATAAGATAAGATAATCTTTGTCATTTTTTGTCATCTTTCCTACATTCTTTTTTTACTAATGAAGAATCCTGTTTTATTTCAAGATTTTCCTATTCCTTAAAAAGAATTGGAATAATTCAGTTGCACAGCTAAATAAATTTGTTCTGAGTAATGAAATACCTGTACATTTGTGAATATAAGTTTTCCCATTTTCTTAAAAATATTTAGTCATTTATACTCAGACATAATTTTCTGATTTTCACTGTTTCTAAAATGAATATCAACAGTTGAACTGATTGCCAATAATTTTCCAGAATTCCAATTAGTCTTAATAACATAGTAAAAGTAAAGGTTCCCCCGCACATGCGTGCTAGTCATTTCTGACTCTAGGGGCTGGTGCTCATCTCCATTTCAAAGCCGAAGAGCCAGTGTTTGTCCGAGGACGTCTCCGTGGTCATGTGGCCAGCATGACTGGATGTCAAAGGCGCACGGAACTCTGTTACCTTCCCACCATAGTGGTCTCTATTTTTCTACTTGCATTTTTACGTGCTTTCGAACTGCTAGGTTGGCAGAAGCTGGGACGAGTAACAGGCGCTCACTCTGTTACGTGGCACTCAGGATTCGACCCGCCAAACTGCCAACCTTATGATCGACAAGCTCAGCATCCTAACCCACTGAGCCACCACATCCCTATCTTAATAATATGCTGCTTAGTTATTTCAGTCTTGCAAGACTTCTGTGGACATGAAAAACCTTGTTTAAATGCAATCTTGAGAATTATGAGGCTAAATTTTAATCAATGAACTAAATTAAGGAGTGTGGGAGAGAACAATCTGGTGGTGGTAACCCTTGAATTTATAATTGATTTTTTTTTCTATACATGCAAAATGGTGCTGTGGAATTTATATATAATTACACCAGTAGATATAATATGATTGGTATTGAATTGTGTAAGTAATTAGTTGTACACTTGCATTCTTGGATATTTTCTAATATTAAACAGTATCTTTTAAAATAATATCATTTCTATGTGGTGAAAACTGAAATAGATGTATTTTATTTAACACCATTCATTAGTATTCATCTGATAGAAGCTTTGAGTACAATATGTTTAAAGCTATGAACTGAACAAAAGTTTTGTAGCTCTTTTGCTGAAACTAACAAGCTCAAATCAATGTGTATTTTTCATTTTAGCGTAGTGACTCAGCTCTACCAACACATTTTGTCTTTGGCATTTGCTATAAAGGAGATCAATGAAAATTCCCAGATTTTGCCCAACCTCACTCTGGGGTCCCATATCTATAACAGCAATTTTATTGCAAGCTGGACATATCATGTTTCAATGGAAATATTCTCAACAAAAGGCAAGCTAATCCCTAACTACAAGTGTGAAACAGAAAACAATCTAGTGTCAGTCATTGGAGGACCTAATTCTGAAGTCTGTATCCACATGACAGCTATCCTGTCTATTTACAAGATTCCACAAGTAAGACTTTCTTCCCATTGCTTAAATTTATAACTATCTATCTAGCTTTTAAGTTCAAATTCTATCCTTTTGAGAACAAATGCAGTAGGTTAAAAAAAATATAGCAGTTGCCTTTCTCATTACTATGAACAGTCAATGTAACCTGTGAAGAACATAGATTTTCCTTTAATGCGAAATGAACAAATATGTAAAATAGTATGCAAAACTTTTGTTTTTATTCTCCAACATGCAAACAAAACCACTACATTATTCATTTTCACAATATGCAATTCTGTACTGACTAAACTCATCACAAATAATGTCAGCATGTTCATTTTTAACTCAGTTCAGTCTGCTGGAGATTATTGGTTTATCTCTCTTTATTTTCTTTTGAGAGCGGTTATCAGAATTTCATTTTCTTAATGTGTGTTAGTGTGTTCACAGAAAAAAAAAGTCAATAAAGTTTATCTCTATCTTTTTCTAAAGCATTTTTTTTAATTTCTACTGTATGTTATCATTTTACATAGCAAGGCATCTGCTTCTCAGCACATTCAGTTTACAGGATTAGGGAACTTGACTTCATAATCTCCTTCATGCAAGAAAGTAACTGCATTTTACTCACATATGGAATATATATAATAGATTTATCTAGCTATTAATTCTCTAACACAATTTTTGTTTATATGCTATAGTTCACTTATGGTTCTGCTTCTGAGATGAACAGGAAAACTCAAGCTGTTTTCTATCACCAAATGTTTCCAGATATACACAGACAATATAACGGGATTCTCCAGTTACTGTTACATTTCCAGTGGACATGGATCGGGGTACTATATGACCATGATAACAATGGAGAGAGATTTGTCCAGGATGCACTTCCTATGTTTTCTCAGAAAGGAATCTGCTTTGATTATATAGAAAGATTCCCAGTAATTACATCAGTTAGTGACATTGATAAGATGGTGACAGAGGGAATAAATCAGTATAATGCTATAATTAAAAGCATTGCTAATGTATCCATTGTTTATGGTGAAATTGAGACCATGATATTTTTCAGAATGTTTTCCACCTTGTCAAAATATGAGGATGTATCAATAATGGCAAAAGGAAGGGTTTACATTATGACAGCTCAAATGGAATTCACATCATTCCCCTTTCAAAGGAATGAAGACATAGACTTGCTTCATGGTGCCCTGTCCTTGGCAATTCATTCAAGGGAGGTCCCAAGATTCACTGACTTACTTCAGTTGGTAAATGCTATCTTTGCATTAGAAGATGGCTTCATTCAGGGTTTTTGGGAAGAGGCCTTTGGATGTTTCTTTCCTGAGTCCATGGTAGACAGGGAAGGAAGGGTCTCCTGCACTGGTAAAGAGAAACTGGTGAATCTCCCAGCATCCATTTTTGAAATGAGCATGACTTCTCATAGCTACAGCATCTACAATGCAGTCTATGCTGTGGCATATGCTTTGCACAACATGCTTTCGTTTCAATTGAGAAAAACAGAGAGTGTCCATGAAGCAATCCATAGCTTGCTGGCTCAACATCTATGGGAGGTAATGTCTTGAACAAACTGATTTCCATTAGGTCAGTGTGTCTCATGGGAGACATTCTATAATACACATAAAAATATTGTTTGTGTTGTATTTCCTTTGTGACAGGGATTATTTTTTTAAGTAGCTCACATGGTTTAAAATTTCAAAAGCATATATGGGCTGAGTGGGAATGGGAACAAATGTGCAAATACTCAGAGGCTGGTTGGTCTACTTTATAGCAATTGCTGGTGAAACATCAGGAAATCTGTTGTTGGACCATGTCACCAATCGCTGAAATCCAATATTACCTAATAAATACATTTTTATTTAACTTTTCCAAGATTGTTCCGGGGAGTGTGTACTAGTGATCTTTGTAGGTTCCAAATAACTTCAGTTTTATATTTAGAAATATGTTGGATTAGTTGTGGAAAGACAGTGAGTGGCATGGTGACCTTGGACAGTTGAAAGTTCAATCCTAGGTAGTGTCAGAGGTTTCTCTCGTAGGGCACACACACAAACACACACAGAAATCTGCCATGAACTACATGTGGTGTCAGGAAGGGCATCCAACCTATAAATGCTCAGCTGTACAGGGAATTAAAGGATTATAGCAGGGGTATCAAAGTGCTGGCCCACAGGCCAGTTGCATCATGCAGCAACTACACCCACCGCAGCTCTAGCAACGCAAAAAAGTTGTGATATGTCACGACACATCACATGACATGGTGAATTTGATACTTATGGATTATAGAGTTGTAAAACAGGGAGTTGTAGAAAGACAGTCACTCATACTGCTTCACTGAAAGCTCTGATAGGCTATTTGCCTGAGAGCTCCTATGAATTGAGATCTAATCATACAGGCATAATTCACATCTAATTAGGGATATGCATGTGATTGCATAGCAACATGTATCAAGTAAACAAAAACTTGAAGTCTTCTAAAAAATGAATGTATTCATCCTAATTTCTCCTTTTTCTCTAAAACACTATTCTATTTCTTCTATTTTTATCTGTGTTTGTTTGTTATACATGAAGCAAACTTAAATGGAAAAGAGTAATTTTGTTAAATATATCCTGATGAATTGCCTCTCATATCCCCTCTTCAGCTCAACCATTTTGTGAAAATCATCTCATTTAACAACAGTGTTGGGGAAACAGTTTTCTTCAATGAAAATGGAGAAATGGAAACTGGATTTCATATTATCAACTGGGTAACATTCCCCAACCTTTCCTTCCTTAGAGTCAAAGTTGGAGACATAAAAACCTTGTCTCTCAAAGAAAAAATGTTTACTATTTCAGAGGAAACCATAATCTGGCCAAAGTGGTTTAACCAGGTAGGTTTTGTAACTCTTTGAGTTCTATTCAAGAGTTATACAGCTTTAAGAAAATGATTTGTTGGAGTAACTGTACTTCAACTACCTGAGAAAGTTGTTTGAAAATATAATTTTTCTCCTCCTCTTCTCCTCTACTATGGAGAAAGAATCCAACAAAACACAAAATGTTCAAATATTTCCTTTTGCATAGAATATCAATATGCAGTAATCATATATTTCAGAGCCAGCATGTCACCTCTTCTTGCTTAATGTGTCCATGTGTGAATGTCATGTTTATTTGATTGCATTCATTGGTTTCCATCCATAATCATGACTATATATATTTGGGAGATATAGTCGTTCATTTGAGTTATTATCTACAATTGAAATATTTTTAATTGTAAACTTGTAAGAGGAAAATCAATAATAAACAAAATATCACTGAGAAATGCTAATGAATTCAAAATATGACATTTAAATAACATTTGGTTGGTGCAGATATGCATCAAGTTACTTTTTTAAAAAAATCTGGTTCATCTGAATTCATTCTGAATAATTCATCTATACAAGCACAGGACATTATGGTTATTTGTAGATATGCATATTTGCAGGATGGAAAACTTCTTTCTTTTATCTGTAGACAAAGCCTCTTTCTCTTTGCAATGGCAATTGTCATCCAGGTTACAGGAAGGCCAAAAAGGAAGGGAAACCATTTTGCTGCTAGGATTGTCTTCCTTGTCCAGGAGGAAAGATTTCTAATCAGAAGGGTAAGTGATAACTTGTAGAGGAATGTTTGTTCACTTGTTGTCTGTGATCACAACTGCTGAGATACTCAGGTTTAACAATTAATTGATTTAATTTTATAGACACCCAACTCAACCAAGTGGAAGGCTTACAACTGTAAAATTACAAAACAATTTAAATAATTTAGAAAACATTAAAACAATAAAAACATTCATAAGATAAATAAGTAAGGAATGTGTGCATCATCTGTAGGTGTGAAAAGGCTCTCCTAGCCACAGCTGCCACCTATTGGTTGTCCATCATGCAGTTGTCTATATGGATAAATACCTAAGCAGATTTTGTTATTTCAGTATCATTTTCATGAAAGTTGTTAATAGAATAGAAGGTGGTTTATCTTTCCCTGCAGATATGGACAACTGCTTTCACTGTCCACAAGATCATTATCCAAATGAGGAACAAAACTTCTGCCTTCCCAAATCTATAACATTTTTGTCCTATGAAGAAACACTGGGGAATATTTTTATCAGCTTTATTATTACTTTTTCTATCATCACTATTTTGCTGCTCTGGCTTTTCATTAAACACCATGATACCCCTATTGTGAAAGCCAACAATGAGACCCTCACCTACATTCTTCTCATCTCCCTCCTGCTCTCATTTCTCTGTGTTTTGCTTTTTATTGGTCAGCCTCATCAATGGACATGTCTTCTTCGGCAAGTTACTTTTGGCATCATCTTCTCTGTGGCAGTTTCTAGCATTTTGGCAAAGACTATCATTGTAATTCTAGCTTTCATAGCTACCAAGCCAGGGTCCAGAATTAGAAAATGGATGGGGAAGAGACTGGCTATTTCTATGGTTCTTTCTTGTTCCTTTGTTCAAACCATTATTTGTATTGCATGGCTATCAACCTCTCCCCCATTCCTAGATGCTGACATGTATTCCATACCAAAGGAAATTGTACTAATATGTAAGGAAGGGTCAACTGTCATCTTTTACTCTGTACTTGGTTTTATGGGTTTCTTGGCAATTATCAGCTTCATAGTGGCTTTCCTGGTCAGGAAGTTGCCAGACACATTTAATGAAGCCAAATTTATCACCTTCAGCATGTTGGTCTTTTGCAGTGTCTGGCTGTCCTTTGTTCCAACCTATTTGAGCACAAAGGGGAAATATATGGTGGCTGTAGAGATCTTCTCCATTTTGTGTTCCAGTGGGGGGTTACTGGCTTTCATCTTCTTCCCAAAATGTTATATTATTCTGGTGAGGCCTGATTTAAATAACAAGGAACATCTAAGAAGGGGGAAAAACTAAATAATTTAAAGTTAGCCATAACTAAAACAGTTTATGTTAAAAATATTTCTTTTTCAAGTAACCATCTCGTGTTTTATAAGGCTGTGTTCTCATTACATAATTTCTCTATCCTATAATTTCAGTTAATTACCTGAAAAGCAAACAACAGTATGTCTGTGGAATTTTTGTTCAGTTCTTGAAATGCCTGCTGATCAAAAGCCAAATACCTGTAAGAATATCTCTTTCTATCTTCAGTTGAAATGTCATTCATTCATTTTTCGTTTATTTATTGAAGCACCAGCACTATAGCATATTCTACCTATTCAACATATTTCAAGAATAAAATATGAAATGAAAGCAACATTTTTATTTAAGTATCACTGAGAAGTATAGTCCTTTTTAAAAACAAAAAAACAAAAACCATACTATTAAGAAATTTAAAGTTTGTTTAAAAAGGAAGCCAAAGCAATGTCCATGGAATTTCTGCAAAACACTGACATTCCTGAACTTTGTCAAATTTTGTAAGAAACAAATAAGGATCTAAGAAAAAATATGCTTCAATTTAATGTTTATAGATTTCACCTATTAGCTACATTCTTTAAGAATGAATAATACCATATCTGCATTTGAAATAGTCAGTCTTTTTGTACTTTTGCTTGTTCCGTGTGCTAAGGATCTAGCAGAAGTAGACCATATACGTACTTAGTAGAATCAGTCAGGAAATTTATGCTCCAAAATTAAAACTGCATCTCCAGCAGCAAAAAAGAATTGGATCTGATCCTTTATTAAAGGTAAAGGTAAAGGTTCCCCTGCACATGCGTGCTAGTCATTTCTGACTGTAGGGGCCGATGATCATCTCCGTTTCAAAGCCGAAGAGCCAGTGCTTGTCTAAGGATGTCTCCGTGGTCATGTGGCCGGCATGACTAGACGCCAAAGGCGCCCGGAACGCTGTTACCTTCCCACCGTAGTGGTCCCTATTTTTCTACTTGCATTTTTATGTGCTTTCAAACTGCTAGGTTGGCAGAAGCTGGGATGAGCAACAGGCGCTCACTCTGTTACGCGGCACTCGGGATTCGACCCGCCAAACTGCCAACCTTCTGATGGACAAGCTCAGCATCCTAACCCACTGAGCCACCGGGTCCCTATGATCCTTTATTACAAGTCTCCAAAAATAAAATAAATACTTTAAAATAAGCAAAACAAAAAACCAAAGCCAAACCTCTTATCCAGGATTATCGGGAACATTTAAATGAACATGGAAGATCAATCATTTAGCAATCTGAAATGATTACCAGGAAAAAATAGAAAGGTTCTCAGTCTTCCAAAAGTGGCTTACAATCATTCCTTGAAATTGATTGCCAGCCCTGCCTCAGCTGGCTCTCCAGGAAAGAAAGATGCTTGACTCCATCAGAAGGTTGCAAGGCTCTTTTATTAGATACAACTGGATGCAGTGAAAGCAAGGCCAGATCTGAAGAAATCCCAAACAAACTGTTACATTGTTTTGAAACTGTTATGTATGCAGGAACCTGCATAGCAACAGCCACCAGGGGGCGTTGGCCTGAACGGTTTTGGCGGGAAACCCAGTTTCGGCGGGAAACCTAAGGCCAACCCCATTGGCTGTCCGCTTACCTGGGCAGGTATTTAAGGAGGCCAGGTAACCCTCATTCCTCAGTACACTACCCCCCTCCAATAAAGAGCTGAACATGTACTCCGGCTGGCGTCTCTTCCTTGTGTCGGACCCACTACACAATAGAAACCTTAGCCCTCCCCCCCTTTAACTAATTCATTGATGCCTAATAGGGAGGTTTTGAGAACAGAAAACTTTGAGAAGGAGTTAACATACCATTCTCAGGTCCTGAGTGCTAAAACTCCTTGAAGTTTGGAATTCCTGTATCCTCTAAATCAAAGTCTCCCAACCTTTCCGGGTTGGTGGCCCGGACTGGGGGGAGGGGGGAAAGAGGGAATGATTTTGTGGGCAGGGCAGGTGCATGGATGCACACAAGCACTGACAATGTTTGTGTTGACCCTCATGCGAGTGCGGCTGCAAGCACCCACAACTAGGCTTGTGCAAGTGGGACTGGAAGCACCTATGACAACACTTGTGTGAGTAGGGCCATGAATGGCCACAATGAGGCTCGTGTGAGTGGGGCCATGAGCACCCACAATGAGGCTAGCATGAATGGGACTGTGAATGCCCCCAATGATGCTCACTCAAGTGGGGTCATGAACGCTCCTGATGGCACTGCTCATACAAGTGGGGCCATGCACATGAGTGGGGCCATGTACTCATGCGATCTGGTGGTGATTAGGTCACAGACCAGTAGTGGGCCATGGCCCACAGGTTGGGGACACTTGCTCTAGATAATTTATTTATTGTTTATGTGTCTTCAAATCATTCCTGATTCATGGTAATGCCTGCACAAGTTCATCTGGGTTTCTTGGTAAGGCTTTAAAAAGTAATTTACTATTGCCTTTCTCCTAGGGTTGAGAGAGCCACTGGCCCAAGGTCAACCAGCAGTTTTGTGCCTAAGGCACGATGAGAATTCATGATCATCTGAGTTTTAGCCTGGTTCATTCACCACTCTGTCAAACTAAATATTTTGTAGAGAGTCCACATGGAATAATAACCTTCATATATAGATGGTATAGCTAGTAACCCTGATTCATTCACATTTACTAATATAATTTAAAAAGAGCATATATTCACTTTTCAAATATCTTTCCCTATCTGGCCCAACCCCAGGGATCAGATAGTGAGATCAAATCGAATTCAATCCTATATTAGCTTATATCTAAGGGACAGAACAGGTAGTCATTTTTCAGGCAATTATCAAATTAACCCCAGTTATTTTCCTTTCATCTCCATGTCTCAAAGGAGCTTTGTTAATCACCAGCAAAACTAAAACCTAACAGAAGCACCTTGTCATTATTTGCTCTATAAGGTAAAGAAGCAGAGTATATTTGATAGTGTTCTTAATGCTCTTGGCTGATGCTGTAAACCAAGCAAGTGGTCATTCAAGTTAGGCTGTGCTGTTCAGCCGAGAATCTATTGCAAGAAAAAAATTGGGCAAATGAAAACCTGCAAACAAGGAATTCTATCATGCAAATTAATGAAGCTTTTTGTGTTTGTCTTAATGCTGTTGTTTAGGGCAGTTTCAGAGATTGCTAACATGAATTGCATTGTTGGTGATCCTCTTCCAATTCTTCATAAATACTATCAATCAGGAGATGTTATTATTGCTGGTATTTTGTCTCAAATCTATATATTTTCAAACACAATACACTTTCATGAAAAACCTTCCACTGACCTTTTCTATGATACTGAGTAAGATACTCATGAATCTTAAACTAATTATTCAGACCTGAGTTTGATGTCTGGTGCTGGGTCTGTATTGTAGTATCCCTTTTTCCATGAAGACTGAAATTGTTTAAGGATGTCTTGGATGTCAAAGTCCATTAATAATGCATTGGGAATCAACAGTTTTACTTAATCTCATTCATATGGATAAGTTCATGATTCTGAGTTCATGATTTTGGCAGATCAAATTCTCAGTTAATTCTGTGGAAGAAGTTTAATGTTTTTTTAAAAAATGTATCTACTTTTATGCAGTTTACTAATTAACTTATCTGTAAATTATTTTGGAGGAAGCATTACAAATCCCATATAATAAAATATTGTTTTATGCTATATTGGTAGCTTGTTGTATGAGGATGAGATGCTGATGAAATATTTACTTCTAATAAAGTTTCACAAAGTATAGTCATAAATCCATTTGCTAAATTTCTTGATTAAAGTCTTTCTTACAAAATTTTTGTTTTGTTTTGTTTTGTTTTACTAAAGAAATATCCCATTTTATTTCAAGATTCCCCTATTCCTTAAACAGAATTGGAGTAATTCAGTGGCATGGAAAAATAAATTTGTTTTGAGTATTGCTTTTGAGGTGTTTTTTTTTTAAAAACAACCTCATGTTTTTTGAGTTACGAAATGCCTGTATGTAATGGAAAATAAGAATTCCCCCATTTTTTAAAAAAAAAATCTATTGATTTATACTGAGACTTAAAGCTGTTCTAATTTTCACTGTTTCTAAATCAAATATCAACAGTGGAACTGATTACCAGTATGCTATTGTTAATAACTGAAGTTTTGATTTCCCAGAACTTCAGTTATTCATAATAATATATTGCTTAGTTATTTGAGTCTTGCAAGACTTCTGTGGACAGAAAAAAACTTGTTTAACTGTAATTTTGATTCAGTCTCATCTGATCAATGCACTCTCATCTGATGGTAGCTTTAAGTACAGTATACTTAAAGCTATGAGTTGAACAAAAGTCTTGCAACTCTTTTTCTGAAACCAATTTCATTTCATTTCATTTCAGGATGGTGACTCAGCTTTACCAACACATTTTGTCTTTGGCATTTGCTATAGAGGAAATCAATGGAAATCCCCAGATTTTGCCCAATCTCACTCTGGGCTCCCATATCTACAACAGCAATTTTATTGCAAGCTGGACATACCATGCCTCAATGGAACTCTTCTCAACCCAAGGCAAGTTAATCCCTAACTACAAGTGTGAAACAAAAAACAATCTAGTGTCAGTCATTGGAGGACCTAATTCTGAAGTCTGTATCCACATGGCAGCTATCCTGTCTATTTACAAGATTCCACAAGTAAGAGTTTCCTCCCAGGTTTTAAATCTATCTCTGTCTTTCTTCTATCTGTCTGTCTGTCATTTAAGTTTAATGTTTCTCCCTTTGGGAACAAATAATTTAGAAAAATGTACAGCAATTCCCTTTCCTTTTACTATGAACTGTTAATGAAAACCTGTAAAGAACACAGATTTTCCTTTAGTCAGAAATACATAAATAGGTAAAATAGTAGGGGAATAGTTTTGTTTTGATGTTCCAACATGAAAACAAAACCATTTGCATTATTTATTTTCAGCACATGCAATGCTATACTGACTGAACTCATTCCAAATCACTTTCATTTTTAATTGAGTTCAGTCTGCTGGAGATTCTTTGTTTATATTTTTCAAAAGATAAACATTTCTATTGTATGTTCCTATTGTTCCATAAAAAGGCATCTGCTTTTCAGCACATTCAGTCTACAGGATTAGGGAACTTGACTTCATAAACTCCTTCATGTAAGAAAGAAATGGTATTTAATTCACACATAGGAAAGGATGTAAAAATAGATTTATCTAGTTATTAATTCTTTAACACAATTTTTGTTTATGTACTACAGTTCACTTATGGCTCTGCTTCTGAGATGAATAGGAAAACCCAAGCTATTTTCTATCACCAAATGTTTCCAGATGTATACAGACAATATAACGGGATTCTCCAGTTACTGTTACATTTCCAGTGGACATGGATTGGGATACTATATGACAATGATAACAATGGAGAGAGATTTGTCCAGGATGCACTTCCTATGTTTTCTCAGAAAGGAATCTGCTTTGATTATATAGAAAGATTCCCAGTAATTACATCAGTTAGTGACATTGATAAGATGGTGACAGAGGGAATAAATCAGTATAATGCTATAATTAAAAGCATTGTTAATGTATCCATTGTTTATGGTGAAATTGAGACCATGATATTTTTCAGAATGTTTTCCACCTTGTCAAAATATGAGGATGTATCAATAATGGCAAAAGGAAGGGTTTACATTATGACTGCTCAGATGGAATTCACATCATTCCCCTTTCAAAGGAATGAAGACATAGACTTGCTTCATGGTGCCCTGTCTTTGGCAATTCACTCAAGGGAGATCCCAAGATTCACTGACTTACTTCACTTGGTAAATGCTACCTTTGAAGAAGAAGATGGTTTCATTCAGGGTTTTTGGGAAGAGGCCTTTGGATGTTTCTTTTCCGAGTCCAGGATAAACAGGCAAGGAAGAGTCTCCTGCACTGGTGAGGAGAAACTGGAGAATCTCCCAGCATCCATTTTTGAAATGAGTATGACTTCCCATAGCTACAGCATCTACAATGCAGTTTATGCTGTGGCATATGCTTTGCACAACATGCTTTCATTCAAATTAAAAAAGAGAGAGAATGTCATTGAAACAATCCAAACCCTACTAGACCAACAACTATGGGAGGTAATGTCTTAGACTTAGACAATTAAAACTGATTACAATTAGGTCAATGTGTCTCATAAATAGAAAAATATTGCTTTGTGTTGTATTTCCTTTGTGCCTAGGACCATTTTGTTAATTGGTTCCAGGAGGTGTGATAAATACCAAAATTGATAAATAGCAAATGAAATTTCCACATAGGAAATAATATAGTGTGTCACAAGGCAGCTGACAATAATGTTCTAGTCTACACACTGACTACCAAACAAACAATGAGTATCGGGACAAAATTTTTGCTACAAAATCCATTGAGTACCAAATTTGTTATGTTTAAAAGTAGCTGAGTAACAACTACATAGTACTCAAGTGGTTTAAAATCTTAAAAGTATATATGATCTGAGTAGGAATGAAAGCTGGTTAACAAATGTGGACCATATCTTCAGAAGCAAGTTGTTCTAACTCATAGCAGATGCTCATGAAATATCAGGAACTCTGTTGTCTAGCCCAGGGGTCAGCAACCTGAAACAGTGAAAGAGCCACTCGGAACCGGTTCCCTCACAAAAGGAAAAACTGGGAGCCGCAAAAAATGTGTGTGCATGTGTGTACATGCGCGCATGTGCAGAATAGGGTTTGACTGAAGAGTGGAGCTAAGGCGAGATATGCACCTACCCTGCATATTTGAATTGATTGATTAAACTTTTTTAGTCCCACTTTTTTTTTTTGGACTGCACATGGCAGAGGACTGGGAGCCGCAGGAGACGGCTGAAAGAGCTGCATGCGGCTCTGGAGCCGCGGGTTGCAGACCTGTGGTCTAGACCATGGTTGCTAATCACAGGAGCTCAATATTACCTAAAAAATGTGAGTCAGGGAAGCTAGTATTGGTTCAAAAACTGTCAGGTGATCTCTTTTTTCACAGTGGTAAGATGTGCCTTTCTAAATAGGCTGCATTTCTACTTATTCATGGATATTGTGTGGAGAGTGTAATAGTGGTTTTCATAGGTTCAAAACAACTTCAGTTTTATAATTAGAAATATGTTGGATCAGTTGTAGAAAGACTGTCATTGATACATCTTCCCAGAACCCTCTGATAGGCTATTTGCCTAAGAGTTCTTATGTATTGAGATATAACCATACAGGCACATTTTGCACCCATTTAATCAGAAAATAAATTTATTCATCTTAATTTCTCCTTTTTCTCTAGAACACTATTCTAATTCCTCTTCTCTGCCTATGTCTATTTGTTACATGGAAAACTTAAATGGAAAAGAGCAAAATCCTTAAATATATCCTGATGAATTGCAATCTCCTCTCCTCTCTTCAGCTTAACCATTTTGTGAAAATCATCTCATTTAACAACAGTGTTGGGGAAACAGTTTTCTTCAATCAAAATGGAGAAATGGAGACTGGATTTGATATTATCAACTGGGTAACATTCCCAAACATTTCCTTCCTTCGAGTAAAAGTTGGAGAAATACAAGCCTTGTCTCTCACAGAAAAAACATTTACTATTTCAGAGGAAACCATAATCTGGCCAAGGTGGTTTAATATGGTAGGCTCTGAAAACCCTTTGAGTTCTATTCAAACATTAAAAAAAATTTTTTTGAAGTGACACTTCTTTAATTGTCTCAGAAAGTTGTCTGAAGATACAGAGAAAATGTAGAAAGAAAAGTCAGATCATGAGATATAGGAGAAAGAATCTAACATGAAATGTTGATATATTTATTTTTACATACATCAATATACAGGAATCATATATTTCAGGACCAGCATGCCACCTCTTCTTGCTTAATATGTCCATGTGTGAATGTCATGTTTATTTGATTGCATTCATTTATACCATGGTTTCCATCCAAAATCATGACTATATATATTTGGCAGATATTCATTCATTTGAGATATTATCTACAATTAAAATATTTTTAATTGTAAACTTGTAAGAGGAAAATCAATAGTTAACAAAATATCACTGAGAAATGCTAATAAATTCAAAATATGGCATTTAAATGGCATTTGATTGGTGCAGATACCCACCAGGTTACTTTTCTCTTAATCTGACTCACAGGCTAGTTATCCCTCTCGATATGAATTTCTGGAGGCGCATAAACAAAATTGAAAAACATTTTCCCTTAAAGGATTCTTCATTGTAAGTTATCATATATGAATTCCTTCTGAATGATTCATCTGTGAAAGCAAAAGTCGCTATGATTATTTGTAGATATGCAGATTTGCAAGATGGACAATATTCTTCTCTTTCTTTTATCTATAGACAAAGCCTCTTTCTCTTTGCAATGAAAATTGTCATCCAGGTTACAGGAAGGCCAAAAAAGAAGGGAAACCATTTTGCTGCTATGATTGCCTTCCTTGTCCAAGAGGGAAGATTTCTAATCAGAAGGGTAAGTGATGATGATAATAATAATAATAATAATAATAATAATAATAATAATAATAATAATAATAATAATAATAATAATAATAATAATTTGGAAGGGACCTTGGAGGTCATCTAGTCCAACCCCCTGCTCAGGCAGGAAACCTTATACCATTTCAGACAAATGGCTGGCCAGTCTCTTCTTAAAAACTTCCAGTGTTGGAGCATTCACCACTTCTGGAGGCAGGTTGTTCCACTGGTTAGTTGTTCTAACTGTCAGGAAGTTTCTCCTTAGTTCTAGGTTGCTTCTCTCCTTGACTAGTTTTCATCCGTTGCTTCTTGTCCTGCTCTCAGGTGCTTTGGAGAATAGCTTGACTCCCTCTTCTTTGTGGCAGCCCCTGAGATATTGGAACACTGCTATCATGTCCCCCCTCACCCTCCTCTTCGTTAAACTACACATACCCAATTCCATAATACATGGAGGAGTGGTTGCCCACTTATGGTCTGTGATCATGACTGAAGATCTGCTTTCAATGTCCACTAGATCATTATCCAAATGAGGAGCAAAATTTCTGCCTTCCAAAATATGTAACATTTTTGTCCTATGAATGGGGAACATTTTTACTACTTTCATTATTATTTTTTCTATCATTGTAATTCTAGCTTTCATGGCTACCAAGCCAGGGTCCAGAATTAGAAAATGGATAGGGAAGAGACTGGCTTTTTCTATGGTTCTTTCTTGTTCCTTTGTTCAAACCATTATTTGTATTGCATGGCTATCAACCTCTCCACCTTTCATAGATGCTGACATGTATTCCATGCCAAAGGAAATTGTACTAATATGTAAGGAAGGGTCAACTGTCATGTTCTACTGTGTCCTTGGTTTTATGAGTTTCTTGGCAATTATCAGCTTCATAGTGGCTTTTCTTGTCAGGAAATTACCTGACACATTTAATGAAGCTAAATTTATCACCTTCAGCATGTTGGTCTTTTGCAGTGTCTGGCTGTCCTTTGTTCCAACTTATTTAAGCACAAAAGGGAAATATATGGTGGCTGTAGAGATCTCTTCCATTTTGTGTTCCAGTGGGGGGTTACTGGCTTTCATCTTCTTCCCAAAATGTTATATTATTCTGGTGTGGCCTGATTTAAATAATAAGGAACATCTAAGAAGGGGGAAAAACTAAAGGATTTAAGTAAATAAGTAAAACAGTTTATTTTAAAATTATTTCTTTTTCAATATCTTGTATTTTATAAGGGTGTGTTTTCATTATATAATTTCCCTCTTCTATAAGTGAAATGAAATTTCAATTAATTACCTTTAAAACAAGCTACTGTATGTTTGTGGGATTTTTTGTTCATTTCTTGAAATGTCTGCTGATCAAAAGCCAGTTGAAATGTTTAGTGTCTATTCATTCATCCAGCCAGCCAGCCAGCCAGCCATTCATTTTAATTTATTTATTTATTTAGCAGCAGCACTATGGGAGATTCTACCTATTCAACATATTTCAAGAATAAAAAATGAATAAAAGCAACATTTTTCTTCAGGTGTAACTGAAAAGTGTAGTTCTTTCTTTTTTTACATAATGTTAAGAAATCTAAAATTTGTTTAAAAAGAAATCCAAAGGAATGTCCTTGGAATTTCTCCAAAATGTGACCAAAACACTGATATTCTTGAACTATGTCAAATTTTGTAAGTGAGAAAAATGGAAAGTAAAGTGTAAGAAAAAAAAGATGCTTCAATTTAATATTTATAGTTTTTACCTATTAACTATATCTTTTAGGAATGAATACTGTCATTTCTGTGCTTAAAATATTCAGTGTTCTTGATTTTTTATTGCTCATTATTCTAAGGTTTTAGAAAAAGTAGACCATATATTTTAAAGCAGTAATGTAATTAACATAAATAGGATGAAGATTCAATTGAAAATGTTTATAAATTGCTACTTATCAATAACACACTACTTTAACAAAAGGTATGACAGATGGTGATTTTTTTTCCCCAGACAACTCCTATGCTTGATATATTCACTTTTCTTGACTAAGGATTTATCAATGCTAAAACATATACCTCTTTAATAGTTTGATTGTTTTAAAACCAATTTAATTATATTATGTATTTTATCCTAAAACATTCCAATAGTAGGATAAATCAAAAGTATATAAATTGATGTTGCAAATTAAATTTTCCTTCCAGCACTAAAATATTTGAATCTAACCCTTACTTCAGTTCTTCAAAGTAAAAGAGATAGAAGTGGAGAACAAATTAAACTCTCGTATTCTTCATTTGGTCTTTCTCGTACACCACTTCAATCTTTTCAGTAATCAGTTCTTCAAAGTAAAAGAGATAGAAGTGGAGAACAAATTAAACTCTCGTATTCTTCATTTGGTCTTTCTCGTACACCACTTCAATCTTTTCAGTAATCAGTACATGGTATATTAACTTCAGTGCATCTTATTCACTGTCATTCAGATATTCTTCCAATGCCCCTTTTTCTGTCTTCTTTCTTGTACTTGCAACATTCCATGCCCACCTATTTTCCTTAGTAAGTAAAGTCTACCTATATTGCTGCATGGATGAAGGACATGATTCATTGTCAGAATAATAGAGTTGGAAGGGAGCTTGGAGATCATCTGGTCCAACCCCTGATCAACCCCTTTTGTCATTGATGCACACAAGCAGATTGGTTCCAATAGATTGGTTTTAACTCTATTGGTTTTTCCAGACAATGGCCTGGATTATGAATTTGTTATGCCACTAATATCAGTGAGATTCAGCCCTGTTGATTTCAGTAGGCAAATCTATTTCAAGGTCTACCTTGTTGTTGTTACCTGCGAAGTCGTTTCCGACCCATCGCGACCCTATGGACAACGTTCCTCCAGGCCTTCCTGTCCTCTACCATTTTCTGGAGTCCATTTAAACTCATGCCTACTGCTTCAGTGACTCCATCCAGCCACCTCATTCTCTGTCATCCCCTTCTTCACAGGCATTGTCATTTGCTCATTTTAATGCAACTTCAAGACTATGATATTTCTAATCTGATTTTGTTTGCAGACATGAATGATTGTTTGAAATGTCAACAAGATCAGTATCCAAATCAGAATCGGGATTTATGTCTCTTCAAAGCAGTAGCTTTCTTGATGTATGAAGAAACTTTGGGAATGGTTTTGACCAGTTTTGTTCTTTTCTTTTCTTCCATCACAGCTGTAGTACTTTGGATTTTTATTAAGCATCAGGACACTCCCATCGTCAAAGCCAACAACCGAACTCTCACCTATATTCTCCTTTTTGCTCTCATGTTGTCTTTCCTTTGTTCTTTGCTATTCATTGGCCAACCTTCCAAAGTGATGTGTGTCCTCCGTCAAACTGCCTTTGCCATTATCTTCTCAGTAGCCATTTCTTGTGTTTTGGCCAAAACCATCATTGTGGTTATAGCTTTCCTATCCACCAAGCCAGGTTCCAAGATGAGCAAATGGGTAGGGAAAAGACTAGGCTTCTTCATAGTATCTTTCTGCTCCTGTATTGAGGGTATTATATGTACTGCATGGCTCTCAATGTCTCCCCCATTCCCAGATGTTGACATGAGTTCAATGGCAGAAAAAATAGTTCTGGAATGTAATGAAGGATCCACCTACATGTTCTACTGTGTCTTGGGCTACCTGGGCTTCCTTGCCTTTATTAGCTTCACAGTGGCTTTCCTAGCAAGGAAATTGCCTGATGCTTTCAATGAAGCCAAGTTTATCACCCTCAGTATGTTGGCCTTCTGTAGTGTCTGGTTGTCCTTTATTCCAACATACTTGAGCACCAAGGGAAAATATATGGTTGCTGTGGAGATCTTCTCAATTATAACTTCCAGTGCTGGTTTATTGATTTGTATCTTTTCTCCTAAATGCTACATTCTTATTTTGAGGCCTGATCTCAACAAAAAAGAGCAGCTAAGAAGAAAATAATAATAATTCAGGAATATAAAACTGCTTAACCTTTCATTTATTTATTTTAAATCTACAATCCTATACTCATGTATTGCTGTTAGGATTGTTGAACTTTTGGGAGTATATATACCTCAGTATGCATGAATAAGAATGTTAGAACTGTTTATTGCCTAACTTGTAAACAAAATGTCAAAAATGGAACTAAATAGAATGCCTTGAAGATTTGAACAGCAACACATATTCAAACATTCCTTGGAACTTGCATTTCTGGAAAGGACACTGCTGGAGTTTGGAATTCCCATGTTTTTCATAGACATTTCTAGGTTCTGTATAAATTATATTTCATTTCCATACCTGCTTTAAAACCCACAGGAAATCAGAATCTAAGATACATACTGAGTGTAGCTGGTTGATAATATTTTATCTCAATTTGAAATAACAAACCATTAAACTTTGGCACTGAATAATATGACTCTACCTTTCTGTTAGTTCATAAACAACCAGTTCATAAATAGAAAGCAAGTACTTGTTCTCAAAGACTGTAAATCAGGAGTTTAGGTCTTTCTACTATCTGTCTTTCTGTCTGTGTGTATCCAGTATTCTCAGTAAACTGGATTCTTATATAGTAAGTTGTACACATTTTGCTATATAAATCAAGGACACACTGTTATCCTCAGGCCATTGAAAATACTGAAAAGATGGCTGATATTAATTCAAGTGGTTTGACAAAGGGACAAACCAACATCATATGAGTAGGTATTGCTTCAGCCTTGATACTCTTCCAACCTACTGAGTTTGCTAGTTAACTCTTTGAAATATTACTTAAATTGTCTAGGAAGAAATGCTAAGAAGTGGAAGAAAGCAAATAGGATGAACAGTAGAAACGTAAGAATAACAGAATAACAGAGAACATCAATTGCTTGCTCAATCAGGAGACCCTACACCATTTCAGTCAAATGGTTGTCTAATCTGCATTACCATTAGAAGACCTGAAAGAAGCAGATCATCATGGGAGAATCTATCTTTGTAGTTACTAAGAACTGACAATGACCTGATAGCACAAAATCAATCAAACTAGGAATACGCTGATTATTCTTAAAAACCTTTAACTCTAGATTTGTACACCAACTTTTTACCCAGAATTGTCACAAGTCAGAAGAAATAGTAAATTCAAGAGATATTTGCCATTTTGCCATGTTTAGGCAAACAAAATGGCTCCTCCAGTAATTAAAATGTTTAAATACTGTAATTGATTGGCAACAGGCCATTTAGTATTCCTCTTTGCCAGGGACTTCCAAATAAAATTATCTGTAATTTTCAATTATCTCAGAGTAAATCACTTGAATAGGTATGAAATTATACTTCTAGTATGTCTTTAATAAAGAAAATGTAATGTCACTATATCCCAAAAGAGAAACAAAACCTGGTCAAGGTTTTGAAGGGATCAAATAAAGAATCTTTTATTTTAAAGGGATTTTAAAGGGTGGAGATCTATAACAGGGAACAAAAAGGCAACAGCTGATGATGCCTTACCCCATACTAATGAATGATCTCCTGCAGCAGTTTCACATAGATGTTAAACATCTATGAGAGAACATCAAGCCCTGTAAGACCTCCATGTAGCAAAGGATTCAAACTGGACTTCTCCTCCTCTATTAACATAAACTAGAACCAGTCTTAAAGGAAGGAGCACCAGCACAACATGGTTCTACTATCTTCAACTGAAGCCAATCTAGACGGATACCATGATCAATTGATAACTGCTGAGGTCAAGAAAAGTAAGGATGGATGAACTATCCCCAACCTGCTCCTGTAAAGACCATCTAAGCATGCAATCAATTTTGACTTGGTCCCATATCCAGTCTGAATCCTGACTGAGTGGGGTCTATGTAATTTGTTTCTTCCAAGGTTTTTTGAAGGTACTGTGCAACCACCTTCTCCACCAATATCCCAAAATGAGAAAGTTAGAAACTGGATGAAAATTGACCAGCACCGTTAGATCCAATGATGGAAACTTGAGGAGGGGGCAGACCACAACCTAAGTTTGACCCTAATGAATTAGTCCACTATAGCGGTTAAGCAATTTGATTAGGCTCGGGAGATACCAGATCCTCTCAACCATACATGACTTTGGGCCAGTTATCTTTTCTCATGTCAATCTCTTTGTAATGTGGTTGTTGTGGGGACAAAATAAAAGGTGATAGCTCAGTATACTACAATGAATTTTAAAAAGATAAACATCTACTGTATCAAACGAAAGTGTTGTGATTCAGGGTCAGCCTGTGGGTTCGGCAGTTGGGTCGGATGACTCAGAGGAGGAGGGGGATGTTGAAGAGCTTGCTGAGGGGGTTGAAGATCTTGCTGATGAGAGCCCTCAGCCAGGCCCCTCCCACCTGGTCACGACAGAGACCCAGCTGTGTGAGCCTGACAGCGTGGATGAAGATGACCCACAGCTGGCCCTGTTCAAGGACGCCCGACGCAGGAGGCAGTCAATCAGGAGTAAACAGAGGAAGGCAATGGGGCACCTCGGAAGGAGGCAGAGAGAAGCCACGCCCTGAACTGTATAAAAGGGGAATGCGTGGGAGGGCTGGTTTGCTGAAGGCAACCGCTTGATTAGTTCCTGTTTCATAGCTCCTGTTTCATGGTTGGTGTCTTGTTTTGCTCTGTTTTATCTTAATAAATTTGGCAGGCTTAATTCCAGCCTCTTGCCGTTTGTAAAGGGGTTGTCCCTGCCTTTTCTGCAGGGCCGGTAGCAGGCTGGTACAGAACAGAAAGAAATACATAGAGGTCATGAGCAATATTACATGTAGCAACATTAGACAGAACCTTTTTATGTTTTCTTTCATTTGACCCTGTATTATGCTTATGCACAGTTTATGCATGCTGTATTTTTTAGCAACTTCTTAAAGAAACTTATGTATTTTCCAGGTATCACATAACAGCTGTGCGATAGTGTGATATCTATAGTATATGTCCATATCTATGCTGAAATGTACTTTTAAAAAGAAAATTTAAACATTCTTGATTTACATTCAAAATCATTATACATATTGCTCTGGTAATCTTTAATGTTACAAATATTAAAATTGCATTAAAATGTTTGGGGAAAATATTAAAATTGTAATATTAAGAAATCTCCAGATTTGTCTGATATGTTAAAATATGCAAGCCAACATATCCAGTGCAATCTGATTCTTCCCATACTAATCAATCAAAATAGAACTAGAAGGGACCTTGGAGGTCATCTAGTCCAACCCCCTGCTCAAGCAGGAGACCCAATACAATTTCAGACAAGTGACTGTGCAGTCTATTCTTAAAAACCTCCAGTGTTGAAGTACCCACAACTTCTGAACGCAAGGTGTTCCACTACTTAATTGTTCTTACTGTTAGGAAGTTTCTTCTTAATTTCAGAAGTGTGCAGAAGTAATCAAGGAGAGAAGCAACCTAGAACTAAAAAGAAATTTCCTGACAGAACAATTAATCAGTGGAATAACTTGCCTCCAGAAGTTGTGAATGCTCCAACACTGGAAGTTTTTATTTTTATTTATTTTTATTTATTTTAATCCCATTTATATCCCGCCCTTCTCCGAAGACTCAGGGCAGCTAACAATTTAAGCACAAACCAATGTGCTTAGCAATAGCCTTCATTCTATGTATATGCCTGCTTATTAGGGCTTTTGCCCCGCCCCCCCAAGCGGCATTATTACACAGTCAGCTTATTGCCCCCAACAATCTGGGTCCTCATTTTACCTACCTCGGAAGGATGGAAGGCTGAGTCAACCTTGAGCCTGGTGGGACTCGAACCTGCACTAATTGCAGGCAGCTGGTGTTACTTAAGGAGGCATTAGCCCACTGCTCCAGCAAGGCTTTAAGAAGCAACTGGACAGCCATTTGTCTGAAATGGTATAGGCATGGCTTTTTTTTTCTCATAGAACACCCAGAACTGAGTTCCGGCACCTTTTTTGGATGGAACCTTGTAGGGTAGGCAAAGCCGGTTATATGACGTGTGTGAGTTCCGGCACCTTTTTCTTTTACAAAAAAAGCACTGGGTATAGGGTTTCCTGTCTGAGCAGGGAGTTGGACTAGAAGATCTCCAGGGTCCCTTCCAACTCTGTTATTCTATTCTGTTTTACTCTGTAACTTAGATAAACTAATACTAAAGAAATACCAGTTTTTTATATTTTAAGTTCTGTTTTCTTTCTTATTTTATAGAACAATTTATTATAATTTGGTAATATCCTCAATGTAATATATTAATTTAATTAGTTTTACTTCAATGTCTTCTTTCAGTTCCAGGAATATGACTGACCACATTGAAACAGGTTCAATTATCACCCAGTCACCTGGAAAACAAAAACAAAACAAAATGATTTTTGTTGGAAAATGTCCAATGAGCTTTTTTTATTTACGATTTTCATTTGGTAATTCTTCCTCTATAATTATCCATTTAACCATGATAACATCTGAGCTCCTCGTGGCTCTCAAATGAGTTGAACAGAAGTGAAATACAACAAAATAAAAGGGAATGAGAAAACACAACACAATTTTCCAACCTGGGCCCAAAGATAGTTAGAATTCTGAATTTTGATAATTGTTATTTATGCTGGGACTTGGACTAGCTGAATTAATAAAAGACAGATTTGGGAGAGATGAATTGGCTTAAAGAAAAATGGCTTCGTTTAGCATGATGGTATTTGAAGCATTAATTATAGTGCTTTTACCCCAAGTGGTGTACATGATTCCTAATGCTAAATGCAGCATAAATGAGCCTCTTCCTTTTCTTCACCAACAGTATGAACCTGGAGAACTGATTGTTGTAGGCATTTTGTCCAAGATCTACATATTCTATGCAGTGATGGACTTCAGAGAAGCACCGTCTAGTAAACTCTTTGATGAAACCTTGTAATTTTATTTGAAACACAGAGACACATACTTTATAATCTTATTTGAGATGGGTTTCCTCATAGGCAGTGAATAACATTCTATATAATGAGAGAAAAAGATAATGCATAATCTATATTCGTTGAGCTGTGACTTTCCATCGCAGTAACATTTTGTGGGTCCAAGAAAGATTTCAAAGAAGGGAACACATCTGTAGTTCTTTCATAATGTCTAGATAATGAATTATGTTTTATTCAATACATACTAATGTTTAATACACTCAGGTTAAACTGCATAGGGTTTTTAAAAAGATGGGGGCCTTTATCAAATATCTTATTTGTATGCTTCCGTATTTTTACTGTAGTAATGATCAGGATAAAATTGAAAACTAAAGTGACAACATTAAAGAGTTTGGATAAACTGTGATTTCATGTTAGAATGCAGAAAAATGAACAAGAATGTAGTTTAAGAAACCACATAAACACTGGGCTGGTATGTGCTTCAACACCATGTATTTCAAATACTTCATGCTCCAAATAGTGTTACAAAACAATTTATTTAAGAGGGACAGAAATCATTACTTTAACCAATATATTTGAAGTGTTTAGAATACTGAGCTTGTAAAAACAGGTGAGAAACATCCAGCTGAAGGTGACAATATTTCCCCACATTCATGAACATGAATACTAATTCTTTAAAAAAATATATATGTTACAGTGAACTCTGCTAATTCTCATTTCTTGAACTATGTGAAAGAATATATAATTTTCCTTTCAGAGTGATGACACCAATGTATCAACAATTCTTAGCTTTGCAATTTGCAGTCAAGGAGATCAATGAAAATCCTCACATTTTACCCAATCACACCCTGGGCTTCCATATCTATAACAGCTATTTTAATCCCACGTGGACTTATCGTGCCTCATTAGAACTGTTCTGTACCAAGGAGAGATTCATCCCAAACTACAGGTGTGACATGAAGAAAAGACCAATAGCTGCCATTGGGGGACCAACATCTGCAGTTGGAGATCACATGACCACTATCCTGTCCCTCTATAAGATGCCACAGGTACAATGCCTACATAGGAAAATGATGTTTTTGAAGTCTTTCATCTCTTCCTTCCAGTGGTGTTTGTTTGTCATGGGGTAGAGGTAGGGTGAGAGAATTAGGGAATAAATGGTCCCATTGTATTTTACAAAGTCTTAAACTTTATTTTGCTTGATTTAATTACGGTAGTTATATATTGATAGGTTTATTTATGCCTAGTTTATCTATTTTTATTGTAAATTGTTTACCTGTTTCATATACCACCATTCTTTTAGGGTTAGAGATGCTTAGACTTCCTGCCTTAGCAGGGGGTTGGACTAGATGACCTCCAAGGTACCTTCCAACTTCTTCTTCTTCTTCTTCTTCTTCTTCTTCTTCTTCTTCTTCTTCTTCTTCTTCTTCTTCTTCTTCTTCTTATTATTATTATTATTATTATTATTATTATTATTATTATTATTATTATTATTATTATTATTATTGTTATTATTATTATTATTATTATTATTATTATTATTATTATTATAATCTACCTTAATTGATATTGCTTGATTTTTATCTCTATTTAAATTTCAAGGGTTATTTTATATACACAAATTGTGGAGTCACAGTATTAATATTATTTTTTAAATAACACTAACACCACCACCGGCAGCAGCAATAACAACAACGATAATAATTATAATTATAACTATAATATAGTTGGAAGGGACCTTGGAGGTCTTCTAGTCCAGCCCCCTGCTCAGGCAGGAAACCCTATACCATTTCAGACAAATGGTTGCCCAGTCTCTTACATCCTTTCTCTTACATGCTGTTTAAAACAGGAAAAATAGAAAGAAAAATGGGAAATGAAATGGAGAAGAAAAATATATTTTGTAAACTGAATTGTAGAGAAAGAAACCAATTAAAATTTACACAGTATTCTCGTACCCCTGGATAGTATCTTCTTAGATGATAAAAATAAATACACTAGACCCAAAGCTGCAAACTAATAGTCCACAGAGCCTGTTGAGTATATTTTATTATCTCTGAAGATTTTTTTTCAACATGTATCATATTTAAAATTAGAGATTGCAATGTAAGTTCTGCTTTATTAATAAGATGCAGATATAGCTGTTCCCTGAAATGCAAGGATGATCTGATGGAAACATTACCCACTGGATCAATTTTACCAAAGCAGATCTACTTACGTTCCAGTGTCTACCAATTGTTCCAATGTGTCATTAAATTCTACCTATCTTCTGCTCATTTATTTCTATGGAAAATTAGATAATTCATAACTTTTCAGTTACTTCCATTATTATTATTATTATTATTATTATTATTATTATTATTATTATTATTATTATTATTATTATTATTATTATTATTATTATTATTATTATTATTATTATTATTATTATTATTCAAGGTTGACTCAGCCTTCCATCCTTCCGAGGTAGGTAAAATGAGGACCCAGATTGTTGGGGGCAATTAAGCTGACTTTGTAATAATGCCGCTTGGGGTGTGTGTGAAAGCCCTAATAAGCAGGCATATACATAGAATGAAGGCTACTGCTAAGCTTGTAAGCCGCCCTGAGTCTTCGGAGAAGGGCGGGATATAAATGGAATTAAAATAAAAATAAATAAAAAAATTATTTCCAATTTCACATGTAAAGTATTGCTGCAATAGAAGCTCACAATTAATTCTTAATTTCTAATTCCTGGGCTTTTGTTTTTTTTCTAACCTTTTCTTTTCCCTATTAAATGGAATATGATTTTTCCTCAAACCCCTTTTCCATCTTTCTTCAGTTCATCTATGGCTCAACTCCAGAGATAAATGAAAAAGCACAGGTTGTTTTATACCAACAGATGTTCCCAAATGTGCACCATGAATATAATGGAATTCTTCAATTGATGCTCCACTTCCAGTGGACTTGGATTGGGATGTTGTATACAAATAGTGAGAATGGTGAAAGATTTGTACGAGATGTTGTACCACTGTTTTCCCTGAGTGGTATTTGTTTTGCTTTCTTGAAAACTTTGCCAGCCATTACTTATTCTAATAATATTTTCTCTTCTGTGGAAGCTGGGATTGAAACATTCAACTTTATTATGAAAGGCTCTGCTAATGTAGTGTTAATCCATGGTGAAGCTGAAGATATGATTATTTTGAGGATAATGCCCACCATATCCGAAGTGGAAGAGGTATCATTATTGGCAAACATTAAAGTGTGGGTGCTGACAGCTCATATGCATTTCACATCACTTCCTTTCCAAAGGAATGATGACATAGACTTTCTCCATGGTGCTTTCTTCTTTGAAATTCACTCAAGGGAGGTTTTAGGATTCCAGGAATTTCTTCAGACGAGAAAGCCTAACATGAAAAAAGAAGATACCATTATCAAGCTCTTCTGGAAAAATGCATTTGAATGTGCATTCTCCAATTCCATGAATGGGGAGAAAGATGCAGCCATCTGCACTGGTGAAGAAAAACTGGAAAATCTTCCTTCATCTGTATTTGAAATGGGCATGACTAGCCATAGCTACAGTGTCTACAATGCTGTCTTTGCAGTGGCACATGCTTTGCAAGACATCCTAACTTCCATATTCAGATACCAAGCTGGAGATTGTGAAGCCAAGCTCAACCTTCTGAAACAACATCCATGGAAGGTAAAGTTCTAAGCAGAGAAACTGTAAGTTGCAGAGGGCTGATCATATTTGAAGGTAAACTAATGTAACCTAGATTGGGGAGGATGCTATTCTACTAAGACTTTCTAGAGTCTAGATATGAACATTTATCTAGACATATGATTCTCTCTAATTATAACTTTAAAATTATGTATTTTAGTATGAGAGATATGGGATATGTTCTTGATTATTTATTTCATTCCACCTTATAGAACAAAAATAGATAAGAACTCTCCACCTAGGTGAAATGTGTCATAGTTCTAATTACTAAAATATCAAAGCTCCAAGCACTTGTCCAATTCCAAATTGTTGAAAATGAAATCAGTTTTTTTTAAAAGAAAAAGATGAATTTTACTTAGTGCTAGAATGAAAGTGAAATATCTATTTATCTTTAGCTGATCACAAATAGTTAAGCAAGGTCTTGTAATTTATTGGATAGGAAACCTCCAGGAAAAACAAGTATATATTTATTGAAAACTTCAAAAACACCTTCTTTATCTATTAATTTAATTGATTATATGATATCACATCATTGCCAATTTTTACCCACATTGTAGACAGATTTTCTCTAAGACAAATTATTCCAATTATCCATTTCAGTTCTTCTATTGGTGCACCCATTGCCACTATAACTGAGTGCATCTGGTCTTACTATTCTTTTCTTTATTTTCACCTTTCTCAGGATTAACACCTCTAGGAAGCAAGATCTCCATGTGATATATATTAACTTCTACATTACAAATATTCTCCTTAGTCAAACGTGCTTGAAAAATGTATCCACTAATCATTTAAACATAGTGGACAATCACTTAAATATGATCCAGTTGTGTGTGGCAGCAGCCAAAAAAGCTAATGCAATCCTTGATTGCATAAACAGAGGCATAGAATCAACATCATGAGAGCTATTAGTACCGTTTTATATAACCTTAGTAAGGCTACATCTGGAATATTGCCCATTTTAGGTTGCCACATTACAAAAAAGATGTTGAAATTTTGGAAAAAGTGCAGATAAGAGCAACTAAGATGATTTAGGGTCTGGAGACTAAAACATATGAAGAATGGTTGCAGGAATTGGGTATGGTTAGTCTGGAGGAAAAAAAGGACTAAGGTGACATGATAGCACTATTCCAGTATTTGAGAGGCTGCCACAAAGAAGTGCTTTTCCAAAGCACCAGAGCACAGGACAAAAAACAATGTATGGAAACTAATTGAGAAGAAAAGCAACCTGGAACTAAGAACTCCTGCTTGGACTAGAAGACCTTCAAGGTCCCTTCCAGTTCTATTCTGATTCTAATTATTTTATTTTCATTTGACATAAATTAGAATCAGATAAGTTTTATTCTGTTTGTGTCTGTTGTTTTTCATAGACTTACCGGTAGTACTTTTATTAAATTGTGCTGCTTTGTAGGTTTTGTTGTGTTTGAACAATGTTGTCTTCTACACCTCTTAAACCTCTTAAAGAGTTCATTCTCTGCATTCTCCAAAGAGGAAGGAACATTATTCTTAATGGAATGGAATTTCGACTATACTCTTTTGTCTTCTTTCTTAAATTTAGCTCAACCAGCTTGTAAGAAGGGTGTCTTTCAATAACACTGCTGGGGAGAAAGTTTCCTTCAGTCAGAATGGAGAGTTAGAGGTTGGATTTGATATTATGAACTGGATTGTATTTCCAAACCAGTCTTTTGTGAGAGTCAGAATTGGAAGGATCAATGGCATGGGTTCTCAAGAAATAATGTTTTCTTCTCCTGATGAATCTATTGTGTGGCCCAGGAGATTTAATCAGGTATGGTCCAATTATATTTTAGATTACTTTCCATAATTATTCTATTTTAGAAATATTTACACATCCAACATCCCATTTTTCCAATTCCATTCAGAAATAAAACCCTGCATGGCTTTTTTCTGCTCCCATATATTGTCCAGGCCACGAGGAAGGAAAAATATGGGGACATATGCAAGATGGTTTGGGATTCCATAAGTCATATGCATCTGTTATAATAATTCTAATTTCTATTTATTGTGCAAAGACTGAATAGTCTTTGCACAATAAACATTTGGAATAAGATAAAATGGTTTAACAGATAAAATAATTTCACAATAGTACACAAAGTGGTAACAAATAATAGAAGTCTCACTAGGAGTTCATCGATATTCATTTGCATCTGTATATATATATATATATATATATATATGGTAAAGGTAAAGGTTCCCCCACACATGCGTGCTAGTCGTTTCCAACTCTGGGGGGGGGCGGTGCTCATCTCCATTTCAAAGCCGAAGAGCCAGCACTTGTCCGAGGACGTCTCCGTGGTCATGTGGCCGGCATGACTAGATGCCAAAGGTGCACAGAATGCTGTTACCTTCCCACCATAGTGGTCCCTATTTTTCGACTTGCAGTTTTACGTGCTTTTGAACTGCTAGGTTGGCAGAAGCTGGGACGAGTAAAAGGCACTCTGTTACGCGGCACTCGGGATTCGACCCGCCAAACCGCTGACCTTCTGATCAACAAGCTCAGCATCCTAACCCACTGAGCCACCACATCCCATATTTATATATATTAAATTATATAAAACACTCAAAAATACCTTTCCAATCAGTAATGAGATGTCAGAGGAACACAGAGAAAGTATTTTCCTAGTGGTTTCCAATGTGTAGAGCATACTGTCCTAGGATGTTTTGGGACATTTAAAATGAAACATTACTAATTTATTCTTGCTTTACTAATTTTTAGTTTATTATCCTTGTTTTGATATTCCTATGGTACAGCATGATTTTATACTTAGTACAGTAGATATTTTTTTCACTGAAAACCAGCAGGAGCTATTTTAGATTGTGCCAGTATAAAATGTTGTAGATTCAAAAGATGGAGCACAGTGCTCACACCTTATTACCAGCCAGGATCACTGACTTCCACTGTTCATAGGAGAAACAGGAACAAGAACAAGAACAAGAGCAAAAACAAAAGAAAGGGAAGGACTTTGATAGGAGTTATGACTTGGGGAGTAGGGAATTCTGGGCTCTGATTTGCTGGTAGTTATCTAGAGCCACAGAGGATGGATCAAATAATTTTTACTTGATGGGAGGAGGAAAGCTCACACTATTGCTAAGGAGATAGCAGTGTTTGGAAATTGTCTTTTCCGCCCATGTTAATGAGTGATGGGAGATCAGGTGCATGCTTGTTATCTAGAACTAGATTACAGGGGTGTCAAACTGCTTGCCCATGGCCTGGTTGCATCATACAGAGACCGCACCCACCCCAACTCTGGCAATGTGAAAAAACCCGCAATACGTCAAGACACATCACATGACATGGCGAGTTTGACACCTATGAATTAGAATGTCTGTGAATTTTTACCCAGCTACACTATTGCAGTTTCTTTAATGGGTCTGCTGCTGAGTACTTGCAAAGGCTGATTCCACATTATCTTTTGTTGGGTTTAGTCCTCATGAGTCATACTTCTTTTCTTCTGGCCTGACCAGATTAAGAAGGCTTAGTTTTAGGACAGAGATAGTCACTTCATATCTGATGGGATTATGTAAATGAGGGAGGGAAGTTAAACATGAACCTGATCTTGTTTCTGAAGTTCTGGGAGGGACCCTCCATTTCTGTTTTGCCCAAGAGAGTGTAACAAATCAATATGCAAATAAGTAATAAAAGTACAATCTTGCCACTCAAAAGCATTCTCTCTTTTCATAATGGATAGGTCCAGCCACTTGCTCTGTGTAATAGCAAGTGCCATTCAGGATACTTTAAGAAAAGGATAGAATCAAAGCCATTTTGCTGCTATGATTGTCTTCAGTGTCCTGATGGAAAGATTGCTAACAAGGAAGGTAAGACATATGCAGAAAGCTGAAGGATCTACTGACATCGACAATCACAGACATATCTTCTCTTAGAATTTAAAAAATAGATGCTGGTCATGATGTTTTAATTCACTGAGGAATATCACAGTATTAAAAAATGGGGGGGGAAGAAGAAGAACCCCATTGGGTTGTTTGAGTTTGCTTGTCTTGTTGTAGATGTTTTATTACCATCATCAATGCATGGGGAAATTACAAAACAAATAAAAACAGCCAGCAAACTTCATGCTTCCATGGAGTGATGATCTTATGCAGCCCAATAATGAAATGATTGCAGGAACAATATCAAGCTCAGAGAACCACAAGAATCCAAATATATGTACAGCTAAAATAGGGACTGCACTTAAGCTGAAGTAAAAAAAAAATCACAGAGACAAAGGCCAGAAAAATGATGGCAATGAATCATGTTTCATGCATGCTGTGATGTAGACTGATTCTACTTACCAAGGAAAATAGGTAAGCATGTAATGTTGCAAATCTACCAGACATGTGAAGAAGAAAAAAGAACATTGGGAGAATATCTGAGGTATAGTGAAGAAGATACATTGAAGCTAGTCTGCCAGCTTTATTCAGAATAGCTTACATCCTCCAATGACTCCTTTAACTCCATCAGATATTATCATCTGCCTATCCCGTGTTCTTGTGAAGGACTTAATAGGTGGATGAAAATGCCAAAATCAGTCTAAACATCTGCCTATCCAACTGTGTAGCAAACCTTAATATAAATAGGTAAAGGTAAAGGTTCCCCCGCACATGCGTGCTAGTCGTTTCCAACTCTAGGGGCCAGTGCTCATCTCTGTTTCAAAGCCGAAGAGCCAGCGCTTGTCCAAGGACGTCTCCGTGGTCATGTGGCCGGCATGACTAGACGCCAAAGGCGCACGGAGCGCTGTTACCTTCCCACCGTAGTGGTCCCTATTTTTCTACTTGCATTTTTACGTGCTTTCGAACTGCTAGGTTGGCAGAAGCTGGGACGTGTAACAGGCGCTCACTGTGTTACGCGGCACTCGGGATTCGACCCGCCAAACTGCCGACCTTCTGATCGACAAGCTCAGCATCCTAACCCACTGAGCCACCGCATCCCTTTAATATAAATAACATCTCCCTATTCCAGGTCCATGGGAAGTACTCAATAGATGGACAAAAATGTCAAATCCTATCAAAATATGTGGCTGAGTATGCAACTAGCAATAATAATTTCAAATGCAAATTAAAATAAAAGCAGAATTCACACTGGATTTCTTGGTTTCTTTATATTATTTGAGCTTCTGAAATCTTAAATAGTGAAATCACTCTTAATGTTGTGATTCTTACATTGTGATGCCATGAAGAGTTGTTAATGTGTCTTTGAAAATTAAATGAACAGTGCTGTAAAATATTTCATATTTATTTGCAGTAGAAATAATTCAAAGATCTACCTCCATGACCCCCAGTTTTTCATTAGTGAATTTTGTATGTGATTTTCAACAGTGCAAATGAGATTTCAGGCTAAAAAGCCGTGCAGGAATAATATTTACAAATTACTAATTCAAATTCCAGTTAAAAATACTACAAGTTCACAAACCTCCCCATTATGAAGACTTTTTAATATGCATAAACCAAATATAATAATGTTGATTGGTTATAAAGAAATATTTTCAGAGTTATCCTGGATTTTCATTTACTTGAAATGCAATATATGTCATGCCTTATTAGCCTTTACTGAATTTAGATGCATGTGCAAATTATAGAAATTTGTTTGGTTTTCAGATTCTAAGTCAAAACAATTATTATCTACCTGTTAGTTTCTTATTTAATTAGTGAATGGGATTTCGGAACTATCCTGTTTCTAAACTAATGTTTGTTTGTTTTCTCATAGATATGGATGACTGTTTCCATTGTTCAGAAGATCAGTACCCAAACAATAGCCAAGATCTGTGTCTCCCCAAACCATTAACATTCTTGATGTACAAAGAAATTTTGGGTACCATTTTAGCCAGCTTTGCTATTTTCTGTTCTTTCATTACAATTGTAGTCCTCTGGATTTTTATTAATCATCAGGATACCTCTCTTGTTAAAGCCAATAACAGGAACCTGACCTATGTTCTCCTGTTTGCTCTTTTGTTATCTTTTCTTTGTACTTTGCTATTTATTGGCCAACCATCCAAGGTGACATGCATTTTTCGTCAAACTGCTTTTGGAATTGTTTTCTCAGTGGTCATTTCTTGTGTTTTAGCCAAAACTGTCATTGTGGTTCTGGCTTTTATGGCCACGAAGCCTGGGACCAAGATCACCAAGTGGGTAGGGAAAAAACTTGCCATGTCTGTAGTATTTGGCTGCTCCTTTGTTCAAGGGATTATATGCACTGTGTGGCTGATAACATCTCCCCCATTCCCTGATGCTAACATGAGTTCAATGGCAGAAGAAATAGTTCTGGAATGCAATGAAGGATCCAACTACATGTTCTACTGTGTCTTGGGCTACATGGGTTTCCTTGCCTTTATTAGCTTCATAGTGGCTTTCCTAGCAAGGAAATTGCCTGATGCTTTCAATGAAGCCAAGTTTATCACTTTCAGCATGTTGATCTTCTGCAGTGTCTGGTTGTCCTTTGTTCCAACATACTTGAGCACCAAGGGAAAATATATGGTTGCTGTGGAGATTTTCTCTATCATAACCTCCAGTGTTGGTATATTGATTTGCATCTTTTTCCCCAAATGTTTTGTCATTATATGGAGACCTGACTTAAATAAGAAAGAAAAACTAAGCATAAAAAAATCATTAGAATGAATGAATGTGTCAGAATCCATTGATATCACATTCATACATGTATGGTTAAAATATTGTGCCTACCAGGATTCTGCCATACTGGTAGAAGGAGGGGGGATTGTTTATTCAGTCTATCTGTAGCTGCTTTCAAAGAACCTTTGATCTGGGGTAACAAAGGGGGGGAAGTGATTTGTCTGTTGGGGCTGTAGGAAGGAGACAATCAACAAAGGAATGTACGAAGTTCCTTTCTTCCCAGGGAAGGACCTGACAACCAAATTGATGGGATCCTAACCAAATGGAGTTTTGAGGGGAGTGGGTTGAACCGGGAATGCTTATATAGATTTGAAATGTGACTCAAGACCAGATACTGTCTCATATCTCCACAACCAATCTTATTCTTAGTAAAAAAATTCATTTTGGACAACTCGGCTCCAAGAGTCCTTATTTCCTAAGATGTGAATTGGGGTGGGTCCTGACAGAATGAACCTTTATTGTCAAAGTACAACCATGTATACATTGAGATTGGCTGAGCCTCCCTTTGTGCCCTCCCCCCAACTCAGAGTGACAACAAACCCTCCATCTTGTTACACCATGTGAGTTAATTGCACAACACACTGGCCTCGCAAGTCAGTCATACATAAAATTATAAACCTGGATGAACTTTAATTCTTTTGAATTAGTCAATAGTGCTTTAACTGTGCATTGAGGTGTGTGTGCATGTGTGTATATATGCATGTATATTTTAAGGCCATCTACAGGCAGTAGCCACAGCAGTGGCAGCTCATATTTGTGTAATTTTTTTGGCTTGCTAACAAAGAATAAAGGGAGACCGATATGATCATTTCAAGCTTAGGAAAGCCAATAAGGGAGCTGATTTTTTTTTTTTTTTTGCAAAAAAAAAAAGGTGCCGGAACATCATTCTGAGCATTCTAAGAGAAAAAAAGCCCTGCATATTTCACTATGTGTTGGATAACTCCAGAGCTTTTTTTCTCATAGAACGCTCAGAACGGCGTTCCGACATACACAAAAAAGCTCGCTCTGAAAGCTCCCTCATGCTGAGGGGAAAGGGAGAGGTTTCCAAGCTGAGCCATGCTGGCTCAGGAATTCTGGGAGTTGAAGTCCATGAGTCATAAAATAGCCTGCACTAGAGGAGTACATTAAAATTATTTACAGGGTTACTTCTTTAGGAACTAAACTTTTAGAATCTAAAACAGCTAATTCAAAAAAGCCAACAAGAAAGAACCTCACATTTTTCATCTGCTTCTGTCTTTTGGAAGGTAAAATTAGATAAAAAAATAATCTATTTCCTATATTAACATCTCTGCAATGAAATCAATAAAGGTAACAGGAAAGAAATGAGAAACATTTTTCTCAATGTAATATGTCTAATTTAGCTGATGCTAGAAAAAAATAGTATCTTTTGTACATACTCTTGAAAACTATTTTAAATCTAGCCATTTTAAATCTAGCCATCTATTACCACTAAACCACTTTAGTGATGGTGAGCTTAACATCAATAACAACATTTTTTAAAAAGGCTAAAATAATTTCTGGTGGTATTATCTGTACATTAAAATTTTGTTTAGTCACAGTCTTTCTCTTTTCACATTCTGGAAAAGCAGTGGTCATGTATCCTAGCAAAAGATGTTACATATGTGTATAAACATAGTCAGTAGCATATGCCTTTTTAAAAATATCAAACATGCAAAGAAACAAAAATAAGTCCAAAATATCTGTATTACATCTAGAAATGCCAACTTTGCAACCAATATTTCTCATCCATAAGTATGGCACCCTAAGGATACCTGCATACATGCAAATGCTTCTCTGGGATCAGTAACGCAGCAGGGATTGCTTTTTCCTTCCAGTAACAGATTGCTGGGTAATACGAAACATAGCCTTAAGAATTCGAAAGTTACAAATTTTTCTGGATGTGGTTGGAAAGAGGCCTAGAAATGCTAGCACAAATACATCACACTTGTTGAATGTGCACACGTAACTAATTACAATCTTCAATTATATGTGATATATCTAAAATGAGATGTCTCAACTGCAACTTGCAAACTGTTCCATTTTGCGTCAAAACAATCCAGGACAAGCTGATCAGCATTGCTTAGAGACGACTTATTAACACAATTTCTGGGAAGGAAAGAAACAGAAGGACAGTTTAACATCTTCCAGTTGATGTTATGTTAGGTAGCATAACACGAGTCATAAAAGAGCCAAGGTTGCCTATGCCTGGCCTATTGGCTTGCTGCTGAGTGTGCCAAAGGACCTGACAGACAAACATTGCACAGGCAAGTTGTCTGCAGTGAAGGCAGGAACTTTGCACCTCTCCCTGCTGCCCAACTACACCATCTTAACTAGGTAAGTGAGGACAAGGAGTGGGAAGTGGGTTCTGCATAGTCCATGTGCACTCCTTCCTTCTGCTCACCCGTGTCAGCCAGGCTGGTGGCCTACCTGATGCTGGACCTGCACCACCGTCGCCTCACACTGCGCGCCTAAGTGGCTGCCATGCATCGCCTGGCCTGCACCTCCTCCACTGCCTGCCCCATGCAGTCCCACCATAAAGAGCAGTCCCTGCTGCTCCCACAGCACCAGCTGCACTGGCTTGTGACCCAGGGGCAGCCTGCCACCAACGCCCTTTGCACCCATGACCACAGCAGTGCCACCCCCCAACTTTTGTGCCCACCAAGATGAGCATTCCGGCACCTTTTTTATTAAAAAACCCCTGGATGTCTCTGAGACCTCTCTGTAGAGTCTGTACCTCAGGTCATATACGATAGACCCCTGTTTCTATGTAGTATTTGGTGCTTAGCACCTGTTCTTGTATTGCTATGATCAGTTCTTCAGGATTTCCTCTATTTCAACTCTTTCCAGTGGTAGGATTTTCTAATGTCTGACACACAAACACACACACACACATACACACACACACACACACACACACACACACACATACAGAGAGAGAGAGGGCCTTAAATTTAATTTAATGTTTTTCTTGTTGCATTGTTTTTGAACACTGCTTAGTCCTATAATTGAGACAAGCTTTCAAAAATGTCTGAGGCACTACATCAAAAGATTTTCACTGTTGCAGGGTTCCTGACATACATACATACATACATACTTCCATTTTCATTTATAGGTTGCCAGATTTCTATATGATTTTTGACTGCTTACAACTACTGTTATTACCCTATGGTTACATTACATTATCCACAATGTAATGCATAGTAGTACTTTGGTTGCCAATCTACTAGGTCTGTTATGGTAAATGCTTGTGTGCTACAGGAGGGCAAGCTAGCTTCACATCAGAAAGAAAGACCAGCAGCTCTTTCTGTAGAGTCTTCCAAGCCCCCCCTCCACCACAGCCACCTTGCCAACAGGCATTACAAGCAGGAAGGTTCAGAACTGGCAGGAATCTGACCACCTGCACAAAGTACTAGCTTGTCTCCCCACCAAAATGGGGAGATCTATTTATCTACTCTCATAGAACATTGCTTTCAAAATGCTAGGTAAGCAGAAGCTGAGGGAAGTTGTTGTGGGTCCGGTGTTGGTTTTCATGGCTGGGACTCATTTGTTGACTAGGGCTAGTTTCCAGATGTCTGGTAGGCGGGAGGTCTCATCACGTTTATTCATGTTGTGGGGGTGTTTCTCTATTTCGATGGCTTCCATATTTATTCTCTTACAGCAACAAAGCCAGTACCCCACACATCCCCACCAGTATTTATAGAGAGACGGCAGCTCCGATCACGCTTCGCTCTCACAAGCACGAAACGGAAGACACCAGCCTGAAGATGATGAGTGGGACCTCATCAAAATGTCACCAAGACACCCTCAATCCTACACGGGAAAAGACCCGAATACGCCAAGACATATGCTTCTTTTCTGATTTAGCTCAACTACATTATAACAAGGATTTAATTCAACAATAGTGCCAAGCAAACAAATTGGTTCAATTAAATGGAGAGTTAGAGACTGGATTTGATATTATCAATTGGATCAAATTTTCAAATTTGTCTTTTAAGAAAGTCCAAGTTGGAGACATAGACCTCAAGGATTCCAAAGGAAAAAAAACAATCACAATTTAAGAAGATGATATTGTATGGCCAACCAGGTTTAACCAGGTACGGTCCAGTCACATAGTGTTCAGCCAAGATTTCACTACTTCTAAAGCTCACTTAGAGCCAAACTATTCCATAGCAATGATCCTCAGAAGTAGAATTCCATCTATATTTTCTCCTTGGTGGCTCTTGAGACTAGCTGTTTGTTTGTTTATTCATGTCAGAAGCATCACAATTAAAATAAGACATACTCCATGACATAATACTAAAAATATAAAATACAGCATTAAAATATGTACAAATTAAATAGATCTAGCCCAGAAACTAGCAACATTAATTGTATTCTTTTGCACTGCTCTGAGGTCCTCAAAGTGTACACTGATTGGAATTAAGATATGTATAAGCTAAAAATATTGATAATTGTAACAAAGATGTTTTTATTTAGTTGAAATAATAATAATAATAATAATAATAATAATAATAATAATAATAATAATAATAATAATAATAATAATAATAATAATAATAATAATAATAATAATAATAATAATAATAATAATAATAATAATAATTGTACTAGCCCAATATGAGATACTAGATATTAAGGGGAAAAGAGAGGAAATATCTGGTGTTGTAACATGAGATTTATATGTATGCTATTGAACTATTGATTAACCCATGTTGCTTTTTAAACACTCAATTGTAAAATGAGAAAATTAATAAAATATTAAAAAATAAAATAAATGTGAAAGGTTATTGCTGCTGTGCTTTCAGTGATTCAAATGCTTGGAGAATATATGCCATTAGCTATTTAAATTGTTGTAATTGTTTTAAAATTGTACACTTGTAAGATGTCTAGAGTCAATTGGTTGAGATGGGTGGCCACAGAAATTTAATGAATGAATGAACGAACGAACGAACAAGCAAACAAAGAAATAAACCACTCAGTCAATTTATTGACAAAACCATGTGTATCAATACTTGGTTGATCTGAAGTAGCTCATTCTGAACTTGTGAGGGAATATGAGGAAGAAATATTTTTTTGTTCTGCTCTACTACAAAATCTTCTTCATTTCCCATTACAAATACAGGAAAATTAAAAATCTTTCTTAAGTTGCAACTGAAACTTTTAATTGCAGTCAGTAATTAGAGGCATTTATCTTACTTCCCTAATCCACTAAAAAAAACTGTTGGTGATATGGCCTTAGAACTGAGCAACATATTTTTTTTTCAAAAGCATTTCCTTGAACCTGATTCAAAGTGAATGATTTTCCCCTGTAATTACCAATTTAATTATATTTATTTTAACTTTAGCACCTAACTCAACAGCTCTAACCACTAGCATATTTCCAATCTTTTTTTTTTTTTTTGCATTTATCACTATTTCACAAAGGGAATAAATTAATCCTCCTATTCAGAATTAATAAGCACTTTTTTGAAAAGTGGTTTAATTTAACCTATAATCACTGATTTAGCTGAAATGACCATTGAATCTCCTTCAATTTTCAAAGGAATTGCAATATATGCATACAAATAACAAGGTCTGAGAAAAGTACTGGGTTACTATAATTGCTTCACAATGTTAATATCTGATCACTGATTCCATTCAATAAAAAGAGCTCTCTCAGTCCTTACTGTAAATCAAACTGTTCAATTTAAGGAAAGTCAATGCTAGGACAAGTGAAATGACTTAAATAAGGAACAGTTTCATTCAGCATGCTGGTCCTTCAAGCACTAGTCTTGACCCTCTTCTTCAAGGTTTTGTGTAAGATTTCAAGTGCTAAGTGCAACATCAGTAACCCTCTACCTCTGCTTCACAAGCAATACCAACCAGGAGACGTCATTATTGCAGGCATTCTGTCTAAAATTTACATACTCTATGATATGATGGAATTCAAGGAAGCACCATCTAGTGATCTCTTTGATGAAATTCTGTAAGTTTTTACAATGTCTTAGAAGATAAGAATGATAAATCTATTTGACTGATCTTGGAAATCCTGGTTAATATTGGGCGTGGGCTGTTGGAGATTCCAGGACAATTGATTAGGCTGAAAAGGTTTCTTTTATTATTTGTATTAAAAAAAATCCTAGAAGAAAGCAATGGTGAACATCTTTTATAATACAGAGAAAACAAAAACCAAGCAAAAACTGCACAGATGAAGTCATTAAAAATTAAGCTCAACTTATGCTCATTTATAGTACTTACAAACACAACACAATATTTATTTTATAAGAACTATTTTGGCTGGTGTTAATTTTAGTCCACTGAAAATGAAGTTAAAATGGGAATGTATCTTTTGATAATAGAAGTTTCTGCAATTCCTCTTCATAAGTTATAAACTTGAAGTCAATGATTGCATTTCCTTTATGATTGAAATTAAATCATTCATTGGTGTTTTTCATGTTCGCCAGTAGTAAAAAGTAGTAATACCTTGAAATGGAATCAATGGAATGAGGAAAGGGAATGATTCATTACAGAGATGTAATGTTATGACTTGGTAGACTTTATGTTCATTTTGCAATGAGTGTTTAAAAGGAAGTGTAGCTAGCTTAACTTTCATTTCTAGAATAAGAAATCTTTGTTCTAGACAAGGTTGATTAATGTAAGACACAATTCCACTTATGTCACAATATATTTTATATCTGTAGTTATTTTGTTAATTAAGCCTTACAGAAGAATTTTAAAGACATTAATTAAACTGAATTTAAACATACAGAAGGATGATAAATAAAATTAATATATTTCTAGGATATTTCTCAATAATGAGTCATATTAATATTACTGATAACATGTGTGCTTGTTATCAGTAATATTAATATACTGAATATAGCTTCAACCCTACTGTATAGGTTTCACCATAAGAGCTAGATGAAGAGTATCTCTTCTATAAAAATATGTTGTGATGTAAAATCAGTCCTCACTTAGGTGAACAGGAACTGCACTAGTATTGGGGTTTGTGGGCAGATGGTGACAAATGGGCTGCAGGACTCAGAATCAATGGCTGTGCAATCAGGGTTTGCAGCTATAGTCTACTGGAAGAAACATTTATTACCTTTTCCAAATACACAAGGAATGAAAACAAATAAATAATTATGGAGCTACTGCCAGTAGGGACAAGAAGCATATTTGTAAGATAGTCAAGAATGCCATTTAGGACTGTGATGTGGATTTGCAAAGGAACAAAATGGAAAAGGCCAGTGTACTGTATTGCAGAATTCAAGATGTGGCTAAAGGAATGGTGTAAAGGGGAAGGCTTTGGATATATTAGTACGATGTCTGCAGCTGGTCTAATGAAAAAGTATACAAAAGAGATGGTTTGCACCCATCAAAAAAAGGTACTGAGTTACTTGGCAATAAAGAGAAATATTTAAACTAAACAATGAAGACAGTGAGCTAATTAATACAGAACATTCCTGTCCCAGGCAATCTAAAAATTATAGGGTTATCAGTGCATGTAACATAGGGGTGTGTGTGGACAAGAATATCAACCTAGCTGTAAAACAAAATCAACCTTTCAATAGTGAGTGCCACACTAAGTGCACTAATCAAACAGGTGGTAAGAAAATAGGGGAACTCAGGCACCAGAAAGGTTCTGTAGAAAGCAGTGGTGGAATTCAAATATGTGAACAATCAGTTCTCTGTGTGGATGCTGCTTCCAGAAGTCCATTCTGGGCCTGGGTAACAAAAAAATTGCTACTGGTTCTGCCGAAGTGGTGCAAACTAGCTGAATCCCACAACTGGTAGAAAGTAAACACAGGGTCAATCAAAAAGGACTCAAATGTCTACACACCAATGCACAGAGTACAAGCAACTTCAGGTAAATGAGGGCAGATATGATATTGTTGCTATTACGGAAACTTGGTGGGATGAAGCACACAAATGAAATACAGAGCTAGAGGGATTTAAATTATTTAAAAGAAACAGATCAAATAAAAGAGGAGGTGTATCAGGACCCACCCCAATTCACATCTTAGGAAGTAAGAACTCCTGGATCCAAGTTTGTCCAAAAGGAAAAGTTTACTAGGATGAGATCGGTTGTGGCAATACAAGACGGGATCTGACATTGAGTTACATTTCAATACTATATAAAGCATTCCTGTTTCAACCCCCTCCCCTCAATCCATTTGGTCAGGCTCACATCATTTACTTAGGTGTCAATCTCCTTATGTTTATTGTTATTGCTTTCTTCCTTTCAGTTCCAAATGGAGATGCAACCCAGATCTCTCTCTCTCCCCCTGTTCCCCCCAGATCAAAAGCTTTCCTGGTGTTTGAAAACAGCCTACTGCAATCTGAATAACCATCCTCTCCCCCCCCCGCCTCGGAGAGATGGCAGAATCCCGAGAATAAGCACAATATTATACCCATACATTTATGAAATGTGATATAAATGGATTTTGACAAGGTGAAATTATTCTCTATATAAGAAATAACTACATCTCTATAGAATTAGAACACAACAATGATGAAAACTGTTTCAAATGCATTTGGGTCAATATAAAAGGGGGAAAAATGACATTGCCATAGGTGTATACTAAACGCCACCCAACCAAACAGAGGAAATAGATGAACTTTTTGCTAGTCAGTTAACTAAGGTATGTAGGAAGCACAACACTTTAATTAAACTGACATCAACTGGGAGACAAACTCTGCACCAAGTGGAAGATCAAATAGATTCCTGATAAACCTAGGAGACAACTTTGTCTCCCAAAAAGTAGAGATGGGAACTAGAGGATTAGCCATATTGGACCTCATTCTCACTAACAGGAATGAAATGATAGAAGGTGTTAAAGCCACAGGAACCTTGTGGGGGGGAGTGATCATGCAATATTGGGATTCAACATTATGCAAGCACAAGCAATAAAACACAGTCAAACTAGTGTCTTGGAATTCAAGAGAGTTAATTTCAATAAACTTAGACCTTGGGAAGGATTCCATGGATGAGAATCCTCAAACAACTCAAGAAGCTTGGGAAATTTTGAAAAGTGTGATAATAAAAGCCCAGTCTAGCACAATACCAACCAAGAAGAAAAATAACAGCTCTTAAAAAATATCAGCATGGCTGCATAAAGAATTCTCTGATAAATTGAAAGTCAAACAGGACAAGTATAACAAGTGGAAAGAGGGGCACATAACTAAGGTAGAATTTCAGCAAATAGCCTGAGCCTGTAAAGATGAAGTGAGGAAAGCTAAGGCTCAAAATGAACTAAGGCTTGTGACAAAAGTCAAAAATAACAACAACAAAAGTTTCTTTCAACATGTAAAAAACAAGAAAAAAGTCAAGGAAATGATTGCCCCATTAGTGAGAGAAACTGGCGAAAAGGTGACAAGCAACAGGGAGAAAGCAGAACTACCTAACTACTTTTTTTGCATCCATCTTTACAGAAAAAGAAATACAGTCCAACCTATAAAAACAGTACTGTAAAAAACAGGTTAGAAACACAAGTTAAGATAGGCAAGAAAATGGTAAATGAGCACCTGTCCACCCTAGATGAGTTCAAATCACCAGGACCAGATGGATTGCACCCCAGGGTTCTGAAAGAACTGGTAGATGTGATCTCAGAACCACTGTACTATATTTTTCAAAGATCCTGGAGCTCCTGGAGCCCTGGGGAACTACCAGAGGATTGAAAAAGAGCTGATGTAGTTCCCATCTTCAAAAAAGGAAGAAAAAAAATGGATCCAGGAAACTACAGATCTATCAGCCTGACCGCAATACCTGGGAAGATTCTGGAAAAGATAATCAAACAATGATTCAGTGAACACCTAGAGGCAAACAAAGTTATTACCCAAAGCCAAACATGGGTTTGTCAAAAACAGATCATGCCAGACAAATCTTATCGTATTCTTTGACCAAGTGACAAAATTAGTGGATCAGAGGAATGCTATGGACACGACTTCGCAACTAACAACAACAACAGGGCATTTGATAAAGTAGATCCTAACCTACTACTTGATAAGATAGAAAAATGTGGGTTAGACAGCATCACCACCACATGGATCCATAGCTGGCTGACTGGCCATACTCAGCATGTAGTCCTCAATGGAACTGCATCTACATGGAGGCAAGAGAGTAGTGGGGTGCTCCAGGGCTGTGTTCTGGGTCCAGTGCTTTCAACATTATCATCAATGATTTGGCTGACAAGAAAGATGGGGAACTCATCCAATTTGCAGATGACACCAAGCTGGCAGGAATAGCCAACAGTCCAGAAGACAGGCTTTAGATACAGAAGGATATTGGCAGATTTGAACATTGGGCACTATCTAACAAAATGAAATTCAATGGTGAAAAAAGTAAGGTTCTACATTTAGGCAAGAAAAACCAAATGCATAGGTATAGTATAGGTGGCACCTTGCTCAACAGTAGTAACTGTGAGAAAGATCTTGGAGTCCTAGTGGACAATCACTTAAATACGAGCCAGCAGTGTGCTGCAGCTGCCAAAAAAGCCAACACAATGCTAGGCTGCATTAACAGAGGGATAGAATCAAGATCATGTGAAGTGTTAACACCACTGTACAATGCCTTGGTAGGGCCACACTTGGAATATTGCATCCAGTTTTGGTCACCACGATGTAAAAAAGATGTTGGGACTCTAGAAAGAGTACAGAGTACAGAGAATAGCAACAAAGATGATTAGGAGACATTTTTACACAATGCCCAGTGGATTAGTTTAGCGACTCAGTCATGTTTAGCTTTGTAATCACTTTGTGCAATTTTGCTGCACTCACATATTAAACGTGAAACAGTTTCAACTTTCTCATTGCAAAATTGGCAATTTGGATTGTCAGTAGATTTTTGCATGTTCGCTTTCATGGTATTAGTAGTGCTTATTCTTGAGCAGTCAGTATTAAGCCTTCTGTTTCTTTCTTGATGGTTCCCATCTTAAGCCATGCCCATGTCAAGTTGTTATCACATTTTCCTTCAATGTTTTCCAAGTGCTGTCAATGCAAAGCTTTGGTTTTCCATCTATTTAATCAGTCATCCAGCCGTTTTTCCTTATATTCTGCCTTTGTTTCTGTTATTTTTATAATGCTCTCTGTTTTCACAGCCTGCAGCAATTTTTCTGTACTTTGTTTCACATAGTCATTCAAACTTCATTTTTCTTCTTCTACAGTTTGGTGGATTTGCAGTAGCCCTCTGCCCCCTATTCTTCTTGGCAGGTAGAACCTGTCAATGTCACTTCGTGGATGTAGAGTGTGGTACATATTCAAAGGTTTACGTGTTTTCCAGTCTAGATGTTCCAATTCAGCCAAAGTCCAGTTGATAATTCCAGCCCGGTAGCATATCACTGGTACTGCTCATGTATTAATGGCTTTAATTATATTTCCAGCATTCAACTTTGATTTTAGTATTTTGCAGACTTTCCTGATTTATTCCATTTGCGTCGGCTCTGACTTTTCCATTCAAGATGATATCTGCTTTCAGTATGCCTAGGTATTTGTAACCATCATCCTTTGCTAGTGCTTTCACAATACTTCCGTTTCCCAGTTCTATTCCTTCTATTTTTCCCATTTTTCCTCATTGTATGGATAATATAGCACATTTTCCAAGTCCAAAGTTCATTCTGATGTCGTTGCTAAACAGTTGAACTGCGTTGCGTGTTGATTCAAGTTCAGTGTGGCTTTTTGCATACAGTTTTAAGTTATCCATGTATAGTAGATGATTTATCTTGCCCTGCAAGCTTGAGATGTGGTATCCCAGTTTTGTGTTTTGTAATATTATTGTCAATGGAATTAATGCGATGTTGAACAGTAGTGGTGAACGTGAGTCCCCCTGGAAGATTCCTCATCTGATGTTGATTTCATCAATGTTCTCCCCATTTGCTGTTAGAACTGTTTCCATTTTTGCATATTTGCTTTCAAAAATGTACAGATGTTTTTGCTGATTCCAATGTTTCCAAACACGCATTAATCCAACTGTGGGGTAATGAGTCAAATGCTTTCTTGTAATCAATCCACACAATATTTAAATTTGTTTTTCGTCATTTTGCATTTTAAGTACCATTTTATCAATAAGCAGCTGATCTTTTGTTCCTCTTGATTTTTTATAATTCCCTTTTTGTTCTGCCAGATACAAATTGTTTTCCATCAGATGATTTAATACTGAATTTGCCAGTATTCTTGTAAAAACTTTGAAGTTGTTGGCAGATAAGTAATTGGGCAGTAGTTGCTTGGTTCTATGCTCTTTTCTGGGTCTTTTATTATCAAGTATGTTCCACCAGCTGTTAACCATTCTTCGCTTGTGGCATTTTGAACCATTTCATCAATCTGAGTGGCCATGCGGTGATGGAGGCTGGTGAGGTGTTTCAACCAGTATCCATGCAGCTCGTCCAAGCCAGGTACACTCCAGTTTTTGACCTTCTTTACTCATTTTGCAACCATATCAGTGATTATTAAAATATTCTCCATTTTGTTTTGTGTTGCTTGTTTTTCTATATCTTTGATCCAGGAGGCAGTTTTATTATGTTCCACTGGGTTTTCACACAGTTCTTTCCAAAAGTTTAAGGTTTTTTCTATGGGAGAACAGTAGTTTGGACTTGATTTTCATCAAGTGACTGATAGAAGAGGTGCTGGTTTCTTCTGAACTGGACGTTTTCACGATATTGTTCTATTCATCCTTCATATCTTTCAATTTTCTTTGATGTTGCTATTACACACTGTTTTAGTTTTTCCATGATTTCTGTTATTGATTTTTCCTTTGACCAACTTTGTTGGTCAATTTGCTCAGGTATTGGAACAATATTTTCAGCCTGTTCATCATCATTGCTTGTTGTTTCCTTTTTAGCCAATGTTCCTAGATGTTGAATTTCCACATCTGTAAAAAGTTTATTACGGATGATGAAACGTCTTTGATCCATTAATCATTGTTCGGTTATGTCACTTTCCAGATTTTTTTTCCTTCCACAGTTCCATCATTCTTGTTTGAAATCCCCTGGCTCTTTGTTCTGCCTGGTAGTAGCACTGGATGATTTCTCAATTTTCTTCAGTTGTCCAGATTTTGCGCTTTTGTTCCAGTCGCTTTACAGTTGTACGCTCTGGTTCCCCAGCAATAACAACTGAGCCCTGTGGCCCATTTTTCGAGAGATGTCCAGAAGCCATAGCATCTGATGCAGTCCTTGTTGACCAGGGCGACAACTGATCTGGTATGGGATTTTTTTTAATTTCTTCTCATCATTGGTGATGGGAGGTGCCTGGGTTGGTTCATGGTGGCTAAGCCACTACCGGTCTGAAGACCGGTAACCCCCTAACCATAGGTATCGCACCTGATAGCCATACAGGCCCAGCCACAGGATTGTTGTTGTTGTTGTTGTTGTTGTTGTTGTTGTTATTATTGTTATTGTTATTGTTATTATTATTATTATTATTATTATTATTATTATTATTATTATTATTATTATTATTATTATATTATCTCTTAGATGTGTTGGATGCAATTCTGAAACTTTTGGAGCATCATTTCAACACCATCAGCTTTAACAATATCACCATATGATAATATATATTTCATAGCCATGTCTCCTGAATGAATCTTTTAAATATATTTTACTGAAAGATAATGCATCCGACATGTGTAGTGAATGCTCTGTGAAAGGTTATCTGGTTCCCTTTTCAGAGTCATGACTCCTATTTATCAGCATTTTCTGGCTTTGGAATTTGCAATCAAGGAGATCAATGAAGATCCTCAGATTTTACCCAACCTCACCTTGGGTTTTCATATCTATAACAGTTATTTTAGTGCAAGTTGGACCTATCATGCCTCACTGGATCTCTTTTCTTCAGAAGACCAATTCATTCCTAATTATAACTGTGACATCCAGAACAGAATAATAGCAGTTATTGGAGGCCCAACCTTTGAAGTCTGTCTACACATAGCTACTATCCTGTCCCTCTATAAGGTGCCACAGGTACAATGCTTATATTTGCAAGTCAATCATTCAGTATGTTTTTAATTTACATGGATTTGAAATAAATACTACAATGAGTAAAGTAAGCAATTATGTATGTTTGTGTGTATGTGTGTGCATATGTATCACATGTATAAAAAGTCAACAGATGGCAAATGTTTTCATTGGTGAATATACCCATATCAATAGATGTTGCAAATAGCATATTTGACCCATGATAAGATTTGTCATAAAACTGTTATCTGTCTGTCTGTCTGTCTGCCTGCCTGCCTGCCTATGTGTCTAGCTAGATAACTAGCTACTGAGGTTATCAGGGAATGCACAGTGTTGTGTACATTAAGCACATTTTTTTAATCAAGGCTGGGTCTTGATTTCAGTCCTAGCACCACTGTTTCCACTGATCCTTGAAGAACAGCACAATTACCGACATGGCTCAGTGCTCTTCAAGAACTTTTGTGTACTATTCATCTTCAGGTGATATTCTCTCCCTGTTGTTAGGCTCCTGCAGCCTATCTGAAACTGCTATGGGTTGTAAGAGAATGTTAGACAATGTTGAAGAATGCTCTTCTGAAGCCTCTGCAGTTTTAGAAAACAGTGAGAAAGCACACCATGTTCAGAGGGTCCAGTGGCTATGTGAGCGCATAACCTCATCAGCTTCTGCAAATTTCATCAAAATGAGATATGCTTTCAAGAATAGTTGTTCTGGTGAATGCTGGCATGTGATGTCAAAATTTGTGGAGTGTCATTTTTAACATACATGCTGTAGGTTCACCATCAACAATAGACATGTATGGAATAGCAGATGCATTTTTTCTATTACATGCCTTTACTGTTCCTGACTATCTCCATGAGTAACATTGTTTTAGAAAAATGCCATACAGGATATCTCAGATATCAGGGTATTTTCATGAAAGATAAAAAGGTGCAACAACTTTAGATATTGAGGGAACTATTGTACCAATGGATTATACTTGTTCACACAGATTTTCCTGTGGTATGGTGAATAATTTCAGTAATATATACTTTATTTACATTATAGCCTTAGCTCTTTTTTGTTGTTGAATTTCACAACATTCAAACTAGAATGGAAGAATTCTGCATTAACATTTCCAGAACATAGTTACATACAAATTAGAAATTGGAATAGGAGATTATTCCGGAAAACCAGGCACTACAAGCAAAGATTTGCAAATTACATTTTTCAATTTCCCTTATTTCCATCTTTCTTTGATAAGCTTACTTATGGTTCAACTCCAGAGATAATTTCAGAGACTCATCAGGTTCTCACCCAACGGATGTTTCCAAATGTGGACTACCAATACAATGGAATCCTCCAATTACTGCAGCATTTCAGGTGGACATGGATTGGAGCAATATATACACATAATGAGAATGGTGAAAAGTTTATACACGATATTGTCCCTATGTTTTCCCAGAGAGGGATTTGCTTTGCATTTACTACAAAGTTCCCCAGAATGACTTATTTCAATAACTTTGATGAATTGATAGCAGAAGCGGTTGAAACATATAAAGTGGTTATGACCAGAACAGCTAATGTGGTGATAGTTCATGGTGAAATGGATGATATGATTCTTTTGAGATTTTTTCCATTTATATCCCAATTGGAAGGAATGTCACTATGGAGAAAAGATAGAGTGTGGGTTTTAACAGCCCAGATGGAATTCACCTCACTTCCTTTGTTGAGAACTGTAAAAATAGACTTCCTTCATGGTGCTTTATCTTTTGCAATACAGTCAGAGGAAGTCTTGGGATTCCAGGAATTTCTTCAAACAAAAAAACCCACCTTGGCAAAAAAAGATAGCTTTATCAATGTCTTTTGGGAAAATGCATTTGACTGTTTGTTTCCTAACTCCATGACAGCTGAGGAAGACAGGGTTACCTGTACTGGAGAAGAAAAACTGGAGACTCTTCCTACATCTATATTTGAAATGCATATGACTAGCCAGAGTTACAATGTCTACAATGCAGTCTATGTAGTGGCCCATGCTTTGAGTGACCTCCTTTCATCTATACTGCATTACAGAGCAGGAAAACACGTAACCCAGTTGAACCTCAGGAAGCAAAAGCTGTCGCAGGTAATATCCTGATTAAATAAAATACACGGAGTTTGCCACTTTTACAGAGAGAATTTTCTGTAGACACAACTCATTCTGTCAACTGTGGTTAGCAACTAGGGCACAAACTATCTATAAATATGAAATTGTTCTCTAGACTTTCTTCCCAGGAAAATCAAATATATCATCCTAAGACATCACTCAGGAAATAATTCCATATATAATCCTATTGAGGAATAATTTTACATGTTCATTGTGGCTATTTGTGCAAAGAAGTTGCATGATTTTCGTAACAGTCCTCCTTATTTTGAAGGTGCAGAGGTTTTGCTGTGCTAAAAAAAACCATGGCAGATATTTTTAGTGGAAAAAAGGGGCTATTAATTAGTAGTCCATTTTCTTTAATATCTACACATTTTGATTATCATAACAAAATCTAATAAAAATTAAAATTAGAGAAAAATGATAATAGAGGAAATGAGTAAAAGTGCAGCAAAAACAAAAAGTAAAGAAAAAGTAAATGTAATATCAAGTAAAAACAAATTTAGAGATGCTTTACTCCCTCTGAAGTTACAAACACCTATCTCTTTATTCCACATCTTATCTCGTATGTACAAATAAATCCATAGCGTAATCTTTTCAGTACCAGTGTCACCAGAAAATCCGAACAGGACAACTAGAATTAACTACAGATCTTATTTTAGTCTTGGTCAAATAAACCAACTTCCTTATTTCTAACAGTTTTAATCTTATTTTATTCAAATATTTCTCTTAATTTATTTCCATCACATACAGTTCTTCACAGTTTTAACGAGCCTCTTTTGTGCATCCAATAGGGAAAATATATATATCCTGGTCACTCTCTTTTAGTGTTTCATTTATACGTCTTTTTAAAATTTTAAAACCTCAGCCAATTTCTCTTGCACAGCCTAAATCATTTTCTTGGACTGACAGTTGTAAATTCAGTTTTGATACCAACTCTATCTTGTTGGACAAAGTTTGTTCTACATTTGACATTTGTTCAATAAAGGTGCTTTTTCCAAAAGGCAAATGGATTTTCTTGCTTTTGGATTTTCAGTTCTTAAGAAGCTTCATGGATGAAAAGCAAAGCATTTTCAAAGGAAAATAAGACAGATAAACAAATGGCTGTCCAAGCTCTTCTTAAAAACTTCCAGTGTTGGAACAGTCACTGCTTTTGGAGGCAGGTTGTTCCACTGGTTAATTGTTCTGTCAGGAAGTTTCTCCTTAGTTCTAGGTTGCTTTTCTCCTTGATTAGTTTCCATCCGTTGCTTCTTGTCCTGCCTTCAGGTGCTTTGGAGAATAGCTTGACTCCCTCTTCTTTGTGGCAGCCCCTGAAATAATGGAACACTGCTATCATGTCCCCCCTCATCCTTCTTTTCATTAAAAAGCACCTTTGAGATATCTATAGAACCAGACTTTATTGCTGACATTGTTGATAGTGTGGCTACTTATTCCATTCTTCAAAAGTTTCCTTCAGTATTTTTGTTGTCATAGCCATCTTGCAAGCCTCTATATGGTTCATCTACCTAAAACATTCTCCCCTATACTCTAGTTTTTGAAATCATGAAATTGCTTATCTTTTTTATGTCTTATAAAATCCAAAACAACATCTATTTCCCACATGAATCTGTTTGTATTTTACAATTAATTCCAAAATCTTATTGTACTATTGCAATGTTATCTGGAACTTAAATTCATTTATCTTATTTATCTTTAAATTCTTAAGCTTATGATTAAAAAATTATTTTGTTTAGGATTAATTCCAAAAGGTGGTTGGAAAGTGACAGAATTGTTAATTAGACTGGTTATAGATCTTTGTTGTGTGGTGTAGAGATCTCTGTGCACTGAATATATTCTTCTAATTGAAAACTTATTTCACAACATTATTTTTTCCTCCTTTCCATTTTTATTTTCCAAAATGTCTACAATAAATGACAATACACATAATTTACATATCCCTATTATTATTATTATGTACTGTTGCTTTCTTCTTGGAACATGCTGTAAGTGTATTAGACCATAGATTTGCTTAGGGAGGCAATATGACAAAATGTGTTCTATTGTACTATAAAAGATATATGGAATTACTCTTTGTGGTTGCTTTATTTTAGGTTTTTTTTTACCTAAATAGTGCTATAAATTTATTTCCTAAGAACATTGACTGAAAGACCTTCATTAGTTGAGGTAAAAATAAAAATACAATACAATACAATTATGTATTCAGAGTCCCTCTCAAAATGTTCTGGGTATAATAGCATCTTATAAGAGTTATGAAAATAATGATTAATTTATGGGACTTTTCCTCAAATTCTTTTACAAGAAATGAACTCAGTTCTCCCCTTATGATTGCTTCTTCTTTGCAGCTTAACCCTTAAGATAGGAAGAACTTGCCACTTATATTTCTCTTCTTACTCAGCTCCATCATTCTTACCATGTCACATAGCCATCCATCTCATTAATGGATAGAGGTCCTTGCCTTGATAAAAAGACAATTCATCCTTGAGAGTTTTCTAAGTGATATTCTGAGCCCTAAAACTCACAGAAGATGCAAAATACAGAAAGGGGGGATTCTATACAATTCTTTCCCCATTTAATTACTTTAATATAAATTATTTTATTGAATCTATTTAGTATCCTTTAATTTCTATATTTAGTTTTAAATGTTTCCCTTTATAGATGAAAAATAATTTTAATCACACAATTCAGTATTAAGAAATAATAATAGTATATTATCACCTTTTGGCCATATTAGAGAATTTCAGGGTTCATTATACATTTCAGATAGAATTTTGTACAATTGAATAAATTCCTTGTCATGAATTTCTCTTCTTTTCACTTTTTTTTCAATTCAGCTCAACTTCTTTATGAGAAGGATCTCATTCAACAATAGTGCAGGGGAAAAAATTTCTTTCAACCAAAATGGAGAATTAGAGACTGGATTTAATATAATAAATTGGATTACTTTTCCCAACCAATCTTTCCAAAGAGTCAAAGTTGGAAGAATAGACTCCATGAATCCCCAAAAAGAAATGTTCTCCTCTTCTGGGAAATCTATTATGTGGCCAAGCATATTTAACCAGGTAAGTTCTAAACAAATTCCAAACTATAGTAGCTAATGATTCCACAAGTGAAACCTCTCATCTTAACCTTTGCAGAAAAGAGAATTCCCTTTGTACAAATATGAAATCATTGGCTATCTTCTTCCCCCTTTGTTCAAAGCATTAAACATTAGGCAGACCATCCATGACACTAGAAAAAATAATGTTAAAATTTTAAAGGTCCAATTTTCTGAAGACGTTAAAGTGCTGACCTAGATATTGGGTGACAGTGAATTCTAGTCCTCCTTTATTCAGGAAAGGTATCCTCAGCGTCTTTGGACCAGACAATCAATCTAAGAAAAGTCCACCTCACACTGTTGCTATCGAGAGAAAAAAGAAGTAGGAACATTATATATGCCTCCCTGAGTTCCAAAATTATCAGAATATATTCTAATAATAAATGTTTGATAAATATTGAGGTATAACATTATCAAAAACATTTTCTTATTTCATTTATGAACAGGTCCAGCCACTTTCCCAGTGTAATAACAAATGTCCTTGGGGCTATAGTAAGAACAAGTTAGAAGGGAAGCCATTTTGCTGTTATGATTGCCTTCAATGTCCAGAGGGGAAGATTGCAAACCAACAAGGTAAAAATTGTATTTACAACTGACCTGAGTTTAATTTAAGGATCCATGTTGCCAATCATGATGGACATCATTGCCTGCCTACAATCTCTTTTAGTTTTCATATGCACATTTGCATGTGCCTTTTTTGTTTGTCTGAATTATTTCCTTTAAACTCTGAGATGATATTTTATGGACAAAAATTAAAGGACATCTGATTGAATCTTTGAGAGAGGATGTACACTGAAACATTCATAAAACTTCACAGGATAACCTTTTTTTTCCAAATGATATGTAGGTAAGTCAAGGGAAAATGTTTAGGTTTAGTAATCATTGACCAATGTTTTAGACAAATCTAAAATTATGAAGACCCAAGGAAATTAAGAACCTAAGGAAAAGTTAAAATAGATACATAGTATAGAAAAAAGGAGTGCTGTAATTAAAAAACACAAATGTAATTCCTTATAAATACAATCTTCTTCATCTTCTCTTGTGCAATAGTGAGCCATTTTTGATCACAGAATATTAGAAATATAGTTAAGAAGTACTATATAAATTTGGTTGCTTTTCAGTTTTGAGCTAGCAAGCTGTATTCTAGGCATTATCAAATCAAATCAAATCAAATCAGTTTATTACAGCCATATGGCCAGAAACAGTAAAATATCCAAGTGTAGGGTACTTATATACATAGATATATAAAAATGCACTGAGTATAATCTAATGATGAGTAAGGATACATATAATAAAATTAATTTTAAAAGGATAATTAAAAAAATCTAAAAATATTTCTTATTTATGTTTCTGATGAATTCCCAGTGCTGCTGTGCAGAATCTAGCCACCTGCACCATAGTCAAGCCTGTTCATCCTTAAGCAGCCACTGAAGATAAGTAGTGTCAGAACAGCCAGGATACCTCTTGATTATTGGGAGGATACGATTTTTTCAAATATCTTTATAGAAAGAACATCAAAGGAGTATATGTCCAATGGTCTTCACCTCTCCTGAGCCACAGGAGCAGAGTCTTTCAGTCAATGGTATATTTTTGTACTTGCTGTACAGGATGGCTATTCTAGGCATTATATGTTGTGTATGTAAATAGTTGCAAACAGGGAAGATTGCAGATTGCAAAAGTAGTGGGGTTTGAGCGGGAGATTCTGTTGCAATCATTGGTTGCCATAAACAAGAAGCGGGAAAATAGTCTCCAACGATTGGTTACAGTTCAAACAGTTCCACTATAAAAAGGTTGCAACATTTGACAGTTGCCAGTTGACTTTGTGTATTCAATAAACTCATTCCTTGTTAAACCACTCTGAGTCCTCGTCTATCAGAACTAAACAATTGGCGACGAAGGTGGGATAGACAGAAGACCAGAGAATTGGCGGAATTGTCGCGCAAAGGCGGCAAATTCGAATACGTGCCAAAGTCAACCGAGCGGCCGCGGCAGAATAAAAAAATTCTCCGAATGGCGCAGATTGGGTCATTGAAGGAATTCGACCCAAACTTTCCCGAAGATTGGGAAGAATACGTCGGACAGGTCGAAGGGTTCCTGCTAGTGAACGGAATCACAGACGACCGGAAAAAAGCGGCAGCATTACTGACGATTTGCGGCACACCGGTCTATCGAGTCGCTGTCGGTCTGTGTCAACCGCAACCGGTCTCAAGCGTGCCGTATGCCGATCTCCTAGCCAAACTAAAGGTCCACTTTACACCTAGGAGATCCGAACTATTCTGGCGGCGCATCTTCGAGAAAAGAAACCAGAGGCCGGGAGAGTCCATACAAAAATTTGTCGCTGCCGTCAGGGAAGCCGCAGTACGATGTAAATACGATAATCTTGAAATAAGAATTCGTGACCGTGTAGTACTGGGCTTGAGGGACGAGCAGCTACAAAACAGAATTATATCCAAACCCACTGGCGATCTGCAGGAGGTGATCGACGAACTTCTAACGTACGAATCAACCGGGTATCGCGACCCCCCCCGCAGTAGCATGGCAGCATCGTCCGAGATCAACCAAGAGGGCTATGTGGACTGCGGGGAGGCGGACCAGCAGTGGGAAGAAGATATCGCTGAAGTCTCCAGGCGATTCGGAAAATTGGCGCCAAGACCACCCAGAAGCGAAGGGCCCGAACCTAACCGACGTCAACAACCCGCAACTCCACAAAAACAAGCGACAGGGCCACAACGACCATGGGGGGACACCGCAACCAGACCGCGCAACAATGAACCACAGAACCGGTGTGGCAGCTGCGGCGGCAACCATCCCCGCGCATCTTGCCGATTCCGCACCGCAAAGTGCAGGGCGTGTGGGAAGACCGGCCACATCCAGGCCATCTGCAGGAGCCGTGCTCGCGACAACCGCCTTCACGAAGTCGACGTGTGGCCCGAAGGTAAGGTAACCCCTAACGTTAGTGGCAAGGAGACCCTTAAACCCTGGGTAAAAATTCCAAAATTAGGGGAGGTGGCTCGAGTCAACCGCAGGAGAATTGGGAAAAATGGCAATTTTCCAGAAGGAAAATTAAAAATCATAGTCCATCTGCAAGGGGTTCCTTGCAGAATGGAAATTGACTCCGGGGCTTCAGTATCAATAATTTCCAGTGAAACCCTTGATAGGATTGAACAAATAAGTGGAAGAAAAATTCCACTTAGTTCAACAAAAATTCAATTAACTGATTTCCAAAAAAGCCCAATTAAAATAAAAGGGAAAATTAGTCTTCGCGTAGAATTTAAGGGATTTAAGGGGAATTTAGATTTAATAGTAACTGAGGGTCATAGGACTAGCCTAATTGGCATTAACTGGTTCCCTGCCCTGGGCATTTGGATCGGTGGAATAAATTCAATAATTAAAAATAAGACCCTCAAATCAGTCTGCAATGAATTTGCAGATGTATTCGACGGATCCCTGGGTAAATACAAAGGACCCCCAATTAAATTTAATCTAGACCCCTCAGTAAAACCTATCAGGCTTAAGGCCCGCAGGGTGCCTTTCGCCCTGAAGGAAAAAATCGAGGCCGAGCTCGAGAGGCTTGTAGGCCAAGGCGTGTTAGAACCTGTTGAGGGTGGTTTGTGGGAAACGCCGATTGTCACACCCCTCAAACCCAATGGGGATGTGAGAATCTGCGCTGACTACAAGGCCACCCTGAACATTGGAATGAAAAAACATGCTTACCCGGTCCCGACGGTGAAGCAGGTCCTCGCCACGATCCAGGACGGCGCCATGTTTGCCAAGCTAGACTTGGCGCATGCGTACTTACAGTTGACTGTTTCTGAAGAGGCTGCAGAAGCACAGACGATAGTTACCCACAAGGGGGCGTTCCGAGTCCACAGACTGCAATTTGGCATTGCAGCAGCTCCAGGCATCTTTCAAGAAGTGATGGAGAGGACCTTAAAGGGCATACCAGGTGTATGCCCTTACTTTGATGATGTCTTGATAGCTGGAAAAAATGAAGAAATGCTAGTGGAGCGGCTGGAACAGGTATTGGGAAGATTTAGAAGGGCTGGTTTAAAACTAAAAAGGGAAAAATGTTGCATTGGGGTTAAGTCCACTGATTTCTTGGGGTTCAGGATAGACAAAAATGGGGTCCATCCAACCCCTGAAAAAATAAAAGCAATTAAATTAGCTCCTGAGCCTAGGAACAAGGCTGAACTACAAGCCTTCCTTGGCTTAGTAAACTTCTATCATACATTTGTACCCCACAAGGCTGCCATTGCAGAACCTCTCCATAGGCTCTTAGATAAAAAGACTCCTTGGCAGTGGCAGAAGAAACATAGAATTAGTTTCCAAACGTTAAAAGACATTCTTTCCAGCCAATCAACGGTAACCCACTTCATAGAAAATAAACCAATTTACCTAGCGTGTGATGCTTCACCTTATGGTGTAGGGGCCGTGATCAGCCATTTAGACAACCAAGGAATACAAAGACCAATAGCATATTATTCCAGGACACTAACCAAGGCAGAGCGGAACTACGCTCAGATAGACAGGGAAGCATTAGCAATCGTGGCTGGAGTTAAAAAGTTCCATGACTACCTTTATGGTAGGAACTTTACCATACTGACAGACCACAAACCCCTGTTGGGACTGTTTACCACAGATAAACAGACTCCCCAAATCATGTCACCCCGGATGCTGAGATGGTCCATTTTCCTCTCAGCATACTCATTCTCTCTTCAATACAGACCGGGCAAGGACATGGGGCACGCAGATGCCCTTAGCAGACTGCCCTTAAACATCACCGAGGGTGACCCTGCCCCAGTGGGACAAATAATGTCCCTACAGGACATCCCTGACTTGCCTCTAACTGCTAAAGACATAGCTGCGGCAACAAATAATGATCACACTTTAAAGAGAGTAATGGCCTGGGTCCTGAGCGGGTGGCCAAATGCCAACCCGGATGAAAAATACATTCCCTATTTTAGAAGGAAAGATGAACTATCAGTTCATCTGGGCTGCTTACTGTGGGGAAATCGTGTGGTTATCCCTGGGATCCACAGATCAGCTATTTTATTAGAATTACATGAAGGACACCCAGGAATAGTGCGGATGAAGGCGTTGGCTAGGAGTCACTTGTGGTGGCCAGGTCTGGACAACGACATTGAGGAATGTGTTGCCAATTGCCATTTGTGCCAACGTTCTAGGCCAGAACAACAACACACCCGTACGCATAAGTGGGAGTTAGCTAGAAATCCTTGGTCCAGGATCCATATTGACTTTGCTGGACCTTTCCAAGGGTTAACATTCCTGGTGGTGGTTGATAGTTTCTCTAGATGGCTAGAGGTAGTACCAGTTAGTTCAGTAACTTCAGGAAGAACAATACAGGTATTAAGGGGCCTCTTTGCCACTCATGGGTTACCGGATGTCATCGTGTCTGATAATGGGCCACAATTCACATCTATTGAATTCCAGGATTTCCTCAAGGCCAACTCGATTAAGCACAAGACATCAGCACCCTTCCACCCATCCACCAACGGCTTGGCTGAACGAAATGTGAGGACCACGAAAGACGCCTTAAAAAGAATCATTCGGGGTGACTGGCATCAAAGACTGGCCGAATTTTTGCTGGCCCAACATTCGACCCCATGCGCTGCTACTGGCAAAAGTCCAGCTGAAATGAGGTGGGGAAGGAGATTGACCACCAAATTGGACAGATTACACCCTGACAGACTTATACCAAGCGCTGAATTGGACATGCCAAATAGAACATTTAAAGTGGGGGAATTAATCTGGGCCAGGAATTATACCCAAGGGGACAAATGGATTCCAGGGGTGGTTACTGAAATCTTGGGTCCCTTGTCGTACATTATTGAGGGGGAAGGGAATAGGATCATTAAAAGACATCTAGATCAGCTGAGGAAGAGATCTAGTGGATGCTTGCCAGAAGATGGGGACCAAAATATATTGGGGGGAAACAGTACATCCAGGTTCAGTAATAACATCATGCCAGAGAGTGAGGGAGAGGAAAGGCAAAATAATTCACCCCCTGGTACTCAACAACAACCATTTAGTCAATTTGACTGGGTAGCACCCCTGCGAGGTAGGCCAGTGACCACCAATCTTCAAGCACAAACAAATACACAAATCAGCAACAGGGAAACATCAGAGTCGGGTAGCCAAGAGCCCAAGTCCAACAGAGACAATCAGCCAAGCATAAATCCAGGAAAAGGGGTCCCTTGCAGCCAGAGCAATAGATACCCTTCTAGAATCCATAAGCCACCAAAATATCTAAAGGATTTTGTTCAGAAATAACAACAACTGGGGGGTAAGGGGTGTTGTGTATGTAAATAGTTGCAAACAGGGAAGATTGCAGATTGCAAAAGTAGTGGGGTTTGAGCGGGAGATTCTGTTGCAATCATTGGTTGCCATAAACAAGAAGCGGGAAAATAGTCTCCAACGATTGGTTACAGTTCAAACAGTTCCACTATAAAAAGGTTGCAACATTTGACAGTTGCCAGTTGACTTTGTGTATTCAATAAACTCATTCCTTGTTAAACCACTCTGAGTCCTCGTCTATCAGAACTAAACATTATATGTTCCATCTTACTTTAAAAACAATTTTTAGACTAACTGATTTCTAATATTCTACTTTGTTGTCTAGATATGGATGACTGTTTTCAATGTCCAGATGATGAGTACCCTAATAAGAAGCAGGATTTGTGTCTCCCCAAAGTTGTAACATTCTTGAAGTATGAAGAATCTTTAGGGATGATTTTGGCCAGTTCTGCTCTTTTCTTTTCTTTGATCACAGTTGGAGTCTTTTGGATCTTTATTAAGCATGAAGACACTGCCATTGTCAAAGCCAACAATCGAAACATCACATATGTTCTCCTTGTTTCTCTTCTGTTATCTTTTCTTTGTACTTTGTTATTCCTTGGAAAACCTAACAAGGTGACATGTCTCCTTCGTCAAACTGCCTTTGGCATCATCTACTCAGTCGCCATTTCTTGTGTTTTGGCCAAGACCACCATTGTGGTTTTAGCATTTATGGCCACCAAGCCGGGATCCAAGATCACTAAATGGGTGGGAAGAAAATTAGCCATATCTATTGTATTTTGCTGCTCCTTTATTCAAAGTGATATTTGTATTGTATGGCTGATAATCTCTCCTCCATTCCCAGACATTGATAAAACCTCAATTTTAGATGAAATAATCTTAGAATGTAATGAAGGATTGGTGTTCATGTTTTATAGTGTCTTGGGCTTTATGGGCTTCCTTGCCATTATCAGCTTCATAGTGGCTTTCCTAGCAAGAAAATTGCCTGATACTTTCAATGAAGCCAAATTTATCACCTTCAGCATGCTGGTATTCTGCAGTGTCTGGTTGTCCTTTATTCCAAACTATGTGAGCACAAAAGGAAAATATATGGTTGTTGTGGAGATCTTCTCCATTATAGCCTCTAGTGGGGGGTTACTTCTCTGTATCTTTTCTCCCAAATGCTATATTATTATTCTGAGGCCTGATCTGAACAACAAAGGATTTCTAAAAAAATAAGACAACAAATTAATATAAAATTGAATGGGGCCAGAGGAAACAGAAACTTTCTGCACCAAAATTCTATGTCCATGTACTAAGTATAAGTCCTTAAGGATATACTTACTATTACTATTCAATATAATTTTCAGAAAAGAATTTATTGGAGTTGATTTACAATTAATATATTTAATTGGAATCAGTTGGACATAAACTTGATTTCTTTTAGTATTCATGGATAAAAGCTTAAAATATAAATTGTGTCATTTTTTTATTGAGAAAAAAAAACATTCTCAGTGAAACTGATAATTAGAAAACTACTATTGGAGAAATAATTATCTCAACATTGAAAAATGATAGGTGATACTTGAATTTTGATCCTATAAATACCCTTTTGGTTTGTTAAAAGATAATAGAAACAGCTATCAGATCAACCAAGAATATCTTGAAATAATTTGAATGTGTTTTAAGCAAGATAATAATGTAACAAATGAAAAGGTAACAGATTGCAGAAGAAAATATTGCCATTCAGCATGTTAAACTTGTGTTAAAAGCTAGCAGTGTCTATGAAGATTCTCAGTCACCCAGGCCATAGTTGTCCCAAAGGTGCTTTTTAAAAAAGCAACTGGACTTTCTTTGTTTTTCTTTGAATACATTTTGCTTCTCATCCAAGAAACTTCTTCAAGAAAAAACTAAGAAAGTCCAATTGCCTTTTTAAAAAGCACCTTTGGGTTAAAAGCTAGCAGTTTTAAATGTTGCCACCTCTACTATTAAAGGAAATTCAACAAGGCGATCAAATAAAGTAAGGGGAAAATATATTTGAGGGGAAAAAATAGAAAAGCAGAAATCACATTTCCAAGGAAAATGTGATCTTTGAAGGCAGGATTTGGCAAAACCATTATATTAGAGCAGGGGTGTTAAACTGCCAGCCCACAGGCCAGATACGTCATGGCAGAACTGCCACCACCCCATTGCTATCAATGGAAAAAAAGTTGTGATACTTCACAATACGTCACATGACATTGCAAGTTTGACACCCCTGTATCAGAGTATTTCATCTATGAAAATTTGAACCACTGAACAATTTCTTTTCTGATGAAAAATGGTGAATACTGTAACTAATCTTCACTGATGGTAGACCTGTGTTCTTTCAACATAGCACTAATAAGCAGGCATATACATAGAATGAAGGCTACTGGTAAGCTTGTAAGCCGCCCTGAGTCTTCGGAGAAGGGCGGGATATAAATGGAATAATAAAATAATAATAATAATAATAATAATAATAATAATAATAATAATAATAATAATAATAATAATAATAATAATAATAATAATAATAATAATAATAATAATAATAATAATAATTTGTTGGAAGGGACCTTGGAGGTCATCCAGTCCAACCCCCTGCTCAGGCAGGAAACCCTATACCATTTTGGACAAATGGCTGTCCAGTCTCTTTTTAAAAACTTCCAGTGTTGGAGCATTCACAGCTTCTGGAGGCAAGTTGTTCCACTGGTTAGTTGTTCTAACTGTCAGGAAGTTTCTCCTTAGTTCTAGGTTGCTTCTCTCCTTGACTAGTTTCCATCCATTGCTTCTTGTCCTGCTTTCAGGTGCTTTGGAGAATAGCTTGGCTCCCTCTTCTTTGTGGCAGCCCCTGAGATATTGGAACACTGCTATCATGTCACCCCTCACCCTTCTCTTCGTTAAACTACACATACCCAATTCCAGCAACCGTCCCCTATATGTTTTAGCCTCCAGTACCCCAATCATCTTTGTTGCTCTTCTCTGTACCCTTTCTAGAGTCTCAACATCTTTTTTACATCGTGACCAAAACTGGATGCAGTATTCCAGGTGTGGCCTTACCAAGGCATTGTAAAGTGGTATTAGTACTTCATGTGATCTGGATTCTATCCTTCTGTTAATGCAGCCTAGCACTGTGTTGGCTTTTTTGGCAGCTGCAGCACACTGCTGGCTCTTATAAAATTTACCAATCCTCTAACCTACTTCAGATTAAATTATGAAAACTTGTCTAATATGAACAGAACTCCACAGCAAAACTCAGTGAAGTTGATATCAAATGAAAGAAACTTTGCACAACAGAAATGAAATACTGCCACCTATCACCTTTTTGGGGAGCCAATGGGAAAACTATCTATTTATTATTTATTTATTTATAAATTTTACATGGCCACCCAAATCAGTCTCAGTGACTACAGGTGGATTGCAAAGATAAAACTCCAATACAAAAACCAACTACCTCCATCCTCCTGGAGACAGTCATTAGATCAGCCACTTGATGGGCTCCTAGGTCCCTAGACCCATTGGCAGATCCATGTCTTCAGAGCCTTGCAAAATAGTGTCAAAGTGGGGGCCAATCTTATCTTTTCAGGGATGACATTCCACAGAAGGGAGCCACTACAGAGAAGGCCTTTGTTTTTGGTTCCATTAATTACTCTTAGGAAAGGGTACAGTAGCATTCCTTGCCTCCCCATCTTGGTGGACCATGTAAATATGATTGGGAAAAAATAATGCTTCGCAAATATTGATCCCAAGCCATATAGGGCTTTGAAGGTGACAACCAACACCTTGAATTGGACTCAAAAAAATGATCAGCAGCCAATGCAGCTCTTGTAGGAGAGGCAAGACATCTAGGCTTCAAAAAAAATTATGCAGACCATTTTATTTTGAACCAATTGAAACTTCTGGATACTTTCCAATAGCAGTCCCATGAGGAGACCATTACAATAGTCAAGACGGGAAGTGTCTAAGGAAATGTCTAGGGCATGGGTAACTGAGAGCAGGGATTGTTGGTCCAGGAAAGGGCATAAACAGTGCACAACCCACAGTTGTGAAAACATCCTCTTGGTGACAATGGCCACCTGCTCTTTAACCAGGAGTTGTAAGTTTAAATACAATTTAAACAATTTAATGTGTTTCTGTACTCTCAAGTGTTGTGTAAAACATGTTTTTTCTACTGAAAGACTTCTTTCCGAAGACATTTGATGCCAGGCTGGTAATTTCTCCACTCCAATTATCACCTCTTTTCCTCTGGAGAGTTCCTTTAGCTGATAGTATGAGGGCTAATCACTTTTATATTTCTGAGCTATAGTGGTTGGTCTTCAAGAACGGATTCATAGATCGTTTTTAATGCTCAGTGAAAACTACATTACTGGCCAAGTAGCTGTTTCAATCAAGCCATGCTACCTAAAGAAGGACAATGTTGGGACAGGTGAATTGGGTTTCAGAAAAAAAAATGTTTTTACTCAAGATGGTGGCATTTGTAGCCTTTCTTTTTTTGTTTTTGCCCCGAGTGGTATGCATGATTTCCAGCACCAAATGCAGCATCAATGATCCTCTGCCTTTTCTTCACAAGCAATATCAATCAGGAGATCTTATTGTTGTGGACATTCTCTCACAGATCTACATCTTTTATGCAATGATAAACTTCACAGAACGTCCCTCCAAGGAGCTCTTTGAGGACATTGTGTAAGATCTTTAAACCAAGATGCGCAAGCCACAGACACAGAAAATGTGTTGATTTTATCAAGATATATTTATAAATTTATGCTAGCTTTGATTTCATTGAAGCAAAGTCTTATATTTAATATCAACTTACTTTTGCTGACTAGTATCTGGTTCCTCCTCCAGCACCAGCACCATCTTCATCATCAGCTTCTCATATTCCTGTTTTTATTACGTTTTCTTTTTCCCATTTGATTACTTCACACTTTTTGCCATAATTAAATAATTGCAGAAATAGTAATGTGCATTTGAGGGGGAGGCAGGGAAATATCAAAAAGGAAAAGGAAATGCTTGGATGATATATGAAAAAATAAGAGGTTTTTAACCAAGAATATTACTGTTGTCAGATTATGTATGGCAAAATATATTCATAAACACAGGAAATTGAAATGGGCCATACTGATTACTCCTTTACTGCAAAAAATTAGTACAGATGGAGTTCTTCTCGGACAGGGGTCCCCAGTTCCCGATCTGTGGACCTGTACTGGGCCGCGGCATGCCAGCAACCACACAAGCAAGCAAAACCCCATCTGCAAGATGCAGGCAGTACACAAAACCATGCAATCTCTGGTCTGAGGGAAAATATCTCTCCATGGAATCAGTCCCTGATGCCCAAAAGGTTGGGGACCTCTGTTCTAGGGTGCACTATTTCTCTTCCCTTAAAAAGAAGGAATAGACAAAAAAAGTATAGTTGCAAAATCTAGTTTTCCATCAAAAGAAACTTTAGTAGACATAAACCTATACATTCCAGTAGTTTCTCCATCCATTTTAAAGTGGATCCTTCACTAGTGCCAATGGTTCATATTTTCATGTTTGCACTGGGATATTGAACAGGATAGAGTTGATGAAAAACTCATAAACCTTGCATGTACTTTATATTAAACTCATTCCTTCACATTCATCAATACCATTTTAGAGACCATCAATAAGGAACTTACTCCAAAATGTAGAAAGAAAGATTAGTGTCCTCCCAAAAGTATTCACAGGAAGAATTTGATTGCAAAATACAGCTTATATGAGTAATGTTAAATTAAAGATTTATTACTCCTCCCAGCTTCTGCCAAAGTAGCAGTTCGAAAGCACGTAGAAAATGCAAGTAGAAAAATAGGGACCACTACGGTGGGAAGGTAACAGCATTCCGTGCACCTTTGGTGTCTAGTCATGCTGGCCACATGACCACGGAGACATCCTCGGACAAGTGCTGGCTCTTCGGCTTTGAAACAGAGATGAGCACCGGCCCCTAGAGTCAGAAACAACTAGCACGCATGTGCGGGGGAACCTTTACCTTTACCTTTACCTTAAAGATCATGAGTATTAGACTTCTGGATCTAGAAATGTCATGATGATAATATTTTGTCATATTCATGTGTGTACCCACAGTGTGAAATATTATATTGAACTCAATCATATGATGTATCATAGTTTGAAATGAATTGCTTGTGATATTGTGTACAATTTTCATTTCAGGTTTATGACTCCACTCTACCAGCACATCCTAGCCTTAGAATTTGGGATCAAGGAGATCAATGAAAATCCCGATATTTTACCTAATTATACCCTAGGATTCCATATCTATAACTCATATTTCTCTCCAGATTGGACTTTCCGTGCCTCATTGGAACTCTTTTCTACACAAAGCAGATTTATCCCTAATTACAACTGTGAAATTCAAAACAGACCAATAGCAGTCATTGGAGGCCCAACTTCTGAAGTGTCTCTGCATATGGCTACGATTCTGTCATTGTACAAGATGCCACAGGTAGTGAAAGATTTTTATGAAGTAGGTGACAGATGAATGAAAAAAATATTATGATTGGCAGAAAGACTTTTGGAGGTTGTTTAAATATTTGTCCTGTAGTATATTGAAGTAGCAGAGTAGAGGATTAATGCTTTGAACTGACCCTTTTGATTTTATGGTCTTATATGGTAAACAAACAGATGAGAAATAGATGGACAGAATCCTTTTCATTATTGTCATTATTTTACGTTGCATAGCCAGATGTTCAGAATAGCTTGACATTTTTGTCTACCTATCAAGTTCTTTCTAAAAATGATGATGATGATGATGATGATGATGATGATGATGATGATGATGATGATGATGATGATTTCATAGCACTGCATTTTTATCTGGAGAGAATACATTTGAATTATTAACACTGAATTCTGGAACTATTTCCAGGCAGTTTTAGACACAGAAATTGAGTTTGGTTGATAAATGAATCTCTCTCTCTCTCTCTCTCTCTCTCTCTCTCTCTCTCTCTCTCTCTCTCTCTCTCTCTCTCTCTCTCTCTCTCTCTCTCTCTCTCTCTCTCTCTCTCTCTCTCTCCCTCCCTCCCTCTCCCTCTCCCTCTCCCTCTCCCTCTCCCTCTCCCTCTCCCTCTCCCTCTCCCTCTCCCTCTCCCTCTCCCCTTTCTTTATATGTATGTGTAGAAATAGATGCTGATATTCAATCATATTTTTTAAAAAAATATTTTTATGAAAAGTTTTTTTTACAAAGTAAAAGCAGAATAAATTTAAAGAAAAAAGATCAAGTAATATAAAAGTAAATAAGAATGAAACAAGAGAAAAGAGACAATTGAAAAAGGAAAAAAACGTATAGAAGTGGCTTCAAATCTTCCTTATATAAGTTACAAATGCTGTATATATTTTGTCCTCTCTCTCTAAGATTACATCAATATCCAATCATAGTCTATTAAAGTAACTAGAACTGAAAATGATAATAAAGAAGATTCTATCAAATAACCTATCTTGAGATAATGGCACAAAACCCCCCTGCAATAAGAAATATGTTCCAAATTCTGTTTCACTAATATAATATGGGAAGTTTTAATTCCATGAAATGCTAATACTTGGTAAAATTGGTCAGACATTGGTACAAATATCACTTTTACTAATGCAGCTATTATCCCCTCTCTATGTGTTTTAAAATGACAACTGAGCTCATTCCATTTCCTCAAGGTCTACTCATTGATAAGATTATGGGGAAATTCTGAATCTCTTTAGTTCATGAAACCTTCCTGAATACAGTCATGAAATATAACTGGATTCAAAATTTAAAATATCAATTGCAACTTAATTTCTAATTTGTAGCTACAGTATTGAAAGACTGTCATTATCAATATTTTATCTAAAAAGATGTATTTCTCATTTCATTATTTTTAGATTGTATATGGGTTTGTTCCAGAAACAGATGTCAGAAATCAGGATGCTTTCTACCAACAGATTTTCCCAAGTACAGAACATCAATACATGGGTATAGTCAAATTACTGCTTCATTTCAAATGGACATGGATTGGTGCATATACTGTAAATAATGAGAATGGGCAGAGGTTTGTGCAAAATGTAGTTCCCATGTTTGCCAAGAGAGGCATCTGCTTTGCCTTCATTGAAAAATTCCCCAGAAGTACTTATTCTAATGGTCTGGTTGATTCACTGGAAGAAGGGAGTAAAGTATATTATGAAGTTATGACAAGCACTGTTAATGTTGTGGTCCTTCATAGTGAAACTGATCACATAATACATCTACGAATACTTTCCAACAGGTTGAAAGATGATAACTTAGCACTATGGAACAAAGATAAAATTTGGATTATGACAGCTCAAATGGATTTCACATCAGTTCCCTTTATAAGAAATATTGACCTAGTCTTCCTCCATGGTACTTTATCCTTTGCAATTCACTCAGAGAAGATTTTAGGATTCCATAAATTTCTTCAATCAAAAAACCCTTTTCTGGAAAAAGAAGATGGCTTTTTTAGGGACTTCTGGAAAAATGCATTTGAATGTTCATTCCACATCAACATGATTGAAGAGGAAGATAAGATCCTCTGCAGTGGACAGGAGAAACTGGAGACTCTTCCTACATCTGTGTTTGAAATGCACATGACGGGCCACAGCTACAGCATCTATAATGCAGCCTATGTGGTGGCACATGCTTTGCATGACTTCCATTCATCCATAAGAAAGTACAGAGTGGGTGAACATGAAAACAAACTGAACTTTCTGAAGCAGCCACTATGGAAGGTAATGTCATAAGCCTGTACTATGATGGGTTCACCATATCTGTAGTGATATTTGGTGGGTGCCATGTTGTGAAATTATGCTATATGTATGTGTATGTATATATATATATGTATGTATGTATGTACAGGGACGCGGTGGCTCAGTGGGTTAGGACGCTGAGCTTGTCGATCGGAAGGTCGGCAGTTTGGCGGGTCGAATCCCGAGTGCCGTGTAACAGAGTGAGCGCCTGTTACTCGTCCCAGCTTCTGCCAACCTAGCAGTTCGAAAGCACGTAAAAATGCAAGTAGAAAAATAGGGACCACTCCCGTGGGAAGGTAACAGCGTTCTGTGCGCCTTTGGCGTCTAGTCATGCCGGCCACATGACCACGGAGATGTCCTCGGACAAGCGCTGGCTCTTCGGCTTTGAAACGGAGATGAGCACCGGCCCCTAGAGTCGGAAACGACTAGCACGCATGTGCGGGGGAACCTTTACCTTTACCTTTTTATGTATGTATGTATGTATGTATGTATGAGAATTTAATCTTCTACTCCTGTTCCTTCTATCATTTGGCTGATAAGAATGTAAAACAATCTGTACAATGAGCAGTGTCATCAGACAGGTCTTTACTGCCATTATCTCAAGTATCCACTTCAATAAGCAATCATTCAAACTTAGGGATTATAGAATTTGGAAGGCAACCAGGAACCTTATTTCTTCCAAGAAAAGGAATACTATTCTTCTTTGCTTGACTTTTCTTCTTTTCCAATTCAGCTCAACCATTTTGTAAGAAGTGTCTCATTTAACAACAGTGCTGGGGAAAAAGTTTCTTTCAACCAAAATGGAGAGTTAGAAACTGGATTTGACATTATGAACTGGATCACCTTTTCAAATCTGTCTTTCCTGAGAATCAGAGTTGGAAGGACAGATCCGATCAGTTCCCAAGAGGAAATGCTAATCATCGATGATGCTATTGTATGGCCACATAATTTTAATCAGGTATCCTTGATTCATCTTTTGGCCTGGGTTTGGTCATCATTTCGCTGTTTTGAAAACTACCTTAGAAGCCAGATTAACATTCAGCAATAGAATGTTACACTTGCCCCGGAGATTGGCTTAGCTAACCATTTCCATTAGTGATCCAATGGGGTATAGTAGGATGAATAAATATGAAGAGAGTTAGAAGAGTTATGAGGAAACAACATAGTTTTTTTTTTCTTCTTAGAACTCAAAATGAAAGGGAAAAGTTAAAAATGGAGAAAGCCACATCAACATGAAAAAGAAAACATGTGTCAATGAGTCAATGAACACCTTGGCAATCTGACTTTGTACCAGGGCAGGGGGGAGGGGGGCTGTTAATATTTTGATCAATCCACCCTTTAAGACAAAAACACTCATCACCCCCTGCAAGTATTCATCAATATTTCTGCTTTGTCCTTGTTTTTTCTGCTTATTGCTCCACAAACGCAAGCTGTCTCCTATTAAAACAAGTTTGCCAAATATTATATTAGAACTGACTGTCCAAAAAGTGGTCTTCACAGAAAAAATCAAAAAAGGAAGAAAAAGCTTCAGCCAGTTTGTAGTGAAAAGAGTAACTGCCCAATGACACCAATGGAAATTAGAATTATTTTTTTAAAATCTATATGATTTTTATTAAAATATTCCAAAATAAAATATAAAATAATATAAAAATAGGATTAAAGAAAAGCAGAAGAGTAATGTGAAGTGAAAAGGTTAAAAAATAGAAAAAAAAATTATAGAGAAGTGACTAGATTTTTATAACAGTTACAAAAACAATCTTTTTTTTTCTTCATGAAAATTACATTACTGGGCATTAAATGTTTATTGAAATTTATTGAAGAGCTAATACAGGTCTGTCTTCTGCTGAAACCACTTTTTGATAACATCTTTCCCCATCATATATTACTGAAACAACACCTGTGTGCTAGGGAAGGAGACTGGATAAACAGTCCCTAATATATTGGTACCAGATACAAACTTCTCCAAAGCAAAGCATTCTATTGTTTCTTTTATGAGCAGGTCCAGCCGCTTTCTCTGTGTAATGGGAAGTGCCATTTAGGTTACAGTAAGAGCAAGATAGAAGGGAAGCCATTTTGCTGCTATAATTGTCATAAATGTCCACAAGGCAAAATCTCCAACCAGGAGGGTAAGATATAATTTCTTGACTTAAATATATATTGAAATCAATCTGTGTTTAGAAAACTGTGCAGAAGGTTAAGTAGTCAACTTAGCAAACTGATCCAATGAAAAAAATGGATATAAATAAATAAATTGTCTAGAGTTTGTTTATAAGTACCGTGTCTCCCCGAAAGTAAGGCCTATCCCGAACATAAGCCCTAGCTTGATTTTCGGGGATGAGCCTAATATAAGCTCTATCCCAAAAATAAGCCCTAGTTTTGGGGTGACACACACACACTTAAAAATCAAGCTAGAGTGGGGGTGAGGGTGTGGAGCTGCCCCACATGCCCTATACCCACTTACCTTGCAGCCAGGCTACTCCTTCTTCTGAGGTGTCTTTTGCAGGTGTCTTCTGCATTTCTCAGTCAGAGGCCTTTCTGGAAGGCCTGTGTAGCCAAGGTGCAAGCCATGGATTGAATCCATAGCTTGGTTCTGCAAGACCTATGCAGCCAAGGATTGAGCTAAGAGTTGAATCCATAGCTTGGTACTCAGCTGCAGAGGCCTTCTGGAAAGGTCTGACTGCAAAATGCAGGCCAGAATGCAAAATGCAGGCCAGAATGCAGGTGCAGAATGTAACTGTTCCTGCGGCCGCAGAAGAAGTAGACCAGCTCGGCAGGGCTGTTGGTGCTGGAGGTGAGTATAAAAAATATCCCTCAAAAATAAGACCTGATGCCTTTTTTTGGAGGTAAATAAAAAATAAGACCTGGTCATATTTTCAGGAAAACACGGGTAGTACATCCCTAAAAAAAATAATTTTGCAATGCTGAAGTTATTGCAACTATACCAACACATTTGAATTTCAGATATTAAACAACTTTTTTTTGAACATTGTATTGTTAAATTCTGATTATTTTGTGTAATTTATGGAGTTCAATTTTATTTTCTAGACTTGGATGACTGTTTTCAGTGTTCAGAAGATCAGTACCCCAGTGACAAGCAGGATATATGTCTTCACAAAGTTATAACATTCTTGAAGTATGAAGAAACATTGGGAACCATTTTCACTAGTTCAGCTCTTTTCTTTTCTTTGGTTACAGTTGGTATCTTCTGGATCTTTATTAAACATCAGGACACTCCCATTGTCAAAGCCAACAACAGGGCTCTGACATATGCTTTCCTAGTGGTTCTTCTGTTATCATTTCTTTGTGTTTTGCTATTCATTGGACAACCCAACAAAGTGACATGTGTTCTTCGCCAAACAGCCTTTGGCATCATCTTCTCAGTGGCTATTTCTTGTATTTTAGCCAAAACCATCATTGTGGTTCTAGCTTTCATAGCCACCAAACCAGGGTCCATGATGAAAAAATGGGTGGGGAAAAAATTAGCCATTTTCATTGTGTTAGGCTGCTCATTTATTCAAGAAATTATTTGTACTACATGGCTGACAAGTTGTCCCCCATTCCCAGATGCTGACATGAATTCAGTGGCACAAGAAATAGTTCTGGTGTGTAATGAGGGTTCCAACTCTTTTTTCTACTGTGTCTTGGGCTTTTTGGGCTTCCTTGCTTTTGTCAGTTTCACAGTGGCTTTCCTAGCAAGGAAATTGCCTGATGCCTTCAATGAAGCCAAATTTATCACTTTCAGTATGTTGGTCTTCTGCAGTGTGTGGTTATCCTTTGTTCCAACATATCTGAGCACAAAAGGAAAATATATGGTTGCTGTGGAGATCTTCTCCATTATAGCCTCTAGTGCTGGGTTACTGATTTGCATATTTTTTCCCAAATGCTATATTATAGTTTTGAGGCCTGATATGAATAACAAAGATCAGCTAAGAAGACAAAATAACATTTGCATAGAATAGCATAAAGAGAATTAATAGTTCCTGTTACTCTGGGAAAGTAGAAATACTCAATGACATAATCTAACTTATGTAACCTCTTAAGAATTCTCCATAATTATTTCCTTATAAATTATATGGAAAATTACATGACAATTTTTGTACACTTATTTTAATTGTGTTCAATTGAATATAAACTTTAAAAAAGCTTTTCAGATATTTTACTGCTTTTTGATATAACAAAAAACATTCCAAGGAATATGTTGAATATGCAGTAGATTTTTTTATCCCAACAGTAATAAGTTAAAAAAAAACTACTTGCTAAAAACAAGTCCAAAAAATCAAAATAAAATCTATGTCTACATTTTGATCCCACATGCAAATCTTTCAAGTCACAAAAAGATAGGAGACAGATTGTACTTTTAAAACAGAGAAAAAAGATTGAATGAAATGAAATGAAATGACATGCTCTATAGTATTTCTTCTTTCTTTTATTTTCTTTCTTATAGCCAGATCAATTTCACCACCTTGAATCACATCTGGAATGAAACTGGTATCCAAAGTGGTTTCTAAACCAGAGGTATTACATAGGCATACTGTAGTATGTCCACCATTACCCACACCACATAAAGGGTGTGTATGTGTGTATTTGTACACACATAGAGATGCATATTTATTTATTGTTTATTTCTGAGTGTGTGTGTATATATATATACATGCGTACATACACACACACACACACACACACACACACATACATCCAAGATGCTAGGTTGAAAGCCTGCTTGGTGCATAGTAAAGGTATCACACCAAAAACTGTGAGACTATGAGTTATAATCTCACTTTAGGCACAAAGCCAACTTGGTGACTTTTGGTCCATCTCTGTTAGAAATAGGAAGCAGACAATTGCAAACCATTTCTGAAATTTGTCTACCCTGTAGCTTTTCATGCTGTAGAAGTTCAGTTCCATGCTCTGGGGTCAAATTACAATAAGGTCTGAGAGTTCATGGGCTTCGTGAAAATCATGAACGTTTTGCAGGTAACCTTAGGCCTAAAATATTTAGATTGCTACATGCTAAACCTTATCTGTATCTCAGAGCAGATGTGTGATTTGTGAATGTTGGGGATTTCCACAACTCTGTTGCCCTGATCTGTTTATGGTTGAGAAATATTTATGACTCTGTGGGGTGGCAGAGTCAGTTCAAATAATCTGGTTTCTGGAAATCTCTAGCAGGAGGCTTAGTTTGTTGAAATTCATTGTTAACGTGAGCCAAAATCTTCACTTCTCATAGGCAAAGTCTTGGGCAGCAATTGGAACACTGTCTTGATATATTAAGGGCTTATTTTATTTATTTATTTATTTATTTATTTATTTATTTATTTATTTATTTATTTATTTATTTATTTATTTATTTATTTTATTACATTTATATACCACCCTTTCCCGGAGGACTCAGGGCGGTTTACAGGGTAATTAAAAACCAAGATACAAAAGTTAAAAAACCAAGTTTAAAAAAATTAAATTTATCCCTGTATAAGTAAAAACCCCAGTTAAAATAAAATTAATCCTAAGCCTGGCCCAGAGAGCTCGAAGAGCCAGGTCTTCAGGCCCCGGCGGAATGAATGGAGGTTGGGGGCAGTCCTCAGCTCCACTGGCAGCTGGTTCCAAAGGGCAGGCGCCCCCACTGAGAAGGCCCTATCCCTGGGTGTCGTCCGCCGGCAATCTCTTACCGGTGGCACCCTGAGAAGACCCTCCCTGTGGGAGTGCACTGGACGAAGGGAACTTGATGCCGGCAGCAGGTGTTCCCTCAGATATCCCGGACCCAAGCCATGTAGGGCTTTATAGGTCATCACCAGCACCTTGAATTTCACCCGGAGGGCAACCGGAAGCCAATGCAGCTCGCGGAGTAGAGGTGTTACATGGGAGTATCGGGAGACCCCCATCACAACTCTCGCGGCCGCATTCTGCACCAGTTGAAGCCTCCGAGTGGTCTTCAAGGGCAGCCCCATGTAGAGAGCGTTGCAGTAGTCCAAACGGGAGGTCACGAGCGCATGAGTGACTGTGCGTAGGGCATCTCGGTCCAGATAGGGTCGCAACTGGCGCACCAGGCGAACCTGGGCAAAAGCCCCCCTGGTCACGGCTCCTATATGGTCTTCAAAATTGAGTCGTGAATCCAGGAGGACGCCCAAGTTGCGAGCCCTATCAACGGGGGGTAACACCTCACCCCCCATCGTTAGAGATGGAATTTTAGCCTACAATATCTGACAAATTGGATAAGACCTTTTTTAGATTTTCTTCTACCGCATGTAGTTTGAACCTTTGCCATAACTTCTGCAAGGACCAGGTGGAAAAAATGACCATCTGGACCATGCGGTTGTGGAAGGCTTCTGAATGAACAAAGGAGCTACTTACTTCTCTGAAGGAACTTGTGGTGTATCCCTATGTGAAGAAGCTATTTCTGGATTCTGCAGTCAGATCACTGCCAGCCAGTCTCTATCCTTCCCTTTTTGGGAAAACCTATTGAGTTCATCCCCTTCATGGATTACAGTAAAATGATGCAGTAAAAGTGCTACACTCAATTTGCCAGCAAATTTGGAAAACTCAACAGTGGCCACAGGATTGGAAAAGATCAGTTTACGTTCTAATTCCAAAGAAAGGCAGTGCCAAAGAATGTTCAAACTATTGCACCATTGCACTCATTTCTCATGCTAGTAAAGTTATGCTTAAAATCCTACAAGCTAGACTCCAGCAGTATGTGGATCGAGAACTACCAAAAGTACAGGCAGAGGAACTAGAGATCAAATTGCCAACATACGCTGGATCATGGAGAAAGCTACTTCTACTTCTGCTTCATTGACTATGCTAAAGCCTTTGATTGTGTGGATCATAACAAACTGTGGCAAGTTCTTAAAGAGATGGGTGTACCAGACCATATCCGTTTGATATGTGCTGGACCCTGATTTCTAATTTGCTTTATCAAATTTTCATCAGTCATTGCAAAACCAGTTTTCTGATCTTCTTTCCACCTGGCCCGTAATTGAGTATATTGAAACCAGGTTTGAACAATCTTCTCATCTCGCAAGAAATTATACGATTTTAAACACCATACACTTCTTTCCAAGCTTAAGATCTCCTTATACGTAGTCACGTCATGTTTGAAACCAACATTTATGTTTTCTATTGCGTGCTTTGTAATTGCCCACAATGGTATCTTACAGTCTAACTTGTATCTATACTTCTTCCAAACTCTCAACAATGCCTGTCTTAAAATATGCACTTTAAACACATTATCTACCTTCTTATCATACAACAAATATGCATGCCAGCCAAATAACAAGTCGTGGCCCTCAAGATTTAATAATCTCTCTTGTGTCAAATTAATCCAATCACTTATCCCTGCTAACGCAGCAGCTTCATAATATAATTTAAGATTGGGCATTTTAAGACCACCTCTTTCACGAGTATCCTGCATAATCTTAAGTTTAACTCGTGGCCTTTTCCCTGCCCAAACAAATTTATTGATACCCCGTTGCCATTCTTCCAAATTAGAATCTTTCTTAAGAACCGGTATCATTTGAAATAAGAATAAAAATTTAGGCAGGACATTCATTTTCACTGCTGCGATTCTTCCCAACAAAGACAATTGCAATTTTTCCCAACTCTCCATTTCTTTTTGAATTTTACCCCATAGTTTTTCATAGTTATTTTTATATAACTTTGTATTAGAGGGTGACAAAAACACCTCCAAATATTTGACCCTTTTAGCAATCTCAAATCCAGTTAATCCTTCTAAAAGTGCCTTTTGCGATACTGTCATATTTTTGGCCAGAATTTTAGTTTTTTGTGCATTAACTTTAAATCCAGAAACCCTCCCATATTGCATTATTATCTCCATCAGGTCCACAACAGAATTTTCTGGCTGGGTCACTGTAACAACCAGATCGTCTGCGAACGCCCTCAATCTATAATCCTGATCTCTAATTTGAATACCCTTAATTTTTTCCGACTTCCGAATTTTTATCAATAATATCTCCAATGTTAAAACAAATAATAAAGGTGATAATGGACACCCTTGTCTTGTGCCCTTCTCAATATTACATGCTTCAGTCAAACTATTGTTAACTATTATTCAGGCAGTTTGTTTTTGATATAATGCCCTAATTGGTTGCAAAAATTTATCCCCAAAATTCATTTTATCTAAAACTTTCATTAAAAATTGCCAATTCAATTGATCAAAAGCTTTTTCAGCATCTAAGAAAATTAGCGCCGCAGGGATCTGGTTGTTCCTTTCCAAAAACTCTAACACATCAACTATATGCCTCACATTATTTTTCATTTGCCTACCACTAATAAACCCAGTTTGATCCCCATGAATCACCTGTTGCAGAACCCTCATCAGTCTGTTAGCCAACACCTTAGCAAATATTTTATAATCTGTATTTAGAAGTGATATCGGTCTATAATTTTTAACTTGAGTAGCATCTTGATCTTCCTTCGGAATCAAAGAGATAAAAGCAGTTCTCCAAGACGGAGGCACCTTTCCCCCTCTCTGAATTGTCTGAAACAGTTCCTTTAACGGCTTTATCAACTCCATTTGTAAATTTTTATAGTAAACCGCAGTCAAACCATCCGTACCTGGCGCTTTATCCAACTTCAATTCCTTAATTGCTATAAGAATTTCTTCTTCTGTTATCAACTGGTTAATCTCCTCTTTTTGTACTTGCGTAAGAACCGGGATGCTAGCATTCTCCAAATATACATCATATTTTATAATTTTTGTTGGGTTTTTTCTTTTTCTATTTTGTAGATTCTCAACACCTTTGAGACTATGGTGGAATGTCAGAAATTAGCAATCTCTTGTGAATTAACATTTTGTTTTGAAAACCAACTAACTTTTTCCTGTCTTTACACAAAAACTGGAAAAATGTTTTTTCTCTCATAAGTCCTCATTGGTCTTAGTAATTTATTTTTTTTATTTTTTTATTTTAATCCCATTTATATCCCGCCCTTCTCCGAAGACTCAGGGCGGCTTACAATTTAAAGCACAATGTGCTTAGCAATAGCCTTCATTCTATGCATATGCCTGCTTATTAGGGCTTTCACCCCCCCCCCAAGTGGCATTATTACAAAGTCAGCTTAATTGCCCCCAACAATCTGGGTCCTCATTTTACCTACCTCGGAAGGATGGAAGGCTGAGTCAACCTTGAGCCTGGTGGGATGCGAACCTGCACTAATTGCAGGCAGCTGGTGTTACTTAAGGGGACCTATTGTCATCCCACTGAAGCAGAACTGATGTTTACTGAGATCAAAAACATGTTTACTGTTCATGCTTTCCTAAGACTTTAATTCCTAATTGTTGACCTTTCCATTGTTATTAGCAATTCCTATATCAAAGTTTCAACTTCCTCTCCTAGTGACAAAGGGGTTGCTGTGCAGACCAGTGCAAGCAGAAATACTCTTAACATAAATTGTCTCACAGATAAAACATATTTATTTGTGATGATGATATTTTCAGCCTTGGTCTTAGTGCTTTTGCCTGAAATGATGAACATGACGCCCAGTGCTACATGTAGGACGAGTGATCCTTTGCCTTTTGTTCACAAGCAGTATCAGCCAGGAGACTTCATTGTTGTGGACATTCTCTCTCAGATCTACATCTTCTATACTATGATAGACTTCAGAAAACATCCTTCTAAGGAACTCTTTGTGGACCTTGTGTGAGATTCTTTTTTTACAAAAGTACACACAGAGAGAAGGAGAGAGGACCTTCATGTTAACTGTGTTTAATTTGTTCTTTGATGAATAGCTCATTTCTTGTCTTTATCTCTTGTTCTTTGACTTATGATCTTTCTTTCTTTCTTTCTTTCTTTCTTTCTTTCTTTCTTTCTTTCTTTCTTTCTTTCTTTCTTTCTTTCCTTCCTTCCTTCCTTCCTTCCTTCTTTCCTTCCTTCCTTCCTTCCTTCCTTCCTTCCTTCCTTCCTTCACATTACATTTACAAGAAAAGAAATAATACTTACAAAACACACATTTAAAGAATATAAAAAATATAGTAAGGGAAAAGAGAGAAGCAATATAAGCAATAGAAGAATGGAATGGGGAATGCTAAAATTATAAATAACTAGTAGTTCTAAAATATCAAAGGGTTAACATTTTCTAACAGAGCCAGTTTAGTGTAATGGTTAGGTATGAAAAGTTGAGACATGTTGTCTAGTTGCACATCAAACATGAAGACAGCTAGGTAATCTTGAGCCAATCCTTCTAACTTAGTTCAGCAAGCAATGGCAAGCCACATCCAAAAATCATGCCATAAAACTTTACATCATTTGCAAGTGATGTAGATAGTTTGCTTAAGATATTTCCAATGTTTTATTTTGTGATAGTTAAGGCATTTTTCTTCTCTTCATTAAAAAAGATAAACATAGTCCAATTGAGAAGACAAATATCTGGTTTATTTCAGCATGAAAGAAATGTCGCTGAATCCACCTGGATAAATTTCCATTGCATTGATAATGATTTTTTGAGATAGAGAAATAGGGAGACAAACAGAAAAAGAAAGAATAGAACAGTTCCTTTGTTTATGAATTATTTTTTTATATTCACTCTCATATAGAGAATTTTTAAAGAAAGGGAATATATGTTTTCTCTGAAAGAACCATGTATACTTATTTGGAGACCAATAGTTAATGCATTCAGATACAATTTTTTTAAGGGAAAGTGCATTTCTTTAAGTATAATTTTGGGGTAAAAATATCATTGGAGTGAAAACATTCCCATGGTAGTTTTGAAAATGCAATTACATTAGTCTTCAAAATACCTTGATTAATGGATGGATGAATTGATTGGCATTGTAAAAAGTATTATTTGTAGGCTAGCAAATAAACAATACAGTGCTACTCCATTAGATGATAGATGATAGATTTATGAAAGATGATAGATAGATAGATGATAGATAGATAGATAGATAGATAGATAGATAGATAGATAGATAGATAGATGATAGATAGATAAATGTGAAGAACATTAGGTTGAATTAATATATACCATGCATCACAGTTTCAACAGAATATTTTGACAGAATATATAATGCTTATTTTAGAGTCATGACTCCAATGTATCAACACATCCTAGCTTTAGAATTTGCCATCATGGAGATCAATAGAGATCCCTCTATTTTACCAAACCATACCTTGGGCTTCCACATTTATAATACATATTTTGATCCAAGTTGGACATACCGTGCCTCATTGGAACTCTTCTTCACAAAGGGACAATTCATACCTAATTACAACTGTGATGCTCAAAACAGACCAATAGCAGTCATTGGAGGACCTTCATCTGACATCTATCTAAACATGGCTAACATCCTCTCCCTGTTCAAGATGCCACAGGTATGTTTTTTTTTTCTAATGATACAGAGTGATAGGACAAAAAATCCATTTGCTTTTTCTCTACAGAATTGTTCATGGGAGAAAAATGTTGTGATTGAGTCTACATTTCAAAAAATGTAGGGTTTCAGAGGATGCGAGTGAATTGTCCAGTGGTTTGGTTATGCTATAGGGTTTTATTTTTTTATGTTTCCAAGGACTAGAGTATTAATAAGGGTAGTATATATTGTCCAGAAGTAAAATTTCCTTGATTATTTCAGAAAAAAGAATCACTAAATGGTTAGAATTGTCAAACTGGGGCTAGGAACGCATGACCTTTAAAGATTACACTGTTCAACCCTTACTTTAAACATGATTGTAATCTTTTACAATACTTTGTGAATACTTTGGAGAATACTCATTTTGTTGAAAAATACAGCAATATACATTGTATTGGATTTTAGTTTCTAATGTAGTAGCAAAACAGGGAAAGAGTATGATTACACACGGTGTTAATTTTTACTGATTTTTTTCCTATTATTGTTTGTCTCTCTCTTTCTAGGTAATATATGGTTCTGCTCCTGAAATTCGCACAAAAGAACAGGCTGCTTTTTACCAACAGATGTTACCAAATATGGACACTCAATACAAGGGCATTTCTAAATTGCTGCTATATTTCACATGGACATGGGTTGGGATGCTGTTAGTAGATAATGACAGTGGTGAAATGTTTCGAAACACATTCGTTCCCATGGCTACCCAGAGTGGTATCTGTTTTGATTTCATTGAAAGATTTCCAAAAACTGTTTATATAGATAATATTGTAGAGTTAGTAGAAACAGGACTTAAGATGTACAAAGTGATTATGAGAAGTAATGCCACTGCAGTAGTAGTTCATGGTGAATTTGGGAACATGATAAATCTAAGATTTCTTTCCACTACTTTGAAATATAATGATTTTTCACTATGGACAAAAAGTAAAGTGTGGATCATGACACTCCGGATGGGTTTCACATCAACTTCCTTTCAAAGATATGGTGACCTGGATTTTCTGCATGGTGCGTTATCATTTGCCATTCACTCAGAGAAGGTGTTGGGATTCCATCAATTTGTTCAATCAAGAAACCCTATCTTGGAAAAGGAACATAGTTTTATCAAGATTTTCTGGGAAAATGCATTTGAATGTTCTTTCTATACCTCTGTGGTAGAAGAGGAAGATGGGACCATTTGTACTGGAGAGGAGAAACTGGAGGATCTTCCTACATCTGTGTTTGAAATGGACATGACTGGCCACAGCTACAGTGTCTACAATGCCATCTATGTGGTGGCCCATGCTTTACATGACTTCTATTCATCTATAATGAAACACAGAGCAGGAAATCTTAAAACCAAGGGGAAACCGTTTAATCAACACCTGTGGAAGGTAAAATTCCAAGTAGACAAGTCACAAAACAGTTGCTCTATCTTCCTTCTAGATTTCTGAAGAATCAATTCTTTTTTTTATTGAAAAGTTTTACAAAAACAAAGTTTTACAATCCCCAAATCCCCCACCCCAAAACCACCCACTTCCCCCCCCCACTTCCCAGAGCTAAATACAGGATTATAGTTATAATAATCATATTCTAAATAAGAATTATGCAAATAGACAATTAACCAAATTCATAATGTGCTTTAACTCCCCTTTAACATAACTACAATCAAAGTACCAATAACAATATCCAGCTAAAATCTACTCATAAGCTAAATGGAACTTTTTAGTCCCATGTTTGTTCTAAATATAATCTATCCATCTCCTCCAAACTGAAATATATCTTTCCTGTGAATGATCTTTCAAATACACAAAAAATAAACATCTCTGCAAGATTTGAAACTTTAGACACCCATTCTTCTATAATAAACAAACTATCCTTCTTATATTCAACATCAAATTAGTTTCTTTAATATCACAATCTACAATAATACACCATTATCCAGTGAATTCAAAATAAGACTAGCATCCCAAACCTTTTCTATCAAGGTACCTATGCATATTTATAACAAAAGATTCTTTCATATATTTTCTGTAAGAACAAGTCTGTCTCTCATATTCCTTTCCCACCATAATTCCAGATCTTCCTTCAAATCAAAAAAAGTGAATTAAAAAAGTTTTTAGAGGATCCTTTCTTATCTTCAAACGGCACCAAAACTCCATTCCAGTCCCCCATCATAATAACAAATTTATAATCCAGTTTGATTAGTCTCTGATGTAAAAATTTAAAGAATTTTTACTATTGTTGACTTGGAGCATATAATCCAATAAAAAGAACTTAATACAATATGTGTCTCTTGTAAACAAACAACGTCATTTTTATGTTGTTTTTATGTTGTTTCAAAGCCTTCCTCTTTACACCACTCCTTTAGACACATATTGGATTCTGCTATATGCTGGCCTTTTCCATTTTGTTTCTTATACACTGGTAAAAACCTCTTAAAAAGTTAGCTTACAGCCTATCCTCCTAAGTTCTTGCCTCAAGCTTTGGAAATCATTCTGCACAGAGAGTACATCATTTTGGGACAGATCATTAGTGCCAAGATGTACAATAGCATCCACATCATAGTCCTTGCTGGCATTCTTGACTATCTTCTTGTCCCTGCTGGCAGTAGCACCTGAAAGACACCTGACCTCTTTCAATACCTCTGTATCCTTTTCCAAATTTACATCCCTTACAATTGAATCACCAACCAGAATATGGCTTCTCTTTTTGGATGCTTTGCTCTTCTTGCATGACTGTTGTGTAATACCTGATTCAAACTTTTCCCTGTCCAAAGCGACTTCTTTGTCTTGGACCACAATCCCCTGCTTATTTGAGTTACCATTATCACAACTATCTTGACCTGTCTCCTTAATGTCCCTATTAAGGTCAGCAAGGGCCCTGTATCTGTTATAAAGGGACATAGTGAAAGCTTTGTGTTTATGGTTCATATCTCTCACCCTGCCAGATCCCATGGCTGTCCATACTGCACCTCTCCTGCAGGATATTTGTAGTAGTGGGGGCTGATAGAGCAGCTGCTCAATAGAGTAGAAGGGTTGAACTGGACACCTAATTTCTGAAGAGCACAAATTACAGACCCTAGATCTAATTCATGGAGACATTTTTTATTTCTGTTTATTTTATTATTTATTATTATTTATTTTAATTAATTGACCAATCACAAGGTATAAAATATAGCATACCCTTACTAGATACATATGTAACATCACATAAACATTTACCGTACCCTATGAAATTTCTGAAATTGAAAGAGATTCTCAAAATTCAATTTCTTTGAAAGGTAATTCGTGGAGATATTCTGTGACAAAAAAAAGCCCTGAGAAAGAGTATTGTTGTACATCCTAATGCATATCTGTATTTGTCTTTTTTATTTATTTAGCTCAACCACCTTATGAGAAAGATTTCATTCAATAATAGTGCTGGGCAAAAAATTCAGTTCAATGAGAATGGAGAGTTAGAGACTGAATTTGATATTATTAATTGGATCACATTTTCAAACTTATCCTTTAAGAAAGTCCGAGTTGGAAGCATACACTTCATGGATTCCCAAGAAAAAATGTTGACCACTGATAAGGATGGTATTTTATGGCCAAGTAGGTTTAACCAGGTATAATCTGTCACATTTTGGCTTGTGTTAAGACCTGATTTCATTCCTTCTAAAGCTCTCTTAGAGCCAAAATATTCCACAGAAATGATCTTCAGAAACAGAACTCAATGTATATTTTCTCCCTGAAGTCTCTCTAGCCTGGTCATCACTGGTAACATCTTGGATGTCCTTTAGTATAGGAGGGTAAATGGGGAGAAATGAGTAAGCAGGAAAGAAAGTTCACATATTGCCTGTAAAATAAATGAGTAAACTTTACCATTCACTAAAAGTCCTATCAGCTTATCACGAGGTAAAAAGGGCAAGAAAACTTCAGAAATTAATCCCTGGGTCAAATGGTCCATTTCTTGATGACAAATTAGGTAAGGTGTTCTATATTTATTTTCACATTTCACATTCACATGTTCAAATTTATGTACACCAAATCACCCTTCACTGACTCATTTTATTATGTTAAACTTGAGTATAGAATGGAAGGATACTTCTAGAAACATTTCAAAACACTAAGATGAAAACTTCTCAAAGATAAATCTCTTCCACATTTATTTATTCATGGACAGACTCAGCCATTTTCTCTGTGTAATGGAAAGTGCCATTCAGGCTACAGTAAGATCAAGAGAGAAGGGAAACTATTTTGCTGCTATGACTGTCTTCGATGTCCGGAAGGGAAGATTTCTAACAGGGAGGGTAAGAGATCTTGTATATCTACCTCACTTAAAATAGCACTTATTGAATCTGTGAAACAAGTATCTTATGGAAAATTTAGTGAAATCTTTCACTTGGCAGATTAGACTACAAAATACAGATAAGGAACTGAATTTTAAAAATGTTCATTATTCTTAGCAGGTAGTACATTTCAGAGCAAAGATTTATGGAAAGACAAGTTGATGGCAACTATCCTAATGTATATACTTTTCAAATGTTAAGTGGCAGTCCTTGTTTTGAAAATTGTACAATCAGTTTTTATTCCTTCACTGCAACTGAAACTTTAATACTTTCTTTTATAGACATGGATGAATGCTTTCAGTGTCCAGAAGATCAGTATCCCAATGAGAAGAACAATTTCTGTCTCCCCAAAGTTATCACATTCTTGAAGTATAAAGAAACTTTGGGTGCTATTTTGGCCACTTCTGCTCTTTTCTTTTCTTTGGTCACAGTTGGGGTCCTTTGTATCTTTATTAAGCATCAGGACACTCCCATTGTCAGAGCCAACAACCGGAACCTCACATATGCACTCCTTGTTGCTATCCTGTTATCATTTCTTTGTATTTTGCTATTCCTTGGAAAACCTCACAAGGTGACATGTCTCCGTCAAACTGCATTTGGCATCATTTTCTCAGTGGCCATTTCTTGTGTTTTGGCCAAGACCATCGTTGTGGTTCTAGCTTTCATGGCTACCAAGCCAGGGTCCAAGATGACCAAATGGGTGGGGAAAAGACTTGGTACATTCATGGCATCCTGCTGCTCCTTTATTCAAATTAATATTTGTGTCATATGGCTGATTATCTCTCCCCCAATCCCAGATGTTGATATGAAGTCAATAGCAGAAGAAATAATTCTGGAGTGTAACAAAGGATCTGCTGTCATGTTCTACTGTGTCTTGGGTTATATGGGCCTCCTTGCCATTGTCAGCTTCTCACTGGCTTTCCTAGCAAGGAAATTGCCTGATGCTTTCAATGAAGCCAAGTTTATTACCTTCAGCATGTTTGTCTTCTGTAGTGTTTGGTTGTCCTTTGTTCCAGCATACCTTAGTTCAAAGGGAAAATATATGGTTGCTGTGGAAATCTTCTCCATTATAGCTTCCAGTGCTGGATTACTGCTTTGTATCTTTTCTCCCAAATGCTACATCATTGTGCTGAGACCTGATCTGAACAACAAAGATTTTTTTAAAAAGCAAAACAACAGATTAGTATAAAATGTAATGGCCTGGTAGAAAAAAGAAACCTTTAGACCACAATTCTATGTTGATATACTTAATTGGTCTCTGCTGCTTAGTAGTCATTAAAACAGGCCTTTAAGAAGAGACTAAACAGCCACTTGTCTGGAATAGCAATAACAATAGTCAGGGCTTTTTTGTCATACAATGCACGGGAATGGCTTTCCGGCACCTTTTTTGACAGATGTTCCAGAGTTGCATTATTTTCCTATTGTTGCCCTTCCTATCCTCATTTGCTTTTGAAAATGCCCCCTGATGGTACACTGCGAGACCACTGAAGAAGGGTCCCCTCCGGCACTGTCCACCTCCTCTAGGAGGAGCCATGAGGTGCTGGAGCACCACAGCCAGAGCATGGCTTGATTGGCTGGGTCAGACCATGTGATGTGGAAGCCAATGGTGGCAGTGGGAGACCCATAAACATGGAGGGCATCTTTCATGAGAGAGTGAGTGAGCCTTTTGCCTTCCCTTACAGAAGGTGGGGTGTGAGGTTAAAAAGAGAGCAAAGCGAGGTGAAAGCTGGCATGGAAGCTCGCCCAACAGTGAAACTTGTTTGGTAGTGACTTCTTCCACTTTCTCCTTCTTCCTCCTCCTTTGAAAAACGCTTTGGTCCCATTGCTGTTTTTTTAGTCCCAGATCTTAGTTTGTCTGGAATCTGTGCAGAAAGTCTTTGGAAACAAAACTCCGCAGCGATTGGGGGAACCATTCCCTTTGCTTTTCGACTGGCTCCAAAATGGGCTGAAAGGAGTGGCCCGATGATGCCAATTTGGCTTTGCAGCAAGCAAGGGGATTGCAGGCACGTGGATGCATGCCAGTCTGGCATCTCAAAACACTGGGTTTTTTTCCCTGCTGACGGATTTTTGCTGCCATACTGTTTAAGTTTCTGTAAAGATTACTTAATGCAGAATGCGGATCCATTCTGCATCAAGTAAACTTTAAAGAAACTTAAACAGTATGGCAGTGAAAATCTGGCAGCAGGAAGAAAAAAAAAACACTGGTCTCATGCACAGAGAATCTCCACTGCCCACTTCCCTCTGTGCCTCTGCCTGCAGCCTCAGCCTGCTAAACCTCATTTCTAGCCAGGCGATCGATTTAGCAAAGGCACAGGGGGAGGGGGGAGGTGGATGATGCAGATTCTACGTGTATGAGAAGTTGGCAAAGGAGGAAGCAAGTGGCAGCCCCAGTGACAAGAAAAGCCACCAAAAACAGTGAAGTCTCTGTGTGCGCCTGGCTTGTCCAAGTCAGCCCTGCTCTCCACGGCTCATTGCAGCTGATCCGAGGCATGAAGACCACAGATGAGAGGTGAGCATGTAGCAAAAACACATGTGGAGGAAGGCAATCGGCAGCCCCAGTGGCGAAAAGGGCCTCTGAAAAGAGTGCAGCCTGTGTGTGTGCCTGCTACAAGCTCACCCATCAGCCATGCTCTCTACACCGTGGCAGGGCTGACTCAGGCAAGTCCTCATTTTACCCACTTTAGAAAGATGGAGGACTGAGTCAATCCTGAGCTGGTGAGAATCAAACTGCCAAACTGCTGGCAGTTGACAGACAGCAGAATTAGCCCGCAATGTGCATTCTAGCCACTTTGCCACCACAGCTCATGAATGGTGTAGTAATGGTAATTAACCGGTGGAACAACTTGCCTTCAGAAGTTGTAGGGGATTCATCACTGAATGTTTTTAAGAGGAGACTGCCACTTGTCTGAAATATTATAGGTATAGTATCTCCTGCTTGAGACGGGGGTTGGACTAGAAGATCTAATCCAGTCCCCTGCTGGGTGTGGAGCCTCCTTGCCTCTCCTTCCCCTGCAGACATCTGGAGTGCCCACCCCAACTACCACTCGTCCTGGTGCAGCTGCCGCCATCCGGTGGTCACCAGCCTGTTGATAGCCAGTTGGGCATGCCAAACTCAGGCCTTGGCAGAGAGGAGTGAGAGCTGTGGCTGCCCAGCTCCTCCTCCTGAGGAAGCATGCAGGGAGAAGTGCTGTCCAGCTCTGTAAGCCATGGTCCACTTGCAGAAGAAGGAGGAGGATAGAGGAAGAGGGCTGCCCGGGGATGGGTGCAGCACTGTCCACGGGGGAAATCTGACCAGCTGCAGCCTGGAAGGTGAACAAGAGGCCAGGGGAGCCCGAAGTGAGGCATCCTGGTGCACCCGGTCAGCCGGTGACGGGCTGGAAAGCACCAGATGGTGGCAGGTTCCCGATGTCCACAGGGGAAAAAGCACCCTACGTGTGTCCCTGAGCATGAGTGCACCCCCCCCACCAGGCAAGTGGAGCCATGGCATCTGTAGCAGAAGAGCACAGGTGAGCAGCAGAAGGCAGGAGGAGCCCTGATCCCAGCACAGCCCCTCCCCGCTCTCCTCCCCCCCTCAGAAGAGCTGTGAGGCTCAGGAGCCTCCCCCCATGCCCCCCCCAAGAAGAAAACCATTGGGAGACACTCTTCTGTTTTAACTTTTTTTCCTTGTTTCTTTTAGAGTTTTCATACATTGTATTTCTATTGTATTTATTGCCCTGTACACCGCCCTGAGTCCTTCGGGAGAAGGGCGGTATAGAAATTAAATTATTATTATTATTATTATTATTATTATTATTATTATTATTATTATTATTATTATTATTATTATTATTATTATTATTATTATTATTATTATCCTGCTTTCATGAGATGGTAGCATTTGGGAGGGGGTGTAGCTGTCGCTTTCCCTTCCAAGCCATCAGCTGAGCAAGACGCCCTCCTGCCCACTGCTGCACCAATCAGAGACCCCCTGGAACTCTCTCAACCCTGCCCAGCCCCTCCTCAGGAGCAACATTGAGCTGGACACACCTACACCAGCCATGCCCACCCAGTGGGCCATGCCCAACCAGCGAGCCATGCCCACCCAGCATGCCATGCCCATGCGGCATCTGGTGATACATAAGTGGGTTTTGGGTTGCAGTTTGGGCACTTGGTCTCTAAAAGGTTTGTCACCACTGGTATAGGATTTCCTGCCAGAGCAGGTGGTTGGACTAGAAGAACTCCAAGTTCCCTTCCAACTGTATTATTATTATTATTATTATTATTATTATTATTATTATTATTATTATTATTATTATTATTATTATTATTATTATTATTATTATTATTATTATTATTATTATTATTATTATTATTATTATTATTATTATACAAATGGCTATCCAATCTCTTTTTAAGAATCTCCACTGTTCTAGTACCCACAACTTCTGGAGGCAAGTCATTCCACTGATAAATTGTTCTCACTGTCAGGAAATTCCTCCTTTGTTCTATGTTGCTTCTCTCCTTGATTAGTTTCCATCCATGGTTTCTTGTCCTTTGTTCTTGGTGCTTTGGAGAATAGGCTGACCCCATCTTCTTTGTGGTAGCCCCTTAGATGTTGGAAGACTGCTATTGTGTCACCAAGCCATAATGGGATATTTTCCATGCTGAAATCCATAGTAAAAAGCTGTCATTTTAATGTTTGGAAACGTTCTTTTGAGTCCTGTAGAGCCTTAAATATAATCTTGCTCTTTACACCATATGTACTTATTAGCATATTATACCAGTTGCTTAATATCTTCTTTTAAGAATATATTGGAATCTTTTGAAAAGGAAAACTGAGCTTTGCTAAAATGTTCACTTGTAGCGGCTGCAAATCCAGCTAGCTAAGATAACCCCCCACGCCTCAAAAAAACAGTGTTATGTTTCCAATAACAATATGCCTTAATTTCTAATTACTGCCTTCTTTTATTAGCAATTCTTCTGAGCATGACCATTTGTCTGGTTCTTTCAATGTTCATGTCTCCTGAGCTATCACTTCAAAGAAATTCCATCTTTTGTAAGTGAATAGTTGAATATGTAACCTTTTATTATTATTATTTTCTTCCCTGATGCTACAAGAGTAATGACTGTCAAATGATTGAGGTTGCCCATGTCTAACAAGTATTTGAAGCAAATACTGATACATAGAACATATAGTAGAATAACAAAGTTGGAAGAGACCTTGGAAGTCTTCTAGTCCAACCCCCTGCTTGAGGAGGAGAACTATACCATTTCAGATAAATGGCTGTCCAGTCTCTTCTTGGAAGTCTCCAGTAATGGGGCACCTACAACACCACAAAAGCACAGACTTGATATTACCTTACATGATATTATAAAACATCAGAGAGATTTTTTGCAAAAAAGCTCTAAGTATAAAAGCGTCATGAAATTTGAAAAAAACCAAAAGGTACTGAATTGGTTCAAATAGATATAATTGGATTCAAAAGGTAATTTTCCAGCAGTGTATCACCATTAGATAAATCTCTCCACCACATAAACAGGCAGTTAGCAAGACTACCAAGCAATCACCACCCTAAGCAAGAGACAAATGTGATGGTACAGTAAATTTATCTACTTACAAATATTTTGTAAACTAATTCCTTTTCCCTTTTGATTGATTATGTGGCATTACATCATTCTTGGCTTCTAGAGATCACAGAGATACTTCCCTTGAGAGATGAGTGACCCAACATATTTATCAGCCTGTGACAGTCCCCACAAAATGTTTTCTGAACAGGTGTTTAAATCTTAAATTTAATTCTTAATTATAAAATTTAAAAAGTGCAAAATTGTTGACAACATTTGGGCTAAGAGAGAGCTTCTTTAGGAGAAAGTGCACCTCTGCCTCTTTAAAGCTGATGGGATCTCATTTTTCCTTAAAAGTTATTATCCATTTTCAGATCCAGCTGTATAAACACAAAACCAGTTTCCCCAAAGTGTCAGGTTGGACAGGAATCCAACCTTGAAGTGGCAGAACTCAATCTGCAATGCTCCAAACAATCTAAACTCATATTTAAAAAAAAAATCCTTGGTCACTATTCATGACTCTTTGTCCTATTGATACATGTAATAGAATACATAGAAATAATTTTATATATGAAGCAACTCACATAAAACTTGATTTATTGGTCTTCTTCCCTTGATATGTCTTCCTCCCTCCCTCCCTCCTCCCTGATAAAATTTGGTAGGGACTAGCCTGCCCATCCATTACAATATCGGAGAGAGAGAGAGAGAGAGAGAGAGAGAGAGAGAGAGAGAGAGAGAGAGAGAGAGAGAGAGAGAGAGAGAGAGAGAGAGAGAGAGAATAGTTAAACTATTGCATTTAAGCAAAATTAAGTACATTAAAGCTAAATAAAACATGTATTAATAAAGGGGACCACCAGAGGTATAGTAGTCAGAATGGTATAATCCCCGAAAAAGTCCTCTCTCTTCCAACCATCAGAAATGCTTTCATCCTAAGGCAGGGGTGTCAAACTCAACTTCATTGAGGGCTGCATCAGCATTGCGGTTGCCCTCAGGGGGCTGGGTGGGTATGGCCAGGGTGGGCGTGGCCTACTTGGTGAGCATGGCCAGCTCAACATCGCATCAAGGGTGCCTATGGGGGCCTGGGCAGGAGTCGGACAGATCTGATGGTCTTTGGTGGAAGGAGGGTCTCTGGGCCAGGGCCAAGGCAGTGGGGGCCGTTCCCTCACTGTTTCCAGGATGGCTTCGCAGGCCACATGAAACCACTTCGCTGGCTGGATCCGGCCCCCAGGCCTTGTGTTTGACATGTCTGTCCTAAAGCAACATAAAGGACTCTTTTCTTGATCTCAATAGCAGAAGAGGTCTTTTCTTTGACAAATTATTTTTATACATCATCCTCTTGATCAAAACTATCATTGCATTGCTAGATTTCATAATTACTAGATTGTGTTCCACAATAAGGAAATTGTTGGAAAAATCATATTTTTTGCCATTCCACACTTTCTGCTTCTGTACTGTGCAGACTGTTTTTCATTTCTACTGCCCAATATGTGATAGAATAACTCATACTGAAAACAATAAAGAATTTACTATCCTAAAAATAATGATATTTGAGGAATATTAATTGTGGTACTGGGCATTTTAGGAATTTGATCTGTTCCTAATGGGCTTTTTGTATTTAGCCTTCTAGTCAAATATTTTACATTTGATTTGGGTCTCAGGGATATTTTTGAGATTACCATAATTGTAAATTGCTATGGGTATATTGTATTTGGGCAGCATAGAAATCATTCCAATAAATAAATAGTCAGTGTTTTATTTGGTCCTGAATTTTATGGACTTATGCTCATTACCAGTCACATTGTGATTTCCCCCACCCCCTTGATCATGATGCATTCAGTGAAACCTAATTCATCTATTTATTCTCCTAGTACCATCCTCTGGATAGTTATTTCACTGCAAAAGTGTAGTGGACAATGTTTCCATCAGTGATTTTCAGTCATTTTCCATAGGTGATTATTTCCCCTGTAATTATTAAATCATCTGTGATTACTTCTACAGCTTAAAAATACCATAGATAAATAACAAGGGTAATAGGTATCTAGACAGGCATAATTTCATCTGTCTACTAACACAACTGTTCAGACCATACTTCAAAAATAAGTCAGTGTGTCTGATTTAAATATCAAAGTAAATATATATATATATATATATATATATATATATATATATATATATATATATATATATATATATATATATATATATATATATATATGTTTTGGAATCTAGATGGACAACACAAATGCAAGATGGTGAAAGTTCTGGCATTGGTTGTAGTAACATTGACATTTCAAATTGTTCAGAACAGGTCTTCTGTGAAATGTCTCAAGAGCCACCCTCTTTCTATTCTTCACAAATACTATTATCCTGGCGACTTTACCATTGGTGGCATTTTTTCCCAGATTTACATATTTTCCAATTTATTAAACTTTGAAGAAGATCCTTCTTCTGAAGTATTTGATTTCACCAAGTAAGGTAGACCATGTTTCCCATTGGTTTGGAATTACATTATATTCTTAGTGAGCCAGTCTAACTAACACTAAAATTATTTCTCTGAATTCTTAGGAGACTTATTTGCAATACTTTCTTTCTAAGAAACTCTTCACTTTTCCTTTCCACAGCTATTATGTTTACGATATCAAATTGAGGGTTTTCATGAAGACATCAGTACATATAGGTGGTGATCATATATGTTAATCATCTCCTATTTTATATAGCTTTTATGTCATGCAAAAAGATTGCATTGAACAGCAACAATGGAGCATATGACTTTAGACTTCATATGTTTTTGGGAAAAGACTCTACTGATTAGAGTGAGTTTTTCCTTCAGCGATACCATCATGGAAATGCATAACAAAGTTACTTCAGAATATTTTAGAAATAATTAGAATTAATGTTTCTAAAAGTATTTTATCATCAACAAGAATTCTCCCCAAGGAAAAATATTGTTCTGATTTCTTATTTCATAATATTTTAGTTGATGCTTTAGCTATTAATACAATTGTGCCTGCTTATAACCTACAGTTTAATTTCTTTGGCAAGATGCCTCAGAATATTTGTTATCAAGCCAGGATGATGGTTTGAATATAAATGTGCTCCAACTATTTAAGACAACATTTGTATTGCTCCTTCCTTTCTGCTTCAGAATAATATGTTTCCCTATTCCGGTATCTATAATTTTGAAGACTATGCACAAGCATCGCTTACATTCAGTAAAGAGACTTTTATATTTGAGAACAAGTCTGAAATTTGAAAAATCATTCTGCATTTATTGCTTGGCCTGCCAAATCCAATTTGATCACTAAATTTATATCTAGAATAACACTAACAGCAATGCAGACAACCAACTCCATTGGTAATAGTAACATTAAAATACTAGACCTGGAACACTGCAACCAAGTTTGGTCACCATACTACAAAAAAGATGTTGAGACCTTGGAAAAAGTTCAGGGAAGAGCAACTAAGATGATCAAAGACCTGGAGACTAAAACATATGAAGAATAGCTGCAGGACTTGGGTTTAGCTAGTCTAAAGAAAAGAAGAAACAGGGGTGACATGACAGCAGTATTCCAGTATTTGAGAGGCTGATACAGAGAACAGGGGATCAAATTATTTTCCAAAGTACCTGAAGGCTGGACAAGAAACAATGGTTGGAAACTGATCAAAGAGAGAAGCAACCTGGAATTAAGGAAATCAGAAATCATGGGCACTCCATCACTAGATGTTTTTAAGAAGAGAGTGGACAGTCACTTCTCTGAGATGGTATAGGTTCTCCTGAATGAGTGGGGGGCTGGACTAGAAGACCACCAAGGTTCCCTTCAGCTCTATTCTATTCTAAAAAAAATCTAGTTTAGATAATTATTTCTTGGTCTAATTATACAGACATTGTTTAATTTAATTTGGATTTGTGTAATTTTCCATATATATTGTTCTGGAATTCATTTCTTTGGCATTAGATAAATGTCACTTGACATTTAGAACAGTCTTTTAGAACAGTCTGCAAGCAAAGAAACTGTGACAGTCATCTACAAAATTGCTGCATTAGAAATTGTGTTAAAGCTTCATCTTTCCAGTGATTCTCCTGTAAGTCCTTTACTGTTGTGATTTTTTTTTTGTCTCCTGGAAAACCCTAACACAGAATGATCTGTCAAAATAGCTTTTGGGGTCAGGTTCTCCTAGCCATGGACCTAGATTTGATCACTAAATTTATATCTAGAATAAAATTAGCAGCAAACCAGGCAGTCAGCTGTATTGGTAATAAAAACAGTAAAAAAAAGAGTCTAAACCAAGCCTAGCTAATTATTTCTCAGTTTAATTATGCAGACATTGTCTAATTTAATTTGGATTGGTGTAATTTTTCCTATATATTGTGCTGGCATTCACTTCTTTGGCATTATATAACTGTTGTTTGCTTTTTAAAAGTGTTCATATAAAAATGCTGCAAACAAAGTGTCTTGAGACAGTTCCCTACAGAATTGCTGCATTAAAGGTTGTACTAATCTCATCCCCACTGAAAGCTTCATCTTTTCATTGATTCTCATCCAAGTTCTTTACTGTCAATTTTTTGTCCTCTTGGAAAACCCTAGCACTGAATGACCTTTGTCAAGACAGCTTTTCAGGCTAGCCATGGAGCTAGAGATAAAGCAACAATTCAACAATACAGTAGGTATATGATATAGGTCTCAAGTATTTCCCCATAGCCTAGGTGTTTGCAAGATAATAAAAATATACCTTTATGGTAGAAAATTACCTATCCAATATAACTTGTCTAACAGATTGTAGAGGTCCCTCATTAGTGAGATTTAAGGTCTTGCCATTTCAAACATTTTCAGGAAAGTTTAACAATATACTGTAGCTTTTGCAGAGCAAACTTGCTTTTGTGATTGAAGGAATCTGATAACAGGCCCCACATTTCTTCAATCTCCTTTCTATGGCAAACTTCACAACTACAGTAACTAACAAAGGTTCCATCTGTTCTGATGATGATCTTATTTTCTGGGTAGAACCTTAACTTCACCAAACAATGACCTTGCTAAATTTCTTAAAGTAGTGTTTTGTTTTGTTTTTCTTCAAGAAAGCATCAGGCTTTGGGGTTTATAGCTACAGAAAAATAATAATGTTATATTATATCCTTTTGACACACATGACTGATCACACTACACACTTCCTCAACAACTATTCAAGACATTTGGCAACATCCATGCAATTATAAACGTTTAGAATTGATTTGGATACTAACTAGACCATTCCCCCCCACAAAGTGATAGGGCAGAGATTCAAACATTTAGAAATTCAATCAATCAATCAATCAGAATAAAGCTGGAAGGGGCCTTATAGGTCTTCTAGTCCAACTCCCTGCTCAAGCAGGAGACCCTATGCCATTTCAGACAAGTGACTTCTTAAAAACCTCCAGTAATGAAGTACCTACAACTTGTGATGGCAAGCTGTTCCACTGGTTAATTGTCGTCACCAATATGTACTTATGGAATTCCAATTCATAATGAGTTGTCTTTTCTTTCTGCCGTGTGGCATGGAAGTACAATCTAACAAATACAAATTCATGTATTTTATTCATGTCTTGAATTGAAACATGATTCCTGTTTTATATTTTAAAGAAGACACATAGAACATTTTTTTATTGTTATTGCAGCGTATTAACTCAGAACTACCAACATATTCTGGCTTTGCAGTTTGCAGTCAAAACAGTTAATGAGAATCCAAGCATCTTGCCTAATGCCACTTTGGGGTTCCATGTATTGAACAGCAATTTCCGTGCCAGATGGACTTATCGTGCCTCAGTTGAACTGCTTTCTACCCGGGACAGGTTTATCCCAAATTATAAATGTGATATCCAAACCAATATAGCCACTGTTATTGGTGGTCCTAACACTAATGTTTGCCATTTTATGGCAAGCATTTTATGCATCTACAAAATTCCACAGGTGAGTTGCCCTCATTCAAATAACAATTGAAAAAAAAGTATGTTTGTGTGTGTGGGGGGGGTTATATGCTTTTGCCATTATTTAGAAAATAAAGCTTCTTTTAAAAGAAGCAAAAGAGACAGGGATGTCTTCTGAAGTGAAAACATTTACATTTTCTTACAATTCTAACTCATCAGTCAAAGCAACTAATGAGGTTTTTTTTTTATCTTTCAGCTGGTCAAAAACCACATGATATATTTTCATATGCTGAACTAAATGTCTGAATGTTTAACACATATTTTAAAACCAAAAACTTCTAATTATCCTCTAAAAAGGCACTTCTGTCCCTCCTTTCTGTCATTTGTGGCAATCAGAGACTACCTTAATGGTCTTCTAAATGATTGTGATGCCATAGACCAGCATTTCTGCTACTCGTTATAAACTTATCTAGAGTTGCCTATTGAGGAATGAAGTTGAACTATGTAACTTCAAACAACCCTTTCTGATTGATTGACTGATTGATTGATTATGCACTATTAAGTTGCTGTTGACTCACTGAGACCACTGAGACAGACATTTTCCAGGATGAACTGTCTCAATCTGGCCTACATGTCTTCCAAAACTCCATTCACTGATGCTACAACACAGTCTATCCACTTTGCTACTGATCATTATTTCTTTTTTCCCCTTACCTTTTCCATCATTATAGACTTTATAAGACAGCACCATGTGTCCCATTTAAGATGATTTAATTCTTGACATAGAAGTATGATTATTGTATGTTCCATTTTGGACTAGGGTGGGGGTATAATCAATAATATTCTTAGAAGTTCTGTAGCACTGATGATGCTACCTAGTTTGGATAATGAAGCATCTGCAAGAAACCAACCAAGCTCAGAAAGCACCAAGGATCCATCATTTCCATGTTGGCAAAATGTCTAGAATGCAGTACTGCAGGCTACTTTTGCTGACTGCTGGCTACCAGTATTTCAGCAATTTGATTCTCACCAGCTCAAGGTTGACTCAGCCTTCCATCCTTCCGAGGTTGGTAAAATGAGGACCCAGATTGTTGGGGGCAATAGGCTGACTCTGTAAACTGCTTAGAGAGGGCTGTAAAACACCGACAAGTGAAATATAAGTCTGAGTGCTATTGCTATTGCTGTTTCAATCTGAGCTACAAATATTTTTCTTTATTGGCTTTTTACCTCTAAAAGTTAACTGGCTGGTTGAATACTGACTTATTTTAACCCTCTGCTGTTCTCTCTCTCTCTCTTTCCCTCCCTCCCTCCCTCCCTCCCTCTACTTTGCTGCTTTGAATAAATCTTCCTTCTCCTTAGGAAAGTCATGACAGGCTCTTGGCCATTGAAAATGTTTTCATTTGACTTGATTTATATCTATATTGGACTTTATAGGAATTTTGCATGTTATTAATTTGCAAAAAGTTTGGAGCTTATTTTTTTTAAAAAAATAATAATTTTCTTTTAATTTTGGATAGAAATAGCCCAAAAAATATCCTCCCTACTTCTCTATCCATTTTATTACTCTGAGGAATATCACTTCAACATTCTTTGTTTACTGTCCTTAAAGACAACATGCTGTGGCTGGCAAAAAACTGCAGCTAAATTTTAAAAAGGAACTTAGTTTGAAATTGGCAGATTTGGTGAAGAAGACTTAAGGAAATTTGAATCTTAGACACTTAGAACTAACTGAATGGATAAATAATACAATTTTCCTTAAGAAAATTGAAGAAGATTGGGGCATGGATGTATTATATTTAGCTGGAAAACAATTTCATCTGGACTAATTTGGGAAAATAGATTGATTTTACAGAATAGATATAATATATTTAACCAAAAAACAACTGATAAGAGATGTTATTAAGAAACAAAAATATTTGATCCAGGATAAATTAGAGTTAACCATTGGGATGATGTGGGATAGATAAGAACCCATGTAAATTTTCTATGAATTGAATTCAATAATAATTTTTAACATAAGATTTTGAAATTTTAATCTTGTCTTTGTTGTTGTTGCTGTTCTACCTTTTAACTATTTGGTTATTGGTTATTAATATAGTAGATGGCAGGTTAATAATTTGCAAATAGGGTTAAATGTTTAAAAATTTTGGAATGTGTTTCAAAAGGGGAGAGAAACTAATATTCTTTTTGTAATATATTTTATTAATTTTTTAACATGGTCACCTTCATATTTAAAAAACATTTGTTAACAATTGGTTTATGGTTTGAAGTCATTGTTGTTTGAATTGGTTGCGGCATTGAAAGGTATTTATATAATACCTCTTGAAAGGTATTTATTTTTTCTTGATAAGTTCTTTCTGCAAGTCTCTGATTTTCCATAGTGGTCAAGAATCAAAGTTTTCTTTTCTCTGCAAATAACTTTAAAGTCACAGTTTAGTAGATATTTATAATCCAAAAAGGTTCAAAAAGGTTTCCTGAAGTATATAATCCTCTCTTCTGCAACCCAAATTGTTTTCTTTTTTTGTCACAGCTGTTCTCTACTGTTATAGTTTGAAGTTTACAAGCACAGATTAGTTTTTTTTCCAGATTTTGCCAAGTCTTGTATAAGAGCCATAGCTGTTAAAGTCTTTATCCACCATTAGATGTCAGCACCAGTTTATTGTTCAAATTATCAAAATTGCCATTAAAATGAGAATCTTAACCCTTCAGCAATTCCCAACTTATCCAAATTTAGGTTTTATATTAATTTCATTTCATTTCTGTATGTTTTGGTCCTCCATAAAAAGTTTAATTTGCTGCTTCAGTTAATAAAAGGGTGGGGCAAAAATCCCCCTCCTTCACATTCGGAGATTTTTTGATTCTTGGGAATTTTTTCCCAGGAAAGTTAATAAGTAGGATAGAGAAAATCAATGATATTACCCACATTCAAATGCACTGTTTACAATCAGCTTAAAGTTGTGCTTTTTGACTTCGGTTGCTTGTAGCTTGAGCTAGACTCTGAAGTTAGGCTAGCCTTTCTCTGTTGGTTTCTGGAAAGCTTCTTCTGGGCTGATCAGGTTGACCACCATCTCTCTGTGGTCTGTGGGACTTCCTTCATTCTTTGCCACCTCTTTGGGGTGGCTTCCGGCCCATTTAGGGTCCTCTAACAGGAAGAAATTCAGCCAGAGGGCACGGAGCCCTGAAATCTCTTGGCTGCTGCACTACTGTGCAAGACCAGATGTCTGGGTTGGAAACTAATATTATTGCAATATATTTACAGTATTCAACTAGGGGAATAACATGTGTATATGTCTTTGGGTTCTTTTTTAATGCTAAAAGTCCTTTTTTAATGCTTTTCAATGTCTTGTTTTGAGTTTGGTTTTTGTTTGTTTCTGTAATAACTCTTTTTGAGTTTTATATTTTA